>NW_006773072.1:1803403-1808814 GCF_000442215.2 Lipotes vexillifer
TTCAGCAGAGACCATTCTCCATAGACTGGTATCTGGGGCCAACTTCTAGCTTGGAATTGCCTCCTAGGGAAAATCACTGATTTACTCTTCCTTGGCTACTCTTGCATAGGTGCTGGTAGCTAAATAGATGCTCAACAAATTCCTCCAGATTTCATATATTTAAGCCAGGATACTAGGAAGTGTCTGAGCTATGGAGCTGAACTTAGATGAACTCTAAGCTCTGTATTGTCTTTCTTCTAGGTCTACCACTTACATTTTTAATACATTTCTCCCCAGGAAACTTTTATTTCCAGAAAAATCTGCTTAAAATAATGTTCCCTACATGACCTCATGGCTGCCTATATGTCACTGCAATACTCTGTTTTCTCCCCTTTGGCTCTGAATAGGAAACAAAATAGAAACTTTGAGCTCTTTGGTCCATTAAAAGCAAAAAGAAGAGGCCACTGGAGTTCTTCTTTAGATTCTCTTCACTGAAATGGATGAAACTTTCTAAATCAGGGGCAAGTCATTCTAAGCAAGGCACTACAAAATGGTATATTTCTATGAAGCTGCACTATTTTGAAGGATGTCCAGGAGCTTTTTTTATTCCCGCAATAAAATCTCTTCCTACTTATTTTCTATTTATAACGGCTCCCTCTATTCCCTCACCAAATGTTTGAGCTTCAACCCATCTCAATACCTGAAAGCCCAGCTGTCTTTTGAGACAGAGAAAACCAGCCTCTTGTAGAATCTGAAATGTCTGCTCACAGGACAGAGGAGAATTCAGGCCTGCTTGGCTCCTAGTGGTCAAACAATTAGGAACTTCTCAAGGTGGAATGTGAGCCTTTTATCTATGCCTAACCCTGGGCCAGCACTGGACCAGCAACACAGGAAGCATTCAGCAAACCTTGGCTTGACTATCCTTTGTGACTTAGACTTGTTCTAAATCTGTAAAATCAGCAGCATGTTGTAAATAAGCATAATCAACTTTTTTGAGCGCTTCCTGTGTGTTATCCACTGTTCTAGGGGCTTTACGCATATTCCTTCATTTGACCCTCATAACTTACTATTATCCCCAGTTTCTAGATGAAAACTGAGAGGGGCATTGTGGTTGAATGACCAGCCCATTACATGTAATGAAGGCTCCAGCTTTCTAAATCTCAGGCTAATGAATGTAGACTAAATTCTTCATTCAGTGAATTATTCTTGAGCACTATATCATGTGCCCAGAACTGTGCTCTGTGGTCAGAAACAGTTACCCAAGACAGACCTGATCATTGACTTCGTAGAGATTGCAGCCAAAGAATCAGTGATTATCAGTGCCCATCACAGTCAGAGGAGCTGTCCAACAGCCAATAAAACTAACACCACCACTACTAGTCACAACAACATCATGTATTTGTGTAACCCTTTGAAATTTGCAAGTGTTTCTGTGGGAATTAGTGCATTTGTCCTGATGCAGGACAGACTTTCTCCTTCTTACCTTAGAGATGTGAAAACTGAGGCTAGCACAGGTTGCAGGACTTGCTTGGGGATCACAAAATTGGTCAACGGAAGAGCCATGACTGGAATTAGGGAGACAACTGTGTAGACCAGATGCACAGAGTTAAACGCCTCTATTGGTGCACAAATAAAAGAGGGCATTGATTCACAGATAGCTTGCAGCTTGTGGTGTATCAGAAAGAACACTGAACTTAAAGTCCTACTAGATTAATGGCCTTATGATCTTGGAAAAGTCACTCTATTTCTTTGCCTTTCCGTTTCCAGGGTTGGAATATGAAAACTGACCTAAGCCAATTAGTGTATTCCTTCCCTCTGACCACTTAGATGAACTAGAGAAGAATATGTGACCTAACCCAGTTCAATCACAGTAAATCTTAAGAGAATATTACAAATGTTGAAACAAAGATGCTCTCTTTCCTGCTGGATATAAAAATGAAGGCATACAGTGCTAAGAAATTATTGGCAACAATTTGGACTATAAGGAAAATCAAATTCAGGATGAAACCAACCCAGATGAAGGCAGTCCAAGGAAATAAGGTGCATGTAGAGCTTGGTGACATTTATTTGTGTCTGTATCAAGCTGTGCCTGAAGCTGGAATTACCAAAAGACTTTTCGGTAACACAAGCAATTAGGTTCCCTTTATTTTTTAAGTTGATCTAAGTCGGATTTTTCGTTATCACAACCAAAGCTGCCATACAATTAGGAAGGCCAGTACTTAATGGTGAACTCGTGAAGTTACAAGAAGACGATAGAAACAGAAAACTTTTGGGATAAAGGATAAAGGTACAATAAACAAGATTAATCTCCTACTAATGTTGCTTCCTTCTCATTTCCCTCTTTAATCCCTGTTCCAGTGGGGACATTGATGGAGCAGTGAAGGGCAACAAAGTGGTGACAGATGACAGGATATGGAAGCATTGAGTCAGGTTTGGGAGGTTGTAGGGCTGAGGCATAAAATACACTCCCAGATTGCTCTGCTTTCTTTGACTATCAAATTAGTCTACACACTTGTCATAATAAGCATTTACACCAGTTTTCCCAGTGATACCAGTAGGCTTTGTTTTATTCAAATACTATATTGCCAAAGAATGCCTCCAATGTAGAGTCCAATAGAACAACAGGTTCAACATTTATCGATCACCTAGTTTTTACCTATACCACGTTTTACCTATATTAACTATTCCAATTTTTACAATTCTATAAGATACTTATCTTTCTTTACAGATGATGTAGATGATGAAACTGAGATTCAGAGAGGTAATGTCACCGGCCAAGATCAAGCAGCAATTAATTCATTGCTGAGTTTTGAACACAGATATGTTCATTTATTAATTATGTACTGAACAACCACTATGTGCCAATCACTTTGCTAAATTCTGGAGACACAAGGGCCCTCTCCCCGAACCTTGCAGAATTTACAGTCAGTGGAAAAAGAAACAACACTAAAAGGTGATGATTCTTATGGTGGGGAAGTACATGGGGTTTATTCACTGTATTAATCTGGGTTCTCCAAAGAAACAGAATCAACTGGAGATAGATAGAGGGTACATAAAGGATTGGTAGCTAGATACTTAGATGGATAGACAGATAGACAGACAGACAGACATAGGGATAGAGACTTATTTTAAGGAATTGGCTCATGTGGGTACAGAGTCTGAGAAGTCCCAAGCTCAGCAGTAGGCAAGCTGGAGACCCACGAGAGACAATAGCTTAGTTCTAGTCTGAGTCCAAAGACCTGAGAATCAAAAGCGCTTATGTGTAGTTCCAGCCTGAGTCTAAAGGTTGGAGTACACGAGGGTTCCAGTTGGAAGACAGACACAGAGAGCAAATCCTCCCTTACTCAAAATTATTCTATTCAGACCTTGAATGGATTGCATGAGGCCCGTCTATATTAGGGAAGGCAGTCTGCTTTACTCCATCTCCTGCTGCAAATGTCAGTCTCATCCAGAAACACCCTCACGGATATGCCCAGAAAGAATGTTCAACCAAATATCAGAGCACCCGTAGCCCAGTCAAGTTGACACATAAAATTAGCCACCACATTCACTTTCCTAATCACCTTTTCAAGGAAAAAAAGTCTTATATTTCTTATTTACTAGTTTATAAAGCTTAAAACTCTTTCTCTGTACCATACTCCAGAGATATATGACATGATTCAGTGGCTTTCAATGCCCAGTGGAACAACTTGGTCTTCCGAAAGCTGAAGGAGATACAGAGCAGCAACTGATTCAGGTAACAGCATTTAGTCCCTCCACATGTAAATATCAATAATTAAGCTCTCTTTCTAGCACTGAGGATCTTTGAGCAAGAGCTAAGCCATCTCAAGAATTAAACCTTAAATACAGTGAGACGTTCAGCCTTACAAGATGAAATAAAACGAGCTGCTTTATCAGCAATCATATTTTACAGAAAACAAGGAAGTTTACAGAAATACTAAATGGAATTGCTAATCTCAATTTGGCCTCTATGATAATTCGTTGAAATCTGAAGTATTGAGTTCAGCTCTGGATTCCAGATTTTAAGAATATTGACAAACTGAAGTCAGAGAAAGAATGCCAAGATACTTAGTTCCTCCCCTTTGAAGAACTGTTCAAGCAATTAGGGATGTTTAACCAGGAGAGAGGAGGAATTTAAAGGGGAAAATATGATTCTTGAAGTGTCTGAAGGGCCATCGTTAAGAAGAAGCAATAAGGGGGTAACCAATTACTGAGCACCTGCAGAGCGCCGCCCCCTAAGCTACATCATCTAATCCTCATTTAAACACTGCCCACTGGATATTTCCATTCCCATTCTTAGATGAGGAAACCTAGACTCAGAGACTTCAATGTCCTGCTCAAACTCACACAGTTTAAGCGTCAGAACCAGCTTAAGATTGCACAGTGTCTTCTGACTCCACTGTTTACATTTTTGCCATTATATAAAGACAAAGAATTAAGAGTTAAGGCTGGGCTGGAACCAATGGAATCAGGTTACAGGGATAACATTGGTTTAATAAAAGACAAACACAGTAGAAATTAAAACAGTCCAGCAATGGACCTGGCTGCTTTTGAAGTGGAAGTGTTTGTCAAAGGAGTTCTAGTAAGAACGGTGCCCACTTGCGCAAGGCAGCATAGAGTGGGTTTCTACACTGGGAATAGGGATTATATGCTCTCTAATGTCGACTCCAAGTCTTGGATTGTAGGATTCTAGATCCCATTTCCCTTCCTTGTTTCCTTGTCATTGGGGCAGGAAGAGAAACGTCAAACTTGTGGGCTCTTGGCAAGTGGGTCAAGGGCTAGGACAATGCCTGGCATACAGTGGTGCTAAATAAGAGTTTTTGAATTAATGAGTAAATGTAAATAGTGACTCAAGTCATTAAGAAAAGTATGAGCAAGGGAAGATACGTTTTCAAATCTCTGCAAGAAGAGAGAATGATCCTTCTTAATCTAGGTACGTAGATTTCAGGAAGGGAAGAAATATATTCTAATGAAGTATGAAAATTCTCATTCAGCTTTTTATCAGCCGATATCTCATCCAGTTTAGCCATTCTTGGGAATTCCTTTAAGTGGCTTTTCTTTCTTCTCTTAGCTTTACATGTTCCCCAGAAACCCAGCAAGTTTTTCCAGGCAGCACATTTTCTGAAAACCATTTATTGAGCTCTTTCTCTTTGTTGAGCACTGAGCTAAGAGCTACCTGTGCATTATCTTACTAAATCCCCTCAATTGTTCTACAAGTGTTAGGTATTTTTAATCCTCATTTTACAAATTTGAAAACTGAGGTTCTGAGGAGTAAGTTATTGCACAAACATCCCACGGCCAGTAACTGGTGTTGCTGGACTTTAAACCAAGGTCTGCATGATTGCAAAGCTGCTACACTGTAATGTCAAGAGGTTCATAGCGTCGTGTTCATAGACCACATTTCACAGATCACAAAGTCAGTTTTATCATGT
>NW_006773072.1:1808831-1841718 GCF_000442215.2 Lipotes vexillifer
CGTCGTGTTCATGGACCACATTTCACAGATGATAAAATCAGTTTTATCATGTGGTAAGCTTCCTGTTGCCCTGCATAAAGGACGGCCAATTCTGTTAATTGTGCAAAACAAGAAAAGCAGGGAAGGACTTTTTGACTCTTTGCATTCTGCCCAAGGCAAGGGCTATGGTCTACCATCAAATGGTTGCTCTGGTAGATTTAACAAACGCTATCACTGCAGGTTTGGGGCTGAGGATATCAGGTATATCTTAGAGGAGGTTAAAGGGTGAGTGGAGAGATGAAGAACTGTTTTAACTTTAAGAGTACTCTGTAATTACTCCATGATTTCTTCTTCCCTTTGTGGCTCTATCAATCTACATTTTGGAGTGATGGGGAAAGCTGGCCCAGGATCCACTGCCATATGGTGCCTGTGTGACTGTGGACAAATCGCTTCACATTTCTGGCATCATTTTCCTCATCAACTGCAAAGTGACACCTCGGGAATAAATAATCCCTAAGGGCCCATCCAGCTCTCACCAACTGAAGCTCAGATTTTCTGACCTACGCCCAAGGGCCACAATTTGTGACTGCTCCAAGGCTCAGAACTTCCACGTCTGAAAAGATGCACCCAACTGCTTAATCCATTAAATAACTGAGGAAACCCAACACCCAGAGCAGGTTGCTTATCTTGCACACTTACTGTATGAATGAAGCAAGAGCTGCAAAGAGAGGTGTCCTAATTTGTTATTCAGTCCACCTGACTCCTGGATTGATGAAAATCCAATCCAACATATTGACCTGGAATGTGGTAAACTATTCACATTTGACAACATGAGCTTAGTGCTTGCAAAAAGCTGTCAGATTGAAGCTGCGGGAGGCTAGAGCCAACTTCTCCAAAGAGAGACTGCCACAGCAGAGCAAAGGGCTGAATGGTTCTGAGGTCCTTTAAGGGCGTGGGATGCGAGAAAGAGGCTCTGGAGATGGAGGCATGGCAGGGACCTCAGCCAATGGAAATGATGCCATCTTTAGAACCTCAATTTTGGAACAGACCTTGGGGTCATCTAAGAAGTCAGCAATACTATATGTTAGTTGTGTTCAGGGTTTGGGAGTCACACAGCCTTGTTGTGAATCCCGACTCTGCCACTTACTGGGGGGTGATCTTAGGTACGGTGGTGACTTTCTACCCAGTACCTACAGTCTAGATCTCTCTCATACCCCAGACTTGTGTATCCCACTGGAATGCCTCACAGACAGCTCAAATTGAATATGACCAAAATGGAATTGATCACCTTCTTTCCTTCCCAAATCTTCAGTTCTGGCCACTGTACATTACTCTATATAACAGGCCTGATGGAGAATTTGTGCAGCCTCTCGAGTTCAAGCCTTGCCTGACTATGATGTCTTGTTGGTCTGTGACACAAATAAGAAGTCATTTTTCTTGATGAATCCCTAAATTTACAAAACCCAAGTGTGTATGAAGAAGATGAGGATGAAGAACAGGAGAAAGGTAACAGACGCCGCAAGAAGAGACGAAGAAAGACAACTGAGAGAGCGACAGGCACAAAGGGTGAGAAGATGGGAACAGAATGTGTGCCGCCTGGCAACTTGTTTTTGTGCATTTACATTTCAGATCCTGAAAACAGACTCTGGGTGCCTTGAATTATTATATTAATATTAATATTTAATATTAAATAATTTAATATTAAAATATTTTAATGTATTTATTTAATATTTAATTTATTTATTTAATATTTAATTTACCTATTTAATATTAAAATAATAAATATTATTATTTTCCTTTGATATTCTTTACCCATTTTATTATTTTTAAATATTTTGTTGCTACTTCTGGCAGCACATTACAAATTAGAAAATTATAAATGCAAACCTCAGCCCTAGAGGACCAGTGCAAATGAGGGAGCAGTTCATAAACTCCCAATGCTGTTCTCCCTACTAGCCTGTGGGAAAACAGAGGCTTGAGGCTCATGGGGGAATTCGAGCTACAGCAAGAAGCCTACCAAAAGCCAAAAGAGGAGGCTAAGACAAGGCAAATTCCTCTTGAGATCAAGAAAGAACAGAATTCTCTGCAAATAAGCAGAACAACTAGGGGGAATAGAAACTCCTTTACCATTCCTAAAGCACAAGGTTGGAATAACAATGATGAGCCTGGAAAGAAAATACATTTTTCCAGAGTTATAGAGAGAGAACGATATGGTGATTTTTAGAAATTAAAAAAAAAACAAAGCAAAGAAAAAAGAACAAAAATAAATTACCATTATGATGACAAAATTATATTTGGGGGTACATAAATAAGAAATAAAATTCTCCCTTAATCTGTGCTTTTCGGTACGAAGGTTTGAGACACTGTAAATAGTCTTCAGCAGCCTCATTATTCTCTATAGTGGATGTTTTTCCATTTCGGTACTTCCTTATTAGCCCTATTCATTATTTTTCATGGATGTAGAGCAGCTCACAATGCTATATTTAATTTAAATGATCCCCACTCCACTGGCAGTCCTTTAAGTTGTTTCCACTCTTCTTGTTGTTATACATATGGCTGCAATAAAAATTATTACACATATATATCTTAAGACACTCTATAAAGTGAATTTCTAGAGTATAACATCATTTAAGTGGAATTGCAAGGACACAGGTTGTGCACATTTTTTATTTTGATAAAAATTGCAAAATACCCTCTCAAAATTACTGTAGCAATTTAAACTTCCAACAGCATATATGAGTGCCCATTTCCATACTCTCTTGTCTACCCAGGATGTTTTTAATCTCTTAAATTCTAGTCATATGTGTAAAAACTATTTCTTAGTTTCAATTTTTATTACAAAAATATTAGTGAGGTGAAGCTTGTTTTTACATTTAAAAGCATTTGTATTTTTGGAGTATTTCCTTTGATATTCTTTAACCCATTTTATTATTTTTTAAATTTTTCATTGATTTGTAGGATACGTTTATATTTTACAGCTATTAACTTTGGCTCTCAAATATATTTCAAATATATCATAAACATTATTATGGTATATTATACGAAACAGAAGTTTTAAATTTTTAAGTGGCTATATCTCTTCATCCTTTAACCATGGCTTCTGGAGTTTTGATATAGAAAGCCTTTCCCAAATCTGTGATATATAAATATACTACTTAAATTTCCTTAAAATTTTTATAGTGTTTTTCAACATTTTTATCACGGTAAAATACACAAAACATAAAATGTACCATTTTAATCATTTTAAAGTGTACAATTCAACGGCATTTAGTACATTCACAATGTTTTGCTTCCTACAAGCCCCCAAAGACCACTTCAGCATTAGGGTACATTGTTAGGAAAGTTACATCTTTTATTACTGAAGGGAAATAATATTATCCAAAAATTTTTTTAAATTTTATTTATTTTGGCTGCATTGGGTCTTAGTTGCGGTGCTCGGGCTTCTCATTGCGGTGGCTTCTCTTGCTGCGGAGCACGTGCTCTAGGAGCGAGGGCTTCAGTAGTTGTGGCTCACAGGCTCAGTCACTGTGGCTCTCGTGCTCTAGAGCTCAGGCTCAGTAGTTGTGGCACACAGGCTTAGCTGCTCCACGGCATGTGGGATCTTCCCTGAGCAGGGCTTGAACCCGTGTCCCTTGCATTGGCAGGCGGATTCTTAACCACTGCGCCACCAGGGAAGTCCTATTATCAAAATTTAAATCTGTTTTCAGAACCTTCTACCCTATTGCCAAGATGCTGCACAAGTGCCACGATCAGAGGCAGAGAAACAAAAATGGCTGATGGAACACCAAAGAAGCCCAGTCTTGGAAGCAATCCATGAAGCCTTAGCTCTGGCCAACAAGTGTTTGAAGAAATTGTAAGCTATATCCTATGAGAGTATTGCAGATGTGCACTATTTCCTGGAGTGGATATTTTCATGATGGAGAGATTTTCACAGGACCACTTACAGCAGGCATCATTTGGCTCTAATCTGAGTAAAACATGCCTTTATTTCTCAGCTGAGTCAAATGACTCAACTTCTCCAGCAGTTGAAGCTACTCAGGAAAATAATCAGAGATCCCTTCCATGAGCCACGGATCAGCAGAGACCCTGATGTGTAAATCCTGAACTTCAGTTTTACAGACTAGGAAGCAAGGTGTGGGTACCCCTCTGCACACTTCTCAAGAGCTAGCTTCCAAGGCAAGGTGACCCAGCATCCCACGAAGCAGGTGATCCTAGCATCCTTGATCTGCTATCTGGGAAGCAGCCCAAGACATATGCAAAGGGGTTGTGATAAGAAAGAGAACTCAGCCCTAATATCCCAAAGGTTGAGAGTCTCTAAGCAAAGGACCAGAGATGCCATCCTGCCAGGAGAGATTCATGGCGACCTATCTCACCATCTCCTATTCACCTATGTCTGGGTGGGTCCCAGGAGTTGTCAGTGAGGACTGGAGCAGCTTGAAAAATAAAATCTGCCCATGTTTTAGGCTCGTTATTATTAGCTACAATTCCCCAGTGGGTATTTGTTTGGAATCAAAGAAAAAGCATTTACCGACAAGCTACCAGATTCAGGAAGCATATAGAGGATGGAGGCATTTATTGTGATAAACTCCTACTTTTAAGATGCTAGTGCAGTACAGTCAGCAGCATCGGGGCTCAGAGGACCCAGAGGTTGTACTCATTTTGTCCTGTGTGCAGAAGCTGAAACCGAGCAGGACCCTGTGGGCTTCCTGGGCACGGAGGCCCTTCTGTGTCCCCTGTTTCTTGTAGGGAACAGACTCCAGCCTCTATGACCTTCCTTGAGTTCCAAAGGGCAAATTCAAACCATTGCTAATCAGGGAAGGGGGGGGATACAAAGACAAGGAAGGAGCTGCCAAAACACAATAATGCAGCCTTGGGGCAGGGCCCCCAGTTCGCCTCAAGGGATATACATAACAATATCTTTGAGCTCTTTGTAGAAGTAAAACCCCCAATAAATGGAAAATGAAGTAATCCTCATTCCAGAGAGAAGGTCACGGTTTGATAGCCTCGAGAACTAGAGAAGTTTATCCAGAGACCACCGGAGGCCAGATTAAAGGAGTGCAGGCCCTGTGCACACTCTAATCTTATCAGCAACCCTGCCCTTAAACCGATTGCTATAAAACTCCTCACCAAATTGATGAGAGAGCCAAGATTCTGGAGGGCAGCCTTTGTACAATAGCTATTTTTAAATACCTCTGGCTAAAAGGAAGTGGAGGAAAATAGTATTTTACATCCCACAGGAGGTATATCACTTTGAAGCAATGTCCCAAAGTTTCTCAAGGTTTCCTGCCATCTTTCAGCAATTAATATCAAAAATGGTTGAAACACAAACCATTTGGAAGCATTACCTTGTCTTTGGAGAATATGAAGAGGGAGTTCTTGGGAAAATCAAGTCTGAATGTACCTTCTGATTAATGTCAGTTTTAATTGTATGTTAGGGACATGGTAAACAAATGCGGGGGGTGAGCAAGGATATTTGCACTGTTGAGTTGGCCTCCTTCTGGAAATAGGGTGGGTACTACGTAAAGTTTGTAAAGCTTATTCCAAGGTATCCAAGCTATTAATGATTTAACTGTGCATTATGAGATTAATATCAGGGTGCCTTTAACCAAGCAGAGGAAGAGTCAAGAGCAATAGGAAGCAAAGCCTTCACAACATATCCTGTTCCATCAGTCCAAGTTCTTCAACCTTTACAGAAATTGTTGTTGGGACAGCCATTGACTGGGTCCTCATTACCCTGGTAGACCTTCTAATGTAACCCCATGTCTTAGCCTCAACTGACCTAGTGATGCCTCATTATACATGCAGCAGGGGACTTTGAAGGATTAGAGATGAAGGTGCTAGAGTGAGACTCCAAGAAAAGAGGAGGCATGCAGTTTTCAACAGCAGGAGAACGTCAGAGAGTGAGACAGAGTACTCTACTCACAAGCCTGTGACTGGCCCTAAGATGGACAATGCTGGGAAACTTTCAGGAATGTGTATACAGTGTGACTAGCAACATCATTTCCTGTTTCATAGATAGCATCTTTTTGTCGTCTTCTCACATGGCAAAAAGGGTGAGGAATCTCTCCGGGGTCCCTTTTGTAAAAACACTGACTATTCAAGAGAACGCTGAGCTCATGACCTCATCACCTCCCAAAGGCCCCACCTCCTAATACTATGACCTCGGGGTTAGGATTTCAACATATGAATTTGGGGGACACAGACATTCAGACCATAATACCATGTGTTTTTTAATCTTATTCATTACTGATTTGATTTCTTTAATTGATAAAGGCCTATTTAGATTATCTATTTTTCTTTGTGTGAGTTTGGTAGTTGAATCTTTCAAGGGATTGGTTCATGTCACCTACGTTATCAAATTTGTGGGCAGAGGGTTCATAATATTCCTTTATAATCCTTTTAATGTCCATAGCATCAGTGATAACCCCTTTTTCAGTTCTGATATTAGTCATTTGTTTCTTCTTTTTTCTTGCTCAGCCTGGCTAGAGGTTCATCAATTTTATTGATCTTTTCAAAGAACCAGCTTTTAGTTTCATTAAAAGTAATTTTTTAGAGAAGTAAAACACACATACGCACACACGAAAACTTCCAAATGAACCACTGATTAACAAGGAAATTAAGTACCAAAATAGAGACTGTTAGAAAGATAAGACAGTGCAGTACATTCAAACCTGTAAAATGAGGCAGAAGTGGTATTCAGTCATTTAAGCCTAAAATCATTTATGTGAAAAGAAGTAAGATTGGAAGTAAAGCAGTCTATTGAAGAAAGTAGAAAATGGATGACAAAACTAACCTAAGAAAATTGAAGGGCAGGATTCAGGTAGAACTTAGGAATTAGAGACCAGCAGGGTCATAAGAGGTTCTTGGGTTTAAACATGTTAATTTTATTGATGGGAAGATTGAAGTTAAGAGAAAGTTGCTTGACCAGTAGTAACAATATAAACAGTGTCACAACTTATTTGAGTTTCTATGTGAGATATTCTGAGTCCTCAACTACTTTCCCACTAGGAATGGAGGGGAATAAAATTTGATGCAGGCAGGAAGGTAGTCAACATATATGAAACTTTGGTAGGGTGGAGAAGGGGCAGGGGTGAAGAGCTACCTATAAGCCTAACACATAGCACCCAAGAAGATCCTGTGACCCAAGGTTTTCTATAAGTCGATGTCAATTTCCAGTGGAGTGAAGAGGTTATCAGTTGTACAAATCTTTGTTATCAGCAAGACGGGTCCAGAGAACACGGCCATAAGGAGTAGGATTAGATCCAACTGCTCGGAGGTGTGAAAATGGCCCAGCAACAAATTCACGTGCTGTCAGGGGCCTGGCAGGAAACACATATAAGTGAAGTTGTCATATGTTAGTAATAGGGTATAACGGTGCAAAGACAAACCAATGAGCTGCATCCTTTTGAAGAGTCTAGTTAATAACAACTGAGTAGGGTGAAGCTATAGTTTGACATGCACTTGAATTCATCTCAGGTTCATTGGATATCAAGCTTTCAGGAACAATACTTGTTCCAGACAACCCAGCAATCCCACTACCCTGAGAAAACCATAATTCAAAAAGAGTCATGTACCAAAATGTTCATTGCAGCTCTATTTACAGTAGCCCGGAGATGGAAACAACCTAAGTGTCCATCATCGGATGAATGGATAAAGAAGATGTGGCACATATATACAATGGAATATTACTCAGCCATAAAAAGAAACGAAATTGAGCTATTTGTAATGAGGTGGACAGACCTAGAGTCTGTCATACGGAGTGAAGTAAGTCAGAAAGAGAAAGATAAATACCATATGCTAACACATATATATGGAATTTAAGAAAAAAAAAATGTCATGAAGAACCTAGCGGTAAGACAGGAATAAAGACACAGACCTACTAGAGAATGGACTTGAGGATATGGGGAGGGGGAAGGGTAAGCTGTGACGGGGTGAGGGAGAGGCATGGACATATATACACTACCAAATGTAAAATAGATAGCTAGTGGGAAGCAGCCACATAGCACAGGGAGATCAGCTCGGTGCTTTGTGACCGCCTGGAGGGGTGGGAGAGGGAGGGTGGGAGGGAGGGAGACGCAAGAGGGAAGAGATGTGGGAACATATGTATATGTATAACTGATTCACTTTGTTATAAAGCAGAAACTAACACATCACTGTAAAGCAATTATACTCCAATAAAGATGTAAAAAAAAAAATGTTAAAAAAAAAAAATCAATGGACTAAACATAATGTACTGCTGTCCTGGTGAGAACTGGCTAGAAATTAGTTGGAAGAAAACATGGGGAAGGCAAAAATTATTGATCCTAGTTGAAAGGGGCCGGAGATGACAAGGCTGACAGCTGATGCCTGCTCCCTCATCGCCAGAGCCAAGTCCAATCTGGCAGGTTGGCAGCCATGTGAATCAGCCCAAGGTTGGGTCTTCAAATCAGAGAGACCAGCTGTGTTGTTGCTGAGGCTTGCCAGAGGAGCCAGAGCTGGTCCTAACCAAAAAGGCAAAAACAAAGAGGTCAGTAAAAGAAGAATAGGCTTTGTTTTCAGATCCAAAAGACTTTTTAAGCCCATAGTCATAGGTTCAGGCAAGAAGTAAAGAACAGCAGAAAACTGTAAGACAAGTAATCCAAGGTAGGACATAGCAGGGGAGTTCAGGGTAAAATCTGATCTGAATTGTCCTAAATTGGTGACATTTTTATTTTTCATTAGATGCTAGCTACATGATAACCAGATTATTTTATTCCACAAACATGCATTCAGTGATCACTATGTACTAGCCACTGGGTTAACTTCAAGGGATATAACTGTAAATGAGACAGAGCCCTTCCTTCATGCATTCTCAAATTTATTCAAAGGAACAGGAAAGAAATCTGCAGTCACAATGCTGTGTGACATTATAGCGAAAGTACATGGTGTTGTGGGAAGCCTGGAGAAGGTACCAAAACACTTCTTGGGTGATCAAGGAAAGCTTCTCAGTGAAACTGATCTCTTAGTTGAGAGCAAAACAACAAGTGGGAGTCAGTTTTGTGGAATGGGGTTGGAAGAGCTCTTCAGGCAAAACATAAAGCCTATGGAAGAGAAATCAGGCACATTCCAGGAAATGCATGGCATTCAACGTGATCACAGACCAGTATATCTGTGTGTGCTCATGGTGTGTGCATGAGAGAGTGAGTTGTGTGTGTGTGTTTGTGTGTGCACATGTGGGGATGTAAGGAGTAAGTAGTGAGAGATGAGGGTGGAGAGGTATTCAGGGACCAGATCCCACATGGCCCTGTATATGCAGTATTTGGTCCTTGTCCCAAGAACCATGAAAACTCTGTGGGTTTCCGACGTGTTTCTTCCTAAGGTTCTTCTTTTTTCCAGTGACAGTTAACCCAACTCACAGTGGTTAGTAGAAGTGACTGGTGCACATAACTGCGAGGGCAGCCGGATAGAGAGGCTTAGCGGAGATCAAAATCATGAAGTGACTATAGAGCTCTGCTTACTTCCTCTCATCTGTTTGCCTGTTGGTTTTCTTGTCTTCCTTGGTAGACACATTTCGTCACATGCTCACTTAAAGCCCCGCCCTTACAGCTATGAAAAGCTGTACAATGAAGGAGGAGACTATGGTAGGCGGAATTCAAACACTCCATAAGGTCATGTTAGCGCATGATCTTAAGATAGGGAGATATACAAGTGGGCCTGACCTAATTGCATGAGCTCTTTAAAAGCAGAAAATTCTCTCCAGCTGTTGACAGAAGAGAAAGTCAGAGATTCAAAGCATGAGAAGGGTTTAGTATGCTGTTGCTGTTTTGCAGGTGGAGGGGGCCACATGCCAAGGAGAGCAAGCAGCCTCTAGGAGCTCAGAGCAGCCCCTAGGTGACAACCAGCATGGAAACTCGGACCTCAGGCCTACAACTGTAAGGGACTAGGTTCTGCCGACAAGAATGTACTTGGAAGTGGATTTTCCCTGGAGCCTTCAGATAAGAACTCAGCCCAGCAAACAGCTTTATTTCAGCCTTGTGATTTCAGGCTTACTCAGCCCGAGCAGAGAAATCAGCCACACCACGCCAGACTTCTCACCTACACAAGTGCAAGCTAATAAATCATTGTCGCTTAAGCCACTAAGTTTGTGGTGATTTGTTATACACCAATAGAAAATTCACACCAAGAGCCTCTGCCCCTTGAATCCTGCCTCTGCCCTAGCTCTAGGTATGTCTCAGAAAATTGCTCTGATTGGCTCAGCTTGTGGCATATGCCTAAATCTGAACCAGTCACTATGACCAGGGAGTCTGATTGGCCCAGACAGGTGATAAGACCACCCCTTGACCAGTCAATTGAGTCACAGCAGGAAGGCTAACTTATAAATAGTAACTCTCAAATGGCACATTGTCAAAAATGCTGATGAGGCCGAAGATGAACAGGTGGGTGGATGCTGTTTACAGAAGATGAAAGGAGTGTACGCTACAATGTGGGATAAACATTTTCAGCATCACAATTTAGAATCACCTTCCTGGCTGAAGAGTGGAGAAAGGATTAGACATGGACAAGACTTGAGACGGGAGGATCAACTTGAAGACTCTTGTGATGATCCCACAGAGAAATGACTGTTACGTGAACGTGTATAGCGAAAGTAGCGGGTAACACACCACCTAGTCTAGGTGAACGTGTATAGCGACAGTAGGGGGTAACACACCACCTAGCCTAGAGGCTCACACAAACTAGGCACTGAATAATTTGTTGAATAAATAAATTAATAAATGAATGGATAAATGAGCATGGATGGAAATGGGAATGGCTTCTAGAGGTATTAAAGAGATTTAACCAAAATTGGCTCAGAGCACTAAGAAAATTCATTTTAAAATGACTGGAATTGACATATATACACTATTGGTACTACGTATAAAATAGATAACTAATGAGAACCTACTCTACAGCACAGGGAACTCTACTCAGTGCTCTGTGGTGACCTAAATGGGAAGGAAATCCAAAAAAGAGGGGATATAGATATACATATAGGTGATTCACTTTGCTGTGCCGTAGAAACTAACACAACATTGTAAAGCAACTATACTCCAATAAAAATAAAAAATAAATACATAAATGTTTCTTTAGTTGTGTTAACTGTATCTCCAGGGCCACAGAACCCTGGGCTTCTTAGACAGAGCAGGCATGTCAGACCATACACATTAGAACGCTCAATGCCTTCACGCATCACTGGGGCATGATTACATAACACTCTGGATGCCTTCAATCTGCGTTTGCAGACCTCTTGCTGTTAGTTATGAATCACTGTAAGCTGACATAACTTTGCATTTCCTCCTTTGCCATATGTTTCCAGTCCCTTGTCATCTTTGCTCATCACCGAGGCAACCCATCTTGCTTCCTTTTCATTAATTTGCATGACTAAGATGTCCTCCTGATCAAAGAGGCCCCTTGTCCTCCGGTGCCTGCTGTAGCTGCCTCTCCTGGGCTGTGACCTTGTTCCACTTTGATATTTTCCACTTTATTAACTCTGTAAATGTCCTTTGATGGGCAAAGTCATTTCTCTCCATTAACTATCAGCAATATGGCCACATGTTCAGATGGAGACTGTTAAGTAGCCAGCACTGGAAGTGGAGAGCTGGACCATTGGATGAGAGGGCATCAATTACTCTAGGTTACTGATTTAGCTTCTGCTGCTCAAGATAACTAGTATTTGGCTGGGGGCTGTCTCCTCTACCTATCCTGAGGTTGCAGCACCTTCACTGTATCAATGTTTCCTGTGGTCCTACTCACAGGACTGTAAAGCTTGAGGGCAGGAATTATATTCAACAAATATTTGAGGGGCTTCCATGCATCTGGTCCCATGCCAAGGGCTGGGCATATAATCATTTGGAAAATAGGCATGATCCCAGCATTTATGGGGCTGAAAATTGAGTAAGGAGATGAACATCAGACATGTAATCAGGCAAAGATAATAATCGACTATAGGGATGCTCTTTTAAAATACAGCAGTGGGCTTCCCTGGTGGCACGGTGGTTAAGAGTCCACCTGCCGATGCAGGGGACACAGGTTTGAGCCCTGGTCTGGGAAGATCCCAAATGCCGCCGAGGAACTAAGCCCATGTGCCACAACTACTGAGCCTGTGCTCTAGAGCCCATGCTCTGCAACAAGAGAAGCCACCGCAATGAGAAGCCTGTGCACCACAACGAAGACCCAACGCAGCAAAAAAATAAATAATTAAGACAAAAAATACAGTAGTAAAAAAAGTCCTTCTGGAAAGAAATTACATTTAAACTATGATCTGAAGGATAATCAGGGGTTAAGTGGCTGAAAGGAGAACAGGGGGTGAGTGATCTTTGTTCTGCCTTCTAAAGCGATTTTAAACAAATTTGTCCTCCCTTCCACGTGAAAGCCCTTGAAAAACATATACGTTTATCAGACCCATGTATGTTTGTTTGTCTTTAACAAAATGAAGAAAGCATGCTAAGTGCGGACCCCTTTCTAATCATTTACATTTTCTTATCTGGATTTCTCCTAATTTTCTTTGCTGATGTTCTGACTGAATTTGCTCAGTGTCAATTTGAGAATGAGGTTAACGTAGAGAAGAAAATTAACATTTCTTGACCACTAATATGTCAGGCACCATATTAGGCACTTTACATATGTTCCTATTTAATCTTCAAGTGAGTGAATAGTCATCAATCAGACTATTTTATAGATGGTTAAACGGAGGCTGCAGAATGCATCCAAGACCACACAGCGATAGGTGGTGGAACCAGGTCTTTCTGACTCCTAAGACTTTGTTACTTTCTCTCCATCATACAGAATCCATGAATCTGACCACCATCTATCTCTGTAGCCTGAGATGGCATTAGCTTTTTCAAGCACCACGTCACACATCTGACTCCTTATGGACAAATAAAATGTCAGGTCTTTCTGCATGTGTGCACATGCATGTTTGTACGTACACATACATACCGAGACTCCGCTACAGTTGTTGCTGCAATTGACTGCTTAGATTCTAATTCAGAGAGACTTTTTGTTTATCCCTATTAGAGTTCATCTTGCAGAGCATGAAAAATCTTTCCAGTCTGTTGAGAGGTTTCTAGTATTGATTCCCTTAGCATGTTCCTACCAGCTTTAGGTAACGTAGTATGTATGCTTTCTATGTTCTCCTTTAAATCCCTATTATTAAAAGTGAGCCAATGAGATTATATCACATACTGAGAATCAGAAATCCCGTATTTTCTATTACTTAACTCTCAACCTCTTTTCCTGGCTCTCTGTCCTTAAAAATCCAAATCTAAAGCCTCCCTGAACTCACTGAAGTTTTCCCAAATCCTCGGTGCTCTCTTAGAATATGACTTCCGGACATATGTCCTTTTCTTCCTTTGAAGTCTTGCTCATTAATCAAGAAAGATACTTTCCCAAAGATCCCTACCCTCAAGGTGAATTAACTGTCCCTGCTGTATGTTTTCTAAGCCCAGAATTATCCCTATTATGACACTTTTATACTGTATAGTAATCTTCTGATTTTTTTTTTCCTGGCAAGACTGAGAATAGTATTACCTGTCCTATTCATGAAACCCAGCTCAATACACAGCATATTTGAAGGGCTCAATGTATGTGTGAAATTAAAACGCCTTAAACTAAATCAGCCTGGGTTGTATTGGGCTCCACTGTGTCTTCTGCATAATGATATAAAGCAGGAAACAGGAAGTCAGTGTCCTACAGACCGTCCTATCCTTTGACAGCAGGTCAACAAGGGCGATACTGCTCTTTTCTAATTTGCTGTGCGACAGTTTCTGAAGAAGTCTGCCCTTCACACTTTCTAAGGCCTCCTCTCAATCCATATTTAATGTCTCAGGGAACAGTGATGCTAAAACTAGCTGTTCAGCTCTGCCACTCCACCTGCAAGCACAGAGTAGCACAGGAAGCAAGGACGTGATTTCCCAGTCTTGAACAGGCACTGATCTGGCTTCCTTTGCTGCCAGCCAACTCTGAAACTGAGCAAAGCCCTGAGTGACATCAGGATAACAGAAAATATGAGTCTGGAAGATGACGTGGCCACTGATTCCTAGATTCTCCAAACACTATGACCATGATCAGATTATATTCTCCAAAATAGCTTGAGCATCTAAGCCAGATTCTTTCCCTTACTCAATCTCACATAACCCTTATATCCTATTACAGACCAATATTACTATGCAAATTTCAAGGATGGAATACTTAAGTTTCAGAAAGAAAGTCACTTCCAGGCAAACAACAAGGCACCTATGAAACAGGTAAATGTTCCCTGGAGTCACCTCACTCTCACCTTGGGGACATTTCAAGAGACCCATTGAGAGACTTCCTTTGCCTTGCTTGCCAGAGCACCTCTTTTCTGTCTGCATCCAGGTCTTGGTAATGACTTTCCTTCTACCTGGAATGGGTCATCTGATCTATACCTGTACTTACAGATATATCTTTAGCTGTAATTTATTGATCATTCTTGCCAGTCACTCTACATACTTCATTTTAATTTATCTTTATACATCCCTGCAAAATACGTATCATTAGCCCTATTTTCTAGTTGAGGAAACTGAGACATGCAAAGATATAACATGACCAAAAATATGGCTAATAAAGAGCAGAGGCAGGTTTTAAATTTAGGCTGTGCAAGCCAGAGACACTGCTTTTAATCGCTGAGCGATACTGTTTTACTAGCTGAGCTACTGTTCATCCACGAAGCCTTCCTTGACCTACCCATCAACAGAACTTTCCCCTTTGAAAAAGGGTCTTTTGTGAAGAGTGGAAGCTCTGGAGTCAGAGTGCTGAGATTTAATCCCCAGCTCTGTCAGTTACTAAATTGTGTGATCTCTAGCAAGTTAACTTACCTTTTTTCTTTTTCCATCTGTGTAAAATTGAAATGTTCACAGTACCTATGGAAAGAGATGATTGTGACATGAGTTAATTCAAGTAAAGCATTTAGAAGACTGCCCAGTACATGGTAAGCACATTACTATGTCCACTAATGGCGTATTCCACTCTACCGTGTAGTCTGTTTTCCCTATCACAACGTGACGTAGCTGAGAGCAGAGATCTTATTTTATTCATTCTTACATTCCCATACATGAAGGCACAGAGTAGAAATTCAATAGATATTTGTTGTACGATTGATAGAATGGAAGACCAGACCGATTCACTTCTGCCCCTCACCCAAACTTGCTTTGCCCTCCATCAGATTTCTAGATAATTTGCCCTGAAATTTAGCAATCTGATCAAGCAACTTATGTTAAAAAAAAAAACACAAAACCCTGATAACAATTAACTATTAAGCCACCAAGGTGGCTCCCACCTCACCCCTCATGTTGTAGGAACAAAGATGTAAAAGTTGCTAAGTCCCCTGTGAAGACATGCAGGAAGGTTACGGAAGAATAGGAAGGAAGGATGGAGGAAAGAGGGAGAGAAGGGGAGGAAAGAAAAGGCAGGAAGGGCAGGGAGGGGAAGGGAAAGGAACGGAAGGAAATCCTTTGACTCCATTAGGATCTACAACTCATGCTGTTACCATTTTTTCGCTGTCTTTTACTCCTACCCCCATCCTCACTTCTTTCTGCTTCAGCTTAAATTCCTGGTCCATCATGAAAATCACTATTAGCACATTCTCAGCTCCTTTGCTTCTTTGCTCTTTTACAAAACTCACCTGGAAAAACACCACCCCACCTTTGTTAAATGACCCTCCAATTGTCTGGTTCCTGATCCAGCTAAGCTGATTATGATAAGAAAAACATATAAATGTGCAGATTTAAAAATCACTTTATAAATTCTAAGGTCACTCGCCTCAAGTGGGCTCCTACGTCCTAACAGGGATCCTATTACATCTCCCTATAGGTGCTTCATTTCCTATTTATCTTCATCACTGTTTCACACCTTCTCTATCCTCTGATCTGCAAGATCTCTTCCCACATAAGGACTCTCACCTGATGGCCTTGCTTCCTATTTCCCTGAGAAAATGAAAACAAGCAGAAACTAATCTCTTCACTCTACCATCACTTTATGTACAACCTGGCTACATTTGTACCCATACTCTGCCTTCCCTTCAGTTATTATAAATGAACTGCGTGTGCTTCTATCTTAAATCAACCATCTACTTATGAACTAGGTAGCTGCCTCTGTCATCC
Source organism: Lipotes vexillifer (assembly GCF_000442215.2). NCBI lineage: Eukaryota > Metazoa > Chordata > Mammalia > Artiodactyla > Lipotidae > Lipotes > Lipotes vexillifer. Next base: position 1,824,926 of record NW_006773072.1, read on the forward strand.
ATTCTAAGGATATATTTCCAGCAATTGCCCCCTTCCCTGTACCGTCAATGTTCTCGTTCTATTGGAGCACCCCCATAACCATAAAAATACACTTCCACAGTGTCAATCACTAAACATTTTAGAAACCTATTCTTGACCTACATATGCCTCCAGCCATCACTTCCTTTCTCTGCTCCCCTCTAGCTGGCTTCTGAAATGCCTTCTGTCTTGCATCTTTTTCTGTATTATTCATAGCTCCTTCTCGGTCTCCTTTGCTGGCTCTTCCTCCCCTCCCAAAGCCTTAACCTTTGAAGTGTCCCAGAGTTTAGACTTCAGAACACTGCCCTTCTCTGTCTACACTCATCCCCTTGGGGATCTCAGCCAATGCCAAGGCTTTCAATGCCTCTTGCATTGACAGATGTCAAATTGTTATCTGTAGCTGAACCTCTCCCCTCGACTCTGAAGCCCTATAATCAACTGCCCCCTCAAAGCAAACTCCTCTGATTCCTCCGAAATCTGCTCCCCCATCATCTTTCCTACCTCAGTTAAAAGACAACTCAGTTTTCCCACTGTTCAGTCCAAACACCTTGGTTTTGCCCTTGGCATTTCACTTTCTTAAAACAACATATCCAATCCATAGACAAATCCTTCAGTTCTACCTTCAGAAACATGCCATCTAACTCCTTGCCACGACACATGCTTTGGTAAGAGCCACATCACCTCTCATCTGGATTACTGCAGTACCTTCCTCCCTGATCGCCTTGTGTCTTTTCCGTCCTCTCGTGTCTTTTCTCCAGGACAGCAGCCAGTCTTCTGTGTCATTCCTCTGCTCAAAACCCTCCCAGGCCCTGAACTTACTCAAAGCCAAAGTCCTCACCATGGTCTACAAATGCTCGTGAGGAGAAGCTGGGGGCCAGATCAGGCACAGCCTTCTTTCTACTTTATATTTAACATTTGAATCCCTCTCTCAATTTTGCATAATTAAGAAGCAAAAATGTATATTCATACAAAAACCTATACATGAATGTTCAGGTCTTAAGATCATATCTGGGGCTTCCCTGGTGGCACAGTGGTTGAGAGTCCGCCTGCCGGTGCGGTGGACACGGGTTCGTGCCCCGGTCCGGGAAGATCCCACGTGCCGCGGAGCGGCTGGGCCCGTGAGCCATGGCCGCTGAGCCTGCGCGTCCGGAGCCTGTGCTCCGCAACAGGAGAGGCCTCAAAAGATCAGTGGAAGAAAATATGAATAGTTAAAGAGGAAGGAAGGTGATACTTGTAAATTAATAAATTACAAGTAATTCTCTTTCCATAAAATAGCATTTGACATCTCCTTACTGCTCTGCACATGTTTCTTCCACATGTGGCTCTCCTCTCCAAGCAGATTATAAACTCTGGGTGAGCATGGTCCATATTTTATGTATCTTTCCCATCTCCTCTTAGGCCAAGCACAGGGTGGCTAGGTGGTAAATAAATACATCCAAAATTATGTATCCCTCATGCCCTTTCTATCTGGTTTCGCTTCTTTGCTTGGTGACATTGGCTAATGTTTTAATGTGATAAAATTCCTACTTTGTATTAATAAGCTAAAAGGTTCTCCTTTCTGGGCAAAATGGAGTCATAGAACCTTAGATTGAAGGTTCCTTAAATGGCCCCTAGTTTTATCCACCAGCAAACTCCCTCTAAGGCACTCCCCACACCTCCTGTTTCTTCTTGCATACAAACAGGGCCGAGGAACTCACCACCATACAGAATGGTCTCTGAAATTATTTGATGGTTCTGAATTTAGGCACATAATTCTTTACATTAAACTGAAATCGTCTATCTTTGTCTTTTATCTATTATGTTTTAATGCCGGCATTTGGGTCTCACTAAGACATTCAAATTCTCTTATTACAAGGGACAGCTCCTCAGAAGGCAGAAGACACCTTTAAGATACCTCCAAGTAATAAGCACCCAGGCCAGTAAAGGCCAACCAAATGTACGAAATAATACAGAGATTCCCCTATATCCTTTAACCAGTTACCTGCAATGTTAACATGGCTATCGCACAAAATTACAACTATGATCTCACATTTATATAAACCACCAATCTTATTCAGATTTAACCAGTTTTATATGCATTCATTTGTTTATGTGCATGTTGTGTATTTAGCTATATGCAATTTTATCCATGTGTAGCAGTGTCTGACCACCACCATAATCAAGATACAGAATAGTTCTATCACAAGAATCCCTCACGCTACTATTTTATAGCCACAATTACAAATTAATGGAAACCACTAATTTGTTCTCCATTTCTATAATTTTGTTACTTCAGGAATGTTATATATAAATGGAAGTACATAGTATGTACCCTTTTGAAATGTTTTTTGTACTCTGCATAAATCTCTTGAGACCCATCCAAGTTGTTGCACCAGTGGTTTGTTCCTTTGTACGAATAGCTAATGTTTTAGTGCTAACTTTGGGCCTGAAACAGTTCTAAAATGTGCATGTCCTAACTCATTTATTCTTCACCAAAACTCTATGAGGTAGATAATATTATCATATCCATTTTATGGATGAAAAAATAGAGGAACAGAGATAGTAACTTACCTCACCTGATTAGTAAGCAGTAGAGCTGGAGCATTATGACTCCAATTTACATACTATGCTACACTGTCTCACAAGGTGTGTTGTGGTCAGAGATGGATAACCTGCCAGAATGGCTGAAATAGGGAAAAATGGCTGAAATAAGGAAAAAATGTAATAGGACATATAGAGACAGTGTAGGACTAGGTCATCCACAGTCTTGACCGTATGCATTTGTGTATATATTTGGATGTGTAATGACATCAAATTAAAAGCAGGCTCTTATTAAATTGCAGGCTCTAGGCAGGCAGGGACTATGTCTCATTAGGTTTATTAACTCCCAGAGCATTTGTCATATTGCATTTATATACTCTGTGTTCAACAAATGGAAAGTGATCAGATATTCCATTAACTAATCATATGGATATATACTCCCCAAAGGAACAATACAAACACCGTTTTTCTTTACATATATACATCGTGTTAACTTTTGCGTTCCCTTTACCTAATTACGAGCCTCTGCATCTCAGCATTCTGAAGAGCTGACCCAGTAAATGGTTTATAATCAATCCTTGATGTACTGTTTCTTAAATATTAAAAATGAATAATAATGCAGCAAGAATACAAAACAATTGAGAAAGAGATTATTGTATGTATCATAGAAAAGAAAAGCAAACACTTGCTAAAAAATTCCCAATTTTTATGTGACCTTGGGAAAATTGCTTTGCTTCTCTGGGACACAGTTTCCTCAGCTGATAAAATGAGCAGAGTGTTTAAACATGATTCCGAATTCTAAGATCTTACCATTTAAAGAATATAATTTTATCTTTAATCTTCTAAATTTCAGATGAAGAATAAAAGCCCAAGAAGAACGTGTCCTTTTTATCATAAATATAAACCATAGTGTTATGTGTACACAGATGTCAAAAGACAAAACTGGTTTCCCTGAGAAACCACCCTCTCTTGCCCCTGCTCAATGAAGACACCAGAGCACTGGGGGTTGGAGAGCCAGAGGCAGCTCTTACAGGTTATTCACTTCTTTCCAGTTGAGGGCACACATTCTAATTTGCATTTTTGAATATGCATGAGCAGCTTTCAGCTGAAAAAGAATTTTGCCAGTTGTGACAAGGCCCTCACCAAACCTGTGACATGAGTATTAAGCAATGAGGAAGTAGACTTTCCTTTTTCCACAGAAAGGTTGAAGAGCCCCCAAAAGATCTGACAAGTTTTCCTGTTGGCTCTGTGGGCGAGTGTCTCACTTTCTAATAACGATCTAAAATAAAATCAGTTTAGACTGGCTTCCTTTGACACTGGGGCTCATTGTGACATGGCTAATAACTTCTGCTTTGTGTGGCAGTGGAAGGCATACTGGATGGAGAGCTGAGGGCCCCAGCTACAGATCATGGATCTGCCATTTAATTGTCTGTCTCCCTGAGCAAACCACTGAACATCTTAGAACCTAAAATTTCCAATATGACATAAGAGCAAGGATGCCAACTCAGTGTTATTTAAGGAAAAAGATGATGTCATAACCATGAGAACACTTTGAAAGCACTGAAGGATCATCAAATACAATGGAATTTCACTAATATAGAAATATAAGATTGTGTTATTGCTGACCTTCAGAGTAGATGGGAATGAAAATAATATGATTACAGAGTATATATACAAAAGATATGTTAGCATGGTGTGGAAAGTAAAACGTGATGCACTACAGATGGTCTGCAAGTGTTGTGACAACACAAGTTTCAACCAAGAGGTAAGAATGCAGATCCCTCCCAGTTACATAAATGACAAAGCATATCACAAGGTTTTCTGCAAACCCCACCATGCTGTCTTATTAAGGTCATTAAACACTGGGACTCGCAACGCCACCCTAGGCCACACATGACATCAGATTCACTTAGAAAGATATAGGGAAAAAACAAGAAATTGCCAGTTGTGCAGCATTGCAGTAATCTTTGCAGAAGAGTATCTCTTTGAGTGCCTCCCCTTCCCTCAGATGATGATTCAGATGCCAGAAAGCAAGATCACACTGAGCAGGCATGAGAGCCTGAGTTTAACATGTCGTGTCACGTGGGAGCCAATATCTCATATCAATTCCATAGGCATGGGTTCCTGGGTCACCACAAGTATGTGCCCAGTTACCAGAGGCACTATACTCAGCGTGGCCTCAAGCCAATCAGGTATGGTAGTTGTTTCAGCTCAGGTGCAATTTACCATTCAGAAGATATTTTACCATAATAAACATTGGTTAGGAAAATAGTTGACTTTCTCACCTTTATTAGGTATAAGGGCACACAACAGGACAGCTAAATGGAGTTCAGATTCTCACGCCGTAGGGTAAAGTCTTTTGTTCTGATCTGCTGGAAGAAAACATTAGTAAATTTGAAGCTTAGTCAAATGAGCTTTTTCCAGTGTGAGAAATAAAAGAAACGAACAGAACCTAAGGGTCCCTTAGGACCCGTGGGACGCCATCATACATGCATATGCATAGTGTGTAATGGGAGCCACAGAAGGAGAAGAGAAAGACAGGGGGAGAAATATGATTTGAAGAAAAACTGGCAGAAAACTTCCCAAATTTGACACAAAATACTAACTTCTACATCCAAGAAATTCAACAAACCACAAGTGGACAAACTCAAAGAGATCCATATCTAGACACATTATAGTCAAAATGGCAAAATACAAAGAGAAAGAGAACCTTGAAAGCATCCCGAGAGAAGCACCTCATCCCATACAAGGCATCCTCCCTAAGATTAACAGCTTATCAGAAACCATCATGGCCAAAAAAGCAGTGAGAGGACATATTTATTGTGCTGAAAGAAAAAGAATATCAACTAAGAATTCTATTTCCAGCAAAATCACCTTTCAAAAGATAAAGGAAAATTAAGACTTTCCCAGATAAACAAAAACTGAGAGAACTCCTCTCTAGAAGGCCTGCCCTACGAGAAATACTGAGATGAGTTTTTCAGGCTGAAATAAAAAGACAATAGACAGTAAGTCAAGTAACGTGATGAAATAAAGAACATTCTTAAAGGTAAATACACAGATAATTATGAAAGACCCTAGCCCGAATTTTATTTTTATTTGTAACTCGTTTCTTCTCTCTGATTTAAAAGTTAGCTGCATAAAGCAATAATTACAAACATGTGCTGATGAGCTTAACACGCAGAAAGATGTCATTTGTATGATAATAATAGCACAAAGAAGGGGGAGGAAATAGAGTTATATTGGAGCAAATTTTTGTATATTGTTTAAATTAAGTTCTTTTTCATCTGAATTACACCGTTTTAAGTTAAGATGTTAATTATAAACCCCAGGGCAATCACTGAGAAAACAGCTCAATAAATCTGGTAAAAAATAAATAAATAAATAACAAGAGAATAAAATGGTACAGTCCAAAAATCTATTTAACACAAAATAAGGCAGTAATGGAGGAATAAACAAAACAGACATAAGACATATAGAAAACAAACAGCAAAATAGCAGATGTAAATCTTACGTTATCAGTAATTATATGATACGTAAATAAATTAAACACTCAAAAGGCAGAGATTGACAGAATAAAAACAAACAAACAAAAAATCATGATCCAACTATATGCTATCTACAAAAGTTATCCTTTAGATACAAAAACACAAATAGGTTGAAGGTAAAAGGATGGAGAAAAATATATGGTGAAACCATAATGAAAAGAGAGCTCAAGTGGCCATCATATCAGGCAAAACATACTTCGAGGCTGTAATTGTTACTAGACACAAAGAAGGCCATTTTGTAATGCAAAAGTATCAGTTTATCAGAAAGACATAGCAATTATATATTCACCTAGCAACAGAACCCCAAAATTCATGAAGGAAATGTCCCAATTTACTTTTCATGATAAAATCCAAACTTCTGAACCTAAATCACTACATAATGCACGATATTCCCTTCCTTGTTCACACTTCCAGTCTTTTCTCCTACTTTCTTCCTTACCATACGGTGCTCTACACACAAAAACTACTTTAAATTTCTTCAAAATTTCTATTTTCCCTCTGGCTTTTGCACATGCTATTACTTTTGCCTGGGATGTCCTAATCACCCTACAAGACACCCTTCAAATCTTAGCCCAAATGTCACCTCTTAAAATAAGCACCCCCCAATCCTCCCAGGAACACTAAAATCTGTTCTCCCGTGTGCACCAATGTTCTTTACTTTTATTTCTATTATAAGTCTGGCTTGTAATGATTCAATCAGGTTTGCCCATTCCACTAAAATCTGAATTTCCGGAAAGCAAAATCAGTTTCTAATAACCTTTGTTAACCCAGGAGCTAGAACAGTTTTTAGCACAGATGATGTTCACAAAAATAAATGTTTGCTGGATACATGAATAACAGAGAGCATAAGAAAATACCACAGACTGAGTGGTTAAAACAATGGAAATTTATTTTCTCACAGTTCTGAAGGCTGGAAGATGGATCAGGGTTCCAGCCTCATGGAGCTCTGGTGAGAGGCCTCTTCCTGGCTTGCAGACACCTGCCTTCTCACTGTGTGCTCACATGGCTTTTCCTGGGTGTGTGTGCATAAAGAAAAAGGGCGGGGGGTCTCCTTATAGGACCGCTGAATCCCGGCTGATTAGGACTCCACACTCATAATTTAATTTAACCTTAATTACCTCCCAAAAGCTGTCTCTAAATACAGTCACATTGGATATTAGGGCTTCGACATGAATTTTGAGGAAACACAATTCAGTTCATGGCAATGTATAATAGTAGATTTTGTTATATTTTTGTATAAGAGTAAAAAATAGGTTAGAGTATCATTAGCTCGGCCTGGCCCTACTCCTCTCTATGTTGTCTCATTTTGGAGCAGATGTCTTTGACCTTGCTCTTTGAGCTGAGTTCCCAAGGTCAGAAAAATGTGTTGACTTATCATTGCTAATCCATAAATCAGCATCCATTTCCCCAGTCTTCTTGATTTGCATAAGGAGCCTCTTGTCCCAGCCTGACAGTAGTAGAAATAGAAATGTACCAATTAAATGATTGTCCTGCTTATCAAAATCCTCATTGGAATATATTAGGCAGGAAGTAATTTTCTCCTCTCTGATTTTCATGCATATACATAGGATTGAAGTACTGAAACCAAATACACGTTAGTCAGATTCTATAACCCATGTGAAGGTGGATCTAATTTGTCTTAAGATTTTAGGGCCTGAGGGAAAAAAAGGGAATAGAAAGAGATTACAAAGTCCTCAAATATTTACATAATGCATAACAGTTTAGAAAGACCATACTTTTTCCTCCCAAAGGAGATGTTTTAGCTATTATTACTTCACAGATAAGACTCTGAAATGCTAATATTTCCCTGAGATAATTCAGCTGTTAAGTCACCAATGGATTTAACTAACTCCATCCACTAATGCTAGAGTCTGTGTTTCTCCCCTGTTACTAACTGCCTTGAAAAGTCAAAAGCTTGAGCTTCCCTGATGGCGCAGTGGTTGAGAGTCCGCCTGCCGATGCAGGACACACGGGTTCGTGCCCCGGTCCGGGAAGATCCCACGTGCCGTGGAGCGGCTGGGCCGGTGAGCCATGGCCGCCGGGCCTGCGCGTCCGGAGCCTGTGCTCCGCAACGGGAGAGGCCACAGCAGTGAGAGGCCTGCGTACCAAAAAAAAAAAAAAAAAAAAAAAAAAAAAAAAAAAAAAAAAAAAAAAAAAAAAAAAAAAAAAGTCAAAAGCTTAATTTTTATTTTGCTCTGCACTTTACACATTATTTTGACACATACTCACTTAATCTATCTGCTCACAACAGTCCTGAGAGTTGGGCATAAGAAAATTGAAGATAAGGTTTGTTCGGGAGACTAACTCAGGGAAGGTTCCGATGGATAGAGTTTAATTCTGAACATCAACAGCCTGTCATCCTGGGATTCACAGTGCCCAGTGCACACCATTACTCATCCATTCCTGATGACTAACGCGCCCTCTTCCTTCACCTGTCTTTCCTGTCTGGTGCCTGTTCTTCTCTTAAGCTGCAGCTCAAGTCTATAGTTCTCTGGGAAACTGAGCCCAGTCACCACATTGGATAGGATGCTCCTCTCTGGATTTCTTCTGCCCTTGATAGACAGGGCTATTGCACTAATCATCCTGTAGAACAATTTTGTGTTTGTGATATGTCCCTCCCACTAGGGTGTGAGTGCCTTGAGGGCAGGGATCCTAGGTCTTGCATCTCCTTTATCCCTACACTTGGGCATTGGACCTGGGCCATGGCATGTTCTCAATGCATAGTTATTGAATAAGTTGGGGTGGAGAGATATATTTAGGAACCACATCCTTTGGCAGCCCCTCTTCCGTAGATTCCCCACTTCCTAAACATGGAGATGTTAAGGGAACAGTACAAAAACACATGTCAGTAAGTCATTAGATAATATTCTTAACCTCTATTCTGTATTGTATTAGAGTGCTTCAGCTATCTTGGTCTGTTTGGGCTGCTATAACAAAACACCACAGACTGGGTAGCTTAAGCAATAGAAATTTATTTCTCACAGTTCTAGAGGCTAGAAGTTCAAGATGAGGGTGCCAGCATGGTCAGGTGAGGGTCCTCATCTGTGTTGTTGACTTCTCATTGTATCCTCACATGATGGAAGGGGCTAGAGATTTCTCTGGAGCCTCTTTTATAAGGTACTAATCCCACTCATGAGGTTTCCACCCTCACGACTTAAGCACCTCCCAAAGATCCCATCCTTTAACACCATTACATTGGGTATTATGATTCCAACATGTGAATTTAGGGGAGACACAAACATTCAGACCATAGCATCATGGAAATAGAATCAATAGGGTGTGTGTGTGTGTGTGTGTGTGTGTGTGTGTGTGTGTGTGTGAGAGAGAGAGAGAGAGAGAGAGAGAGAGAGAGAGAGAGAGAGAGAGAGGAGAGAGATTTTAAGGAACTGCCACAAGATACCGTGGAAGCTGGCAAAATCTGGAGGTAGACCAGTGGGCTGAAGACCCAGGGAAGAGGTAATGTTGCAGGTCCAATCCAAAGACAATCTGCTGTCAGAATTCCCTCTTCCTCACAGGAAGTCAATCATTTTTCTCTTAAGGCCTTCAATTGCTTGATGAGGCCCACCCACATTATGGAAGATAATTTGTGTTACTCAAAGCCGATTGATTTAAATGTTAAGCTCATCTAAAAAAATACCTCCACAAAAACATCTAGAATAATGTTTGCCCAAATATCTGGGTACCATCACCTAGCCAAATTGACATATAAAATTAACCATTATATGTATCATTATCTTTAAGAACAGAAATCTACCCTTTGAGGAACTGGATTCCAAAGGTCAAGGCATAGCCACAGCAGGATGTGTGAAATGTACTAATTTGGACAGTTAGTGAAGCTCTGTATATTGTTCCTTATTGGAACCCAGACTTGCCCCAAAGGATGTGACAGGACTGAGTTTAATGAGGATAAATAAGGTGGTTAAGGGTTAGATCACTGTTTCTCAGCTTCAACACTCCTAACATTTTGTTCAGGACGATTTTTTATTAGGGAAGGGGGCTGCTGTCCTTTGCAATGTAGACTATTTAGCAGCATCCCAGGACTCTTTCCACTAGGTGTCAGTAATACCTCCCTCCAGTTGTGACAAGAAAAATGGTCCCCAGACATCGGCAAATGTACCTGGGGAGAAAAAATTGCCTCCATTTAAGAACCACTGCGTTAGAAGGTAGAGGCTCGGGGAAGTAACTCTCGACCATTTTTCCTCCTTCTTTTGCTGACTGACCAGTATGATAGAAAGGCCATAAAATTAAAAGCAAGAATTAAGTGTGCTTCGATACAAAAACCACCTCTTTCACTTGCTGGCTTATGCAATTTGCTTACTTACCTCATTTTCCTCCTCTGCAAAATGGAAATGACAGCATGGTTTTCAGAAGCACAATTGGTAGCACATTGAGAGGCTCATTAATATTAGTTTGCTTCTTTCTTCACCCTAATTGTCTTTCCATGTGCTTTCAAGGCCCTCTACTCTTTTCACTGGTTGATTTTTTTTTTTCTATCTCTGAACCAACAGCACACTGTCTGGAACCAATATAATGCTAATTAAAATCCTGGTGTGTGTGTGTGTGTGTGTGTGTGTGTGTGTGTGTGTGTGTGTGTGTAAATTGACAAACTAATTTCAAAATTATATGGAGTCACGAAGATCAAACAGACCTGTTTATACTTTTAGACATGAAGGCTTATTATAAAGCTAGAGTAAATAAAATTGTATGATAGAGGCACAAGGGTAGACAGACTAATGGACTAAAACAGGAGTTTTAAAAAAGATCCATACATTTATGACAAAAGTAGGACAATGTGGAAAGAGGTTCTTTGTAATAAAAGGTGTTGATCAATTGGAAATCCATGTGGAGACTATAAACCACCATTCCAGATCCACTGTAGACTCACATGTGAAAAATAAATCAATAAAGCTTCCAGAAGATGATATAATATACATATGACCTTAAGGTAGGCAAAAATTTCCTAAACAGGACATGAAAAGCACTAAACATAAAGGAAATGATGACAAATATAGACAATATTTGTATTAAAAACTTCTGGTTTTCATAGGATACCTCTAGGAAATGAAAAGGCAAGCCAGGGACTGGCAGAAGATCCTGTATATATGACTAGCAAAGGACTCATATTCAGAATATATGTATTAGAAAAACTATAAATCAATAAGAAAAAGACAAACAACCTTATAGAAAACAGGGTAAAGACTTGAATAGACATTTCAAAGAAATGATATGTGCAAATGGTCAATAAACATGAAAATGTACTCAACCTCATTAGTAATCAGAGAAATGCAAATAAGATGACAGTGAGATACCATCTCATATTTAACAGAACGACTCAAACTTAAATCTTCTGATAACATCAAGCTAGTGAAAACGTAGAACAACTGGGACCCCCCATCTTGTGTTGAGAATATAGTTATAACCATTTTGAAAATTAGTGTTATTTCTATGGTTGAACAGTATAACCCCGATAATGCTGCAATGTCATTCCTAGATCTTAACCAAATGAAATGAGTGCACATTTGCACAAGAAGGCATGTAGAAGGTTGTTCAGATTAGCATTTGAACAATACGCAATAATCAAACACTGGGGAAAGAAACAAGATTCCATCAACAACAGGACGGATAAATAAATTGTGGTCTATTTATACACTGCAGTATCATACAACAATGAAGGTGAAAAACGTTACAGTTACCTGCAATAACCTAAGTGAATCTCATGAGCATAATACTAAGCAAATGAAGCCAGACATAAAAAATGATCAACACTGCATGATTCCTTCTGTATAAAATCCAAAATCTGACAAAACTGATCTATAACAGAAGGAGCCAGGATAGTTTTTACATTTGTGGGGGACGTGAGAGGGCTTCTTAGGTAACAATATTTTATTGGTGTTTCTCTCTCCTGGTGATAGCTATACCAGTGGGTTCCTTTTGTGTTCCTTTTGTGATAATTCAACAAACTGTAGAGTTACGATTTCTGTGTTTTTCTTGCATGTTATGTTTTAATAAAAATTTTTAAGAATTTAAGTATTTTTCCAGGCTAGGCATGTATTTGTTACTGGCAGTAATGATTACAGAAGAGAACTAGAAGGGAACGTCACACGCTTTCTAGTTCAATTCCCTCATTTTGTCCAGCAAATCATCAAAGAATGAGTTGCAAGAATCGGGTTTTACTTGACTCTCATATCTGTCAATATCTAGAATAGTAAATATTTGGCAACAGATTATTATGACTATTTATTCCTTGGGACCTCAAATAAGGTCATCAATTCTTTTTTATATATATAAATCTTTATTGGAGTATAACTGCTTTACAATGTTGTGTCAATTTCTATTGTACAACAAAGTGAATCAGATATAAGTATACATATATCCCCATATCCCCTCCCTCTCGAGCCTCCCTCCCACCCTCCCTATCCCACCCCTCTAGGTTGTCACAAAGCACCGAGCTGATCTCCCTGTGCTATGCGGCTGCTTCCCACTAGCTATCTATTTTACATTTGGTAATGTATATACGTCAGTGCTACTCTCTTACTTCATCCTGGTTTCCCCTTCCCCGCTGTGTCCTCAAGTCTGTTCTCTACATCTGCATCTTTATTCCTGCCTTGCCACTAGGTTCATCAGTACCGTTTTTTTAGATTCCATGTATGTGCGCAGCATGGAGGTTCTTTGAAAAACTTAAAAAAACTAAAAATAGAACTACCACGTGACCCAGCAATCCCACGACTGGGCATACACCCTGAGAAAACCATAATTCAAAAAGATACATGTACCACAATGTTTACTGCAGCACTATTTACAATAGCCAGGACACGGAAGCAACTTAAATGTCCATTGACAGATGAATGGATAAAGAAGATGTGGCACATATATACAATGGAATATTACTCAGCCATAAAAAGGAACAAAATTGAGTTATTTGTAGTGAGGTGGATGGACCTAGAGTCTGTGATACAGAGTGAAGTAATTCAGAAAGAGAAAAACAAATACCATATGCTAACGCACATATATGGAATCAATTCTTTTTGGGAAAAGAATCAGTAATCAGTGGTCAGCTCCTCTGTCCTAGGCTACTAGTCAGACATTCATTCATCTTCTGGAAAACCTGTTTATCCTGCTCCTGTGGCTGATCTGACAGTGGAAATATAGACATGCAGAAAATAAAACAGAGAGCATGTTGAAATATTTAATTCATACAAAAAATATGCATTACAAGCAAAGGATAATACTAGTTAAGACATATATATGAAGACAGAACAAAAAGAAGCATATTGGGGAACGAAAATATGTAATTAGAATAAATTTGCTATGAAAGAAGAATGTTGAGGTTAGTTCACAAAACAAAAGCTAATATTGTGCTACATACAAGAAACACTTCTTAAATGAAGAGAAGCAGGGATGTTGAAATGGAAAGACTGGGCAGCAAACTACAAGGCAAATGCAGATCCAAAGGAAGAAGCAAGAGAGCTGCCATAAATAACAATAGATAATAGGTTTAATTTAATGCATTAAATTGGATAAAATAAAGTACTTTATTAAAATAGTTATTATGAGAAAATAATTATTACACTATTTGCTGAATATGTAACAGTCTTTAATAAACCAAAGTATATGACATCCAAATTTAAAAATCTAAAGGAACATAAGGAACAAAGATAGAAATATTACACTACTCAAGCAGTTTAATTCATCTCTGTTGGCCCATATTAGATCAATAGACCAAAAGTGAAGTGAGGCTATCTAAGTAACAAAATAAATGAATTAGAGCTTGTTCATTTATGACTAACTTAATGCTTCCAAAATTGAGAATGGAACACTTCCCTCTAAGAGTCAATGAAACATTTGTGAAAACAGATATTAGGATGCAAAGAAAACCATAAATTTCAAAAGGAATAAAGAATACAGATAAGTCCCTGACCACAGGGCAATAAAATTTTAAATTAATATAAAAACTACCAAAAAATATTCTATCCCATCGGAAAAAAAGTGTTAACCTTTCTGAATCAATTTGTAAATTGAAAAGAAAATAAAAGTAAGTAACAGAAATATATAATAATGAAAACATGCAACAGAACCTATGAATAAGTTCTGGTGATCTAGTGTACAGCTTGGTGACTACAATTTAAAATATGTGGAGGGCTTCCCTGGTGGCGCAGTGGTTGAGAGTCCGCCTGCTGATGCAGGGGACGCGGGTTCGCGCCCCGGTCTGGAAAGATCCCACATGCCGCGCAGCGCCTGTGCCCGTGAGCCATGGCCGCTGAGCCTGCGGGTCCGGAGCCTGTGCTCCGCAACGGGAAAGGCCACAACAGTGAGAGGCCCGCATACCGAGAAAAACAAAAAAAAACAAAACAAAAAAATATGTGGAAAAGTTCAGCAGATAGAAAGAGAAGCAACGATCACAAAATAGTTTTAAAAAGGCAACGAAACTAAAAAAGGTGATAAATGTATGGGGGTGCTTCTTTAATGAGAGGGAAAGAGAGAGATGCTTTAATCTTAGAGTTCAGTAGATCTTTCTATGAAAGCCGTAAACTCTACAGACCATCAAGAAATTAATACAGATATTCCCTGGCAGTCCAGTGGTTAGGACTCCACACTTCCACTGCAGGGGGAAAGGGTTTGATCCCTGGACGGGGAACTAAGATCCCGCATGTCCCATGGCGCAGCCAGAAAACCAAAAAAGAAAAAAAGATAGAAAGAGAGAAATTAATACATTAGACCATATAAAAGTTAAAAATCTCTGCATTTAACAATATCCATAAAGTCAAAGACAAAAGGCAAAAAGGAAAGAAAATATTTCCAAGACAACATATTGCCTATATAAGTAAATGTTTCTTCTGAAAAAGTTAGAACCCAGTAGGAAAACAGGCATAAAAAAGGGACAGAGGGCTTCCCTGGTGGCGCAGTGGTTGAGAGTCCGCCTGCCGATGCAGGGGACACGGGTTCGTGCCCAGGTCCGGGAAGATCCCACATGCACGGAGCGGCTGGGCCCGTGAGCCATGGCCGCTGAGCCTACGCGTCCGGAGCCTGTGCTCCGCAACGGGAGAGACCACAACCGTGAGAGGCCCGCGTACCACAAAAAAAAACAACAAAAAAAAAAAAAAAAAAAAAAAAAAAAAGGGACAGAGATTTCAGAGATAAGTAAAATAATTTGCCTTTAACAGTATGAACACATGCTTCCTGTTTGTCATAGGTTTTCCAAATGCAATTTAAAACAATGATGAGCTGCCAGTTTTTATTTATCTGTTGGACAAAGGTTATAAAGTTGGATGAGAAGTAAACTGATGAAAGAGTAAATCAGCATGGTCTCCTTGAAAGGCAATTTGGAAATGTCTACTAAAATGAAAAATTCTTAAACCCATTGATCCAGCAATCTGGTTTCAAGATATTTATCCTACAGCTATAATGTGCAAAAATAACTACGTAGAAGAATGTCTCTTGCAGTGTTGCTTGAAGTCTGGAAAAAGCCTAAATGTCCATCAGGAGAGAACTGGTTCAGTACATTTTGCAACATCCATTCAATGGAGCATACTGCAGCCATAATCTGAAGGTATTTATAGAAAATGTTCTCCAAGTCAGATTGCTAAGAAAAAAAAAAGATGTTGTGCGCAGCATGAACAGACAAGATATGTCAAATGTGGATGCATCCACCATATTTCAGAAAGATACCAGCCTGGTTACTGTGGTAACCTCTTAGAGGGGTCTGAGAAGCTGAAGATCTGTGTTGGCAAAAGATTTACCTTTCACTGTGTACCCTTTTAAAATTTTCTCATATGTATGTGTTAATATCTTTCCCCAAATCCTTTACAAATAGGATAAAACAGTGATAAAACATATGGTACCCCAGGTAATTCTGATACAAAGCCAAGGCTGGGCACCCTTGTCCTAGAACAAATTATGCCACATCACTTGACATCCCCTCACACCAATCCCAGGGGAACTAAGGTGAGCAAGCCAGGTTCACGGTGGCCTCTGACAAATAATAAAAGTAACAACAAGAAGAATAAAAGTTTAGTGGCAAGGGTTCTGCCGTGTGCCAGGGCCTCTGCTAAGCACTTTACATGCGTGGTCTCATTTGGTCTTCATCATTAACCAGTGAAATGAATACTAACGCTGTTCTCATTTTACTGCTAGGACCATGAGAAGCAGAGTCTGGATTCTGAATCAGTCTGCCTGCCTCCAGCCTCCAGCCTCACCATGCAGGAACTATATAGAGCATCCGTCATCCCCCTGTGCAGAGAACAACATATTGCCTACCTATAAGGTGGAGACATAGAGTGGAATATTCACTAACCTTAGGTCAGAACTCCTGCTCTTTTTTGTTTTTTTTTAACATCTTTATTGGGGTATAATTGCTTTACAATGGTGTGTTAGTTTCTGCTTTATAACAAAGTGAATCAATTATACATATACATATGTTCGCATATCTCTTCCTTCTTGCTGTTCTTAATAGCTGTTGCCACTTACTAGCTGCTGTCTGAGGCCTCAGATAAGTCTTTTTACCTTATCATCTGTAAAATGAGGGATAATGGTAAAGATTCTTAGCTTGATTAATTGACTTTCTTTATTCTTCATCAAAAACTTAGGTAGCCGTATGCTAACACGTATATACGGAACCTAAAAAAAAGAAAAAAAAAGGTTCTGAAGAACTTAGGGGCAGGACAGGAATAAAGACGCAGATGTAGAGAATGGACTTGACACGGGGAGGGGAAA
>NW_006773072.1:1841728-1863595 GCF_000442215.2 Lipotes vexillifer
AAAGAGTAAGCTGGGACGAAGTGAGGGAGTGGCGTGGACATATATACACTACCAAACGTAAAATAGATAGCTAGTGGGAAGCAGCCGCATAGCACAGGGAGATCAGCTCCGTGCTCTGTGACCACCTAGAGGGGTGGGAGAGGGAGGGTGGGAGGGAGACGTAAGAGGGAGGGGATACGGGGATATATGCATACATATAGCTGATTCACTTTGTTATAAAGCAGAAACTAACACACCACTGTAAAGCAATTATACTCCAAAAAAGATGTTAAAAAAAAAAAAACTTAGGTAGTAAATACTGATATGTTCCCCGTTTTACATATGAGGCATTTGATCCTATGTGTGATCAAGTGAATTATTATAAAGGGCCACACTCCATCAGCGAAGGGCTGCAGGGATGGAGACCATAAGTAACTCTCCCAATAACGAACAGGAGATTTGGAGACAACGCAGAAAGCTGGCTACCACCAAATAGAGAAGAGTACCGCTAACACGCTAAGAGCCTGCAGTCCACACATTATGACTCTTGATTTCTACCATATTCTTTCCATTTCAAACACAATTATTCCTCATTAAGAAGGTAAACTCTAAACTCTGGCAGCCATCGTGTTTAGAAATGCCAAGGAAAGCATGTGTTGTTGTCATCCACCCAAGTCTAGAACTGAAAATAGTTCCACTGCTTTTCCCAATCAGTATCGACAGAGACCAGTTTATATGACAAATGACTTAAGTTCCTCCTCTAGACTGTGAGTTCCTTGAGAGTCTGCATGGCCCTTGCACCACGACATTCATAGTACAGTCACTGCACAATAAGCATTTGCTCATGACTGAATGGATGGATGGATGGGAGGATGATCAACCAATGGACACATGGGGGGATAGATAGATAAATGATTAAATGACCACAGAATTTTTCTGAAAATAATGACTCCTTATTTTAGTTTGTAATATAAAATATAATCTTTTTTTTTTTTTTTTTTTTTTTTTTTTTTCCTTGCGTTATGCGGGCCTCTCACTGTTGTGGCCTCTCCCATTTGCGGAGCACAGGCTCCGGACGCGCAGGCTCAGCGGCCATGGCTCACGGGCCCAGCCGCTCCGCGGCATGTGGGATCTTCCCGACACGGGGCACGAACCCGCGTCTCCTGCATCGGCAGGCGGACTCTCAAGCACTGCGCCACCAGGGAAGCCCAAAATATAATCATTTTATAAAAGGCTATATGGTAGGAGACAATGGTTTTATTTAATCCATACAGGTCTGCTGTTTCTCAAAGTTCCCACTTATGATAATTTGGCATATCAGGTACACCTGAAGAAAAAAAAGAACTTGGCAAGAACCTCTGGAGAGGAGTTAACCACATGACAAAAGGAGAAAACATTCAGACAGAAAAATCATCTCAAAAATCACTATAGCACGTAAACAAACCTCCAACTTGGAAAGCAGAGAGGGAACAATTTTCTAATCTTCTAATGAACACTGCGCTTAGCCAGCTGTCAAATACAAAACAGACTAATTTTTCATTCTAATTATTTGGAGATGTTTTTTTCTGGGTAGCATGCTTATGAGACTGGAAATCCTAATTCTGAATGTTCTTTAATTGATACTCAGGCTAACAAAGCTTCTCCAAGCCCAGAGGCCACAACAATGTCTGGGCTCCTTACTGATGGAATATGCCAGTGTATATTTATGCCTCACAAACAGTCCTGAGCTACCCAGTTTTGTACAAATTCACACTCCTACCACCTTTAAGGGGAAAGTGAGAGGAACTGGCTAGGATAGGATGAGGTCAAATAACTGTATGAGGGGTTCTGTCTTGTACCTTCCAGAATCCAGATAGATGAGGCTGAAGCGATGCCAGCCAAGGAAAGTCAAAGATCCAGTGTCAGGGCAACAAACACAAATGGAAGAGTCTAGAGGGTAGTGGCAGCCTCCAAACTGAGAGACAAAGCAGTAGTTTGCAGTGACACAGAAATCGTGTAGTGGGCATCTCTTGTTTTCTCTCTAGGGTTTTTTGTTTGCTTGTTTGTTTGTTCCTCATTTATTAGTTTATCTGCTTTGTAACAGCACCATTTTTCTTTTGGGGAATTATCCTTCCCCATTGTATGTAATTTTATTGGAACTGTCTATCAGGGTGCAAGTTCCTCCTTGACAGATTGGACACTAGCTCCTGTCTAGCGAATGGAGGTTCATCCATTCGCCCAAGTCTGGAAAATGCAGTCCTCAAGACTGGAAAACAGAAATTGGTTAACTGCTTGCCTCTCAGGGCTGGAGGGCTGGATCATTTGGAGTAATTATTTGTAAAGAGAGACTTAAACATCGTTTATTACTCTGCCTCAATCAGCTTGCAAACTGGAATCCTCCAGTCTCTTTCCTCCAATCTCTATTACAGGAATTACATCTCTTTTAAAAAGTGCAACATGACATTACTCTTCGCAAAGCATGTTTACACATTAATATGGAACTCTCCAAAAACTCTTTTGGATAATATAGTATTGGTTGTTTTTTTCTCTACTTTTACATGAATAAACTAAGATTTAGGTGAATTTAGCAGCTCCCAAGCTTTCCACTATCAGGGCCTCCTACACCTTAAGATTGCATACTTTGAAATTTTTTGTCAAGAAATTCAGAACAAAAAGTTGCGTGTGCAGGATGATCCAAACCATGAAAACAAATGTGAATACCCATACAATAAAAAGACAGAAAAGAAGCCAACACAGGGGTCTCTGCAAGATAGAACTATGAGGATTTTTCATATTTTCTAATTCTTCTATAAGATATAAGTATTACTTTTATAAAGATAAAGTTAACTTGTATTTTCCCCCTAAAAAAGTATTGCCTACAATCATATTAAGTAATTACATATTCCTTATAATTATCAAAGACATGAAAAGGATGAAGACAACTAAAAACGGTAAATAGCAACAGCGATGTTTCTAATCTACTAAGAAAAGGCTTTCTGATAACCAGGCTGTGATGTTCCCAAAAGAACAGAAATGAGGCTTAGGAAAACATATAGACAAGACCTGTCTATGATTATATATGGAGTGAGAGCAGGATTTAGACCCGACGCCGCTACTCTGTAACCACAAAAATGACCATAAACATCCTCCATTTTGAGTAACATCCCATTACGCTGAGTGATTGCTGCATCTCTCCATGACCACCATGGTGCATACATCACACTGTGCTTTAATCTTCCTACTTCCTAGACGTTACGAACTGAATCATGTCCTCCCAAAATGCGTATGTTGAGGCCCTAACTTCCAATGGGATAGTATTTGGAAATGGAATCTTTGGGAGGTAATTAGGCTTAGATGAAGTCATGAAATGGGGGCCCTCATAATGGGATTAGTGTCCTTGTAGAAAGAGACACCAGAGAGCTCTTTCTCTCTCTTCTCTCTCTCTCCTCATCCACCCACATGAGAGCACAACGAGAAGGCAGCCATGTGCAAGTCAGGAAGAGTGCTCTCACCACAACCTGGCCATGTTGGCACCCTAACCTCAGCCTTCTACCCTCCAGACTGAGAGAAAGAAATTCCTTTCCTTTAAACCACCCAGTCTCTGGTACTTTATTATGGCAGCCTAAGCTGACTAACATACTAGATAAAAAATAAAAAATAAAAAAAACTAAGATGTTCACTCACCAAATTTAGAGCTTTAAACCCAGAACTTGCTTCCCTATTTTCTCCTTAAAAATCATCCAACACATGTCCAAATCATGTAAGAAGCTCCTCCAAATTTCCCCTTGCTGAGATGCTCTTACATTGTCTCTACAGTGCTAAAAAGAAATCTAATTTTTTGACTTTAGATGTGTTCCTATCAGTCACTGGTCAGAGAGTGTCATCCATTTTGGAGGCCCCACCAATGTTCCACCAAGAACCCTGTGACCACAGGACGAGCCCTCAACAATAACAGGCTCACACAAGTGGGCCCCCTTGTCACCCCGTCTGCTCAAGGCCACTTTGCTTACAACAGCAAGGTGATTTCCATGCTGAATCTGAGCTCCAAATGTTTCTTGAAATCTTCAGTGTTACGTTTATATTTGGTTTCTAGGACTTTATTTTTTTTAATTAATTTATTTTTTGGCCATGCTGCACAGCTTGTGGGATTCTAGCTCCCCGACCAGGAATTGAACCTGGGCCCTTGGCAGTGCAAGTGCAGAGTCCCAACCATTGGACTGCCAGGGAATTCCCCTAGGACTTTTAAATTCTGATCAGATTATATCGTTTCCTGGCAAAATTTGGCTTTGAATACCATCACCTAATGTCTTTCCATTTGTCCAGTATCTTGAGCTTTTTTCACCACCAGGACATCAATTAGATTTCTTCTGAAGAGAAGATAGATTAGTTCCTTGGTAGTGTTTCCCAACCTGACTCATGCCCTGGCACACTTAAAATTACAATACTTGTGGGGCACTCTGGAGTCAAGGTTGAGGTGACATACACTGAGTCTACTGCCTTAGAGAGTCCAGTTGCCCCAGACATGTCCTATCCAGATACTTCAGGGTCTAGGATGTGAATAACTCAATCCCTTACAAATCAGCTGCAGCACATGGGTTAGGAAATTTGCCTTAGATCATATAGTTACATCAGAAAAAAGCAAGATCTGACCTGTTCAGAGGGGAGGTGAGTGCATAACTCTGGGTTAGCGTGACAATCAGGTGAGTCAGTGCATGAAAAGCACTGAACACCTAACCTGGCCCACTGTCAGTGCTCTGCTACAAGTCAACTATTAGCATTCCTGTCATTGTTGTGTTGACTTTTTTTTGTTGTTGTTAATGATTGGAATGGGCTTTGATCTGTACCTTTAGGAAATAACAAAGTATAATCTGGAAGAACATAGAGACAGAGCCTATGAAAGAAAGTTGATAATGATTCCTAATAATGATGTTACAACAACAACAAACACTTACGTGCAGTTCGCTGTGTACCCAGCCATGCGTGTTTAACAAACAGTGATCGGAGCTGGATGTCTGGAACCAAAAGGACATTGTGAAGGAGAGCTGAGGAAGAAGGTGGAGCCCCATCATAAAGAGCGCTGATACCCAGCAGAGGACCCTGAACTGAAGGCTGCAGTGCACGTGGTTCAGAGGAAGTGCCCCTTGTTCACCTGAAGGAGAGTGAGAGCTGGGCTCCCAGGGCTACCCCAGGACGGCAGTGGCAACTCTTAAACGAAGGGGACTGAGAGAGAAAGTCCATCAGAATCAAGCCATAGGCGGTCAGGGCGTGCCAGCATGGCACGTGCAAAAAAAGTGGGCCTCAGAGCAGTGGGAAAGGGAGATTGCCCAATGTCCTCAATATGCATTTATATGGATCATCTATCCCACTTAAAGGGTTAAAGTAGGACAGAAGAGAAAGGGCAAGGGCTATGATGTCAACATTTCTTTGTTCATTCTTTCTTTGATTCATTTATACCCTCAGCACTTAATGAGCAGCTAGCAGGTGGTAGGTTCTGTGTTGCTAGACACTAAAAATTTAATGAGAAGCAAGAATGCCACGGTTATCAACAAGATGCCAGGCACTATATCAGACCCTTTAAAAACATTTCTAATCCCTAAAACAACCCTACCAATTGGATTTTGTTATTACCATTTGATGGGAGGGGGCAAGGGCTAAGGCTCAGAGCAGAAAAGTAACTTTCCTAAGATCACACAGCTAATAAGGAACAGCTGAACTGGGATTTAACTCAGTCAGCCAGGGCAAACATCAGAAGGAAAATAAAAGACAGAGAAAGACAAAGATTACCCCATTTCCATTCTCCAAGTGCTCCCAGCCTGTCATTTCCTAAAGTGGCTGTGCTTAGATTCAGCAGCCTGCAATTGCTTCCCAGTCTGGTCTGCATGGCCGACTGCAAGATCTGGGGGGTGTTGCTCTTTGATTAGGGGCATAAAAAACAGGCTGCTGAGCCACCCTGGCCCAGCACAACGGGGGGCCCGACTGGGGAGTGAGTCATCCAGGAAGCCCTCATGAATGCCAAGAATAAACATCCCAGAATAGCTGCCCACTGGGCAGGAGGCTTCAGGAGTTGCCCCACGTGTGCCAGCCTGGGACTTGGAGTTAGAAGTGAGCTTGACAAGATGGGTCTGAGGCAAAAATAATCCCTGTCTGCTCCAGAAGACTCCTGGGGAAGTGGAAGAAAGCAAATGGGGAAACTGGTAACTGATGACGCCACTACAGATGGGAAGGAGCTCCATCCTGTGTGTTACCTGTGACCAAGGTACTGGGCAAGTTTGATCTGAGACCATGTTGGGCATCCCAAGTGGTTTTTAAAATATTTTTAATCTGACAACATGAGATTCTAGGCAAAAGAGAAAGTTAGGAACCAGAACGCTCGCCGATTAATCATGAAAAACAGGGTGGGCCTGAATTTTAACAAAACAATAGCTTCAGGCTTTCAAACACCAGATACCTAACTAGGGCCTATGAAGAGGTAGGCAATGGACTTGGCACTGGAGATATAATGATAAACAATACATCACTGAACACTGTTTCCTCAAAGCCCAAGCTCCTTAACTAGATACTCAAGAGTTCTCCCTTTGAGGGATGAATAATATATTAATTAGGTCTCCTAAGGTCAAAAGTAAGAGAGACACAATTCAAATTGAATTAAGGGAAACAAAAAGAAGTTTTTTGGTTCATGTAATGGAACTGGGGAGGTAGAATGTCTTCAGGCATGGCTGGATCCTGACGTCAATGTCACCAGACTATCTTACTTGCTGCATTCCTCTGCTCTGCCTTCCTTGATTTTGGCCCCCTTCTCAGGGATATTTTCCTTTGGAGCTCCCAGAAACTCTAGGCCTTCATACTCATAGTTCATGTCGAGTATGACTCCTGTAAAGAATTCAAGACTGGCTGTAATTGAACTGACTTGGGTCATACGCTCATCTTGAACTGTTAGCTGTACAAGGGTGATGAAATACACTTGTTGCTCAGTGTTGGGCACTCCACCCAGTAACAGGGCTGAGATCAGATGATAGAATTCACCTATAATTCTGTAAGTAAGAGAGGTGTAGCTTCCCTAATGAAAGGTGCTTTTCCAGAGGAAGGGGGATGTACATTAAGTGGACAAAACAACAGACGCACACTACACATGTGGAATCAGACTTCTCCTGCCCTGAAGGTTCCAGTGGCAGCTCAGTTCTATTTCTGACCCTGTCATTAAAAAGAAGAGCAATGCTAGAAAAATCCTTTTCTCCTCTCAGAGCCTCAGCTCCTCTTTAAAACTGAAAGCGTGTTCAAGTTTCTCAGTAATGGAATATTTTGTCTAATTCAGTTCTATGCAGAAACCCAATACTCAATTTATACATCAGACAGACAAACGGGCACCTGCTTGTGTTGAACCAGGGGGAGAAACTGGGGAGGAGCGTTGCCCTTAATCCTCCTGGGGTAACCCCTGAGGCTCACATTGACATATATTTTAAGCACTTCGCAGGTACTGCAGCAGGTGGGAGGGAAACAGCAGAGACAAGGAAGAAAAGGAAGCAAGTCAAAGGTGCATTGTCAAGTGAATTGCCACTGGAACTGAATCCCCCTGGGTCACTTTGGGAGACAGTGTACATATGCCTCAGACTTAGACAACCCCACCAAGGTGTTTATCCATTTAGTTCCATCAGCCTTTGGTTGAGGTCTACACTCAGAAAGTGCTGGGCCCTGGCACTTCTAGCCTGCCCGGCTCAGGTGGCCAGAGAGAGCCTTCAGGGAAGGAATAGCGAGAGCTGGCAACTGGAAATGTTAAGTGCCAAAGGAATAAGGGACAGCTATAAACAGGGTTGGTCACAAAGGTATAAAAATTATGTGACACACTTGACATGCATTTATGGAGAACTACTCTGTTCAGGATAGTAAATAGGAGGAGTCTCTCCCCTCACAGAGCTTACAGTCTGTCAAGGCGGACAGATGTATCAAGAGGCTCCGGTATTGATACAATGTGACAGGTAATAACGACAGTGTAAGAAGCATGGGGCCACACATGAGGGATGTTTAACCCAATATTGAGAATGGAGGGAGTCGTGAAAAGCGGATTATAAAAATGACATCTCAGCTGAAATCTTCAAATTAATTGCTTACTCCCACTCATGCCCAGATCAGCAGAAATTCCATTTTATTTCTTCAGATTACAGGTTGAATGTGAACCCTAAACATTCTGATGCTGAAGTCCTAACCCCAAGTATCTCCAAATGTGACCTCGTTTGGAGGGGGGTGTCTTTGG
The DNA here is from genome assembly GCF_000442215.2 of Lipotes vexillifer. Lineage (NCBI taxonomy): Eukaryota > Metazoa > Chordata > Mammalia > Artiodactyla > Lipotidae > Lipotes > Lipotes vexillifer. The sequence goes on from NW_006773072.1 coordinate 1,849,935, forward strand.
AGAGGTAATCAACTGAAATGAGGGGGCTCAGGTAGACCCTAATCCAACGTGACTGGGGTCCTTACAAAAAGGGGAACTTCGGAGAAGACACACACATGCGGGAAGAGCACCATGTGAAGACAGGAGTTATCGCGGCCACAAGCCACGGAACTACCAGAAGCCAGGAGACAGGCCTGGGATGGATCCTTCCCTCAGAGCCCTCAAAAAGAAACAACGCTGCTGACACCTTGATTTTGGACTTCCAGCCTCCAGAACTGTGAGGCAATAAGTTTCTGTTGTTTAAGTCCCCCATCTCTGGGACTTTGTCGTCGCAGCCCTACCTAGGAAACGAGTACACCATCCTTTCCATGAATCTCATACCTTATCTATTCAATACAAACTGGTTCTAATTCCAAAGGCACTAAGGGGACCAAAATTTCTGTTGCCTTGCTTCTGTTGCTGCCGCTTGGGGTTGCTACAAATGGTTTTCTCTCCCCCTGGAGGGAAGGGAAGGCATTGGCTGATGGAGTGGTGCTGTTACAAGAACACCACTGAAATCCAACCCCACCTACATGCTGTGCCAGGACCAGCTCTCCCCGTGAGACAACCATTCTAGAACCCAGGGTTGGGCTCCAGTTACTGTACGAACTTCCCCTTCCCTTCGGTGATTCTGTCCTAGGCAGAATCTGCTATGGAGATTATCCCCAGCCATCAAATAAGATCTGTTGGCTGAATATCAAACGCAGCTCCAGTGCAAATGTGTTGCCTCATTCCCAGAAAGTTAGAGCTATTCAGATCAAAGGGGATTCAGAAGGGTAGCTTGACCAAGCCATCGAGAGATCCCATATAACACCTGAATTTCACTCACTCAGCCAAGACAGGTCTCGTCCAGCGACCTGCCCAGAGCACAGAAAAATCATCCTGTAATGAGTTACTGCTTCCACCACTAGAAGAAGTTGGAGACAAAACTCAAATGTCAGACTCTGGAAAATTTTTTAAATAGGAATTAATATTATTTAAGTCCTACCTCACTGATCACTTTGATCCATATACAAAACTTACAACACGGGAAGGTATTGCTATTGTCTTGACATGTGCAAGGTCTTCTGGGATAAAAGGAAAGGAAAACTTTCTCAAATCTGCCTGGGGATGCTCAGATAAAGTACTGTGACTTTATAGCGGGTGGAGACTCCCATACAGGGCACATTTCTGCTAAGCTGCAGAAACGCTGGAGCAGGGTACGGGGATAGCTAGGGGAACAAAGTGGGGAAAGGGATTACTGAAATATCCTTGTTGAAAGAATGTGAATGGCCTCTGCACATGCGATTCTTGTTCCTCCATCCCTCACCATCCACTCTTCTCCTGGATAGCTCCTGTCTATTCACGAGACCTCACTCTAGGTGCCTCCTCTCTCAGGAAGACCCTCCTGATTTTAAACCTTCCAGTTCTGAGTTAATTCCCCGTTCAAAAGCAACTTTAGCATCCTGCATGCCTCCCTCTCACCTTAGACGACTGCGAGCTCTTCCAAGGCTGACAACTTGCCTTCTTCACTATGTTATCCCTAGTGTATAACACATGCCTGGCGTTCCATTAGCAGACGCTGAATGCACCTGAGCCCAGAACTCCCTGCAGCCAAAGCCCGCATAACATGCAAGATCCTGCAGCTCTAGGGCCAGTGTTAACATCCGGGTTGCCAATTCCCTCTGGATTTTCTTGCAAGTTCCTGATACCAAGCAGGACCCTGTGGGGTTCCTGGGCATAAAAGTCTTTCTGTGACCCCCGTTTCTTGATTACAGGAAATAGGCTTCATTCAGGCTCCACCTTCCCTGAGGTCCAACTAGCACAACAGTTCAAACAGTTGCTAATTAGGGAAGGGAAGGGATGCAGAGATGGGGGAGGAACAGTCAAGAGAAACAATAGTGCAGCCTTGGGGCAGGGTCCTGGTTCCGCTCAAGAGATCCACATAATGTATTTGAAAATTCCCGTATTAAAAAGCTAAAAAGAAAAACATACACATAACAATATCTTTTTTAAAAATAAATTTATTTATTTATTTTTGGCTCTGTTGGGTCTGTCGTTTCTGTGCGAGGGCTATCTCTAGTTGTGGTGAGCGGGGGCCACTCTTCATCGCGGTGCGCGGGCCTCTCATTGTTGTGGCCTCTCTTTTCGTGGCGCACAGGCTCCAGACACGCAGGCTCAGTAGTCGTGGCTCACGGGCCTAGTGGCTCCGCGGCATGTGGGATCTTCCCGGACCAGTGCTCGAACCCATGTCCCCTGCATTGGCAGGTGGATTCTTAACCACTGTGCCACCAGGGAAGCCCCACATAACAATCTCTTTGAGCTGTTTTGCAAGTACTGAAACCCCTACCAGGTGGGAGAAGTTAACTGTGTGCTGCCTACAAGCACGCAGACCCCAGACCGGGTGGAACCGGAAGGTTGACGATGCCGACTCCCACTTACCTCCCCACCAACCAATCAGAAGAATGTCCATGAGCTGATCACGCCCTCTTTGAACCACTACTATTAAAACTTCTCACTACCCCCTCCCTGTTGGGACACAGTTTTGAGGGCATTAGCCCTCTGTGCCTGGCAAAGCAATAAAGCTATTGTTACCAAGTCCAAGCTCGCTCTTCTCGCTGCACAACAGGCCAATCAATCAGGAGACGAGGTGTTGAGGCAGGGAAGACGACTTTCGGAAAGCCAGCAGACGGAGAAGATGGCGTATTAGGGTCCCTAAAATAATCCATCGTATTGGGCTCTGGATGCCAGTTTCTTTTATAGAATCAAGAGAGGGAAGTAAAGTAAAAAGGCAGAATAGAGAGGGAGAGGCAGGGACAAAGTAAAGTAAAAAGGACCATCAGTTTTGCAAAACATCTCCTGGAATGGTCAGCCTCGGGGAGGGGATGTGTTAATTTCTTCTTTCTTGCAGCATTCCAGGTAGGGTTCCCTGAGGCAGGCCATTATGTATGATCATAATAACAAAAGTTATTATGAAAAAAGCTTTATGAAAAGCAAAGGCTAAAGAAACAGATCCAACACGGAGTCAAAATTGGCTCTTCCCTGTTACACTATCTTTCCTACTTCACTCAAAACTCTGTCTCCAAGATTTAGTTCAGTGTCAGGGTACAGGGGTCGGATTCGGCTTCACTCACCTTCCAGACCCTATTTCCTGCTTGCCTGCTACACCCACTCTCACCAGCTCTTTTACATCTTGTGCGTGACTCTCCTGGTTCCTCATCCTCATTTCTTCTGGCTTCCTCACAGATGCCAGTTTAATGGGGGCGGAGGGTCAAGGGAATCCATGAATCTCTGCCTCAAGAGACATGGTTGAATCCAGATTCCTATGCTCTGGTCAGGAAAGCATCATGGTGTCCTGGAAAGGATACTAGACCCAAGTTCACAAACTCCATCTCAGTCTACTTCCTAGTTGGGTGGCCATGGGCAAGTCGTGTTACCTTTTTGAACCTCGGTTTTCTCAACAATACAGTAGATAAAATAATCCCTATCTAAACACTGTGCTTCCTGACAAGGTCAAATGAATACTGCATATGTAGTGTTTTGCAAACAACAAAGTGCTAGGCATATGCATGGAGTTGAAACTCACTGTACAAAGAGCTGTGGATGAGAACGTTGGAAATATCTGATGGTAGCCCAAGAATATTGCATCGGAAGCTCCCTTTTTACAACTCCTTCCTTTTACAAAGGATTTCCGGCATAATTCATTCTTCAGACTCAATCAGCTTTCCCACGTGAATCCATCACACTTGAAATAGCTTTTCAAAGCCAGACCTTAAATCACCGCGCTAGATTTGGTACCTAGCCCAAAGCAATCTTAATGTGAACCAATCCAATTAAATGAAGCTCAAACGCCATCCCTTTCCTGAAGTTTTCGCTGATTCAAACTGTCCCCAAAACCACCACAACAGCAAGACTCTGGAAGGCTTCTCATCCTCCTCTGAATTCACTCCCAACCCTATAGCATCCCTAGGATTCTAGTTCTCTGTGAGGTGACTAGTATCTGGGAGACATAAAAACAAACAGGACAGAATAGGACAAATTGAAATAAAACTAAGTTATTAGCCTCCACTTAAAACACTTTGCATAGGTAGGGGTTGCAGACACCAGATTAAAAATCAGCCCCTCACCAAGAGAGTCATAATATCAAAAGTTAGATCATTAGTAGATCTTGGGAACCATAGCACTCAATACCACAGATACTGCCAATATATTTAATGGGACAGGCTTCACTGATACCACACATAGAGCATAGAGTCAGATCTACAGCACCCTAATCCTAGCTCCACATGTTATATTACTTATGTGGCTTTTGGCAAGTCACTTAACCTCACTGAGTCCAGATTCTTCATCTGTAACATGGGACATAATAATAGCTTTTAGCTTAAAGATTTGTTGCAAATATTAAATGATATAGTACTTGGGTACCATACAGCAAGGAAACGATCCATAAATGTTAGCCATCGTTACTGTTATTGTATATCTCGAGGACCTAGGTCTAAATTCTTGTGCTACTCAATGCCAAGAAATAGCAACCTCTCTAGGTAGACTTTCCAGTGGTCACATGCTCCCAAGATGGAAGACTTCTCTTTCTCTTTTGTGATTGTCATGCATTTGTTGACACTTAGCTTTCTACCCCATTCTCCTGAAGCATCATATACATTTTTCCATCACAGTACTCTGCCTTGAATAGCAATTGACTCTCTTCCTTCAAGATTCTGAACACCTCCAGGGCAAGCGCTCGGTCTCATTCAGCCTTGTATTGAGGCAGGAGATAGATGGGCTCCAGGCCAGACATTTACAACTGGCCTCCTGTTCACACTTCCTGGGGTGAGAAGAAGATGGGCTCCAGGCCGGACATTCATTACCAGCCCCCTGTTTACACTTCCTGAAGCAAGAGACAAATGGGCTCCAGAACTACATATTTATGACTGGACTCCTATCTATATTTCAAGATCTGCAACTTGATTTAAAAACCAGCAACTGAAATAGGGTAAATAACCAGACACTGGACATTTTTATGGCCGGGACAGAGTGGGACTAAACCTTGTTAAAAGATCAAGAGGTCATACATTTCCCGTCCTTGGGGCAAGGGAGACATTTCACATGTGCAGAAAGCCTCCTTGGGGGTCAAAAAGGAGGAGGCACCACCCCATAATATGTGATGCTAAGACCATCCCATAGGCCTCTGGTCTGTAATCCATCTTGGAAAAAAATTTTGCAGGCATGCTGTGGAGAGTCCTAGGACAGGTCAGGTGCGGAAAAAGAAACTAGATAATTGGCCAAAGGTAAACAACTGCCCAGAAGAACTGCCCTGTATGAATGACTTAACTGCCTCTTTACTGGTCTCCTCCTCGGTGGGGGGGACGCCCACACCCTTTCTCTCTGAGTGTGCATCTCAGCCTTGTCTCTGTCTTAACTAAAACTGTTTCTCTGTGTGCTCTCCCACTTGTTGTGCTGTGTCTCTAATGATACACTTTGTGCCTGTTTTTACAGTTTCTGCCTCCGTGAGAAATGCATTTTTCACTGGAGGCAAGAGCCGGGGGTGGCCAGGATTCCTGGTTTTCATCCAGGCTCCCCAGGTTCAATTCCTTGGCAGGGAATTAAGATCTTGCTTCACGCCACCACTCACTGCTGCCTCTCCGAGATCAGTATTTCTAGAGTTTCACAAAATATTTAGCCCATCATTGGTGTTTAATATTTGTTAAGCTAATTAAAAAGAAGGGATATTAATTGATCCTACCTTTGCTCAAAGCACCCACTGGGTAGCACAAGAGACAGAAGTAACACAATGAGTTTGCACAGTATGTCAAGCCTTATGCTATGCAAGTTATGATTGTTATGTTTTTTACTCTCTTTATCAGTAAAGAATACATTCAGGTACATGTATAAGCCAACCAAGAGTGGCTTATACAAATAGGATTTATTTTCTTCCACTTTTATAGGTGAGAAATTTCTGGTTTTACTTCTACCCTTTATTGGTACCATTTGGACCCTGTGGTGTCCTATCTTTCTGCTCTGCCATCCTTAGCTTTGTTCTCTTACTTGCAAGTTGGCTGCCGCAGCTCCAGGCAACACTTCCACATTCAAGGCAAAAAAATGGGGGGAAAGACGCACCAGTCCTTTCTGCCCTCTTTTTTCAGGAAATCAAAAATTACTCCAGAGACCCACAGTAGAGCTCTACCTAAGTCCCATTTGCCAACCCTAGTGCATGGGAGGCTAAGAAAGTATATTTAGCTGGGCACTTGCTGCTCCAAACATATAAGCAAGTTTCTTACCCAGGGGAAAAAAAAAAAAAAAGATATTAGGTAGGCACTTAAGAGTTTCTGTGATGAAATCTCATGGTTTCATGAAAACCTAATGGAAGTGGGATCAATGCCTCCATTTCATAAATGCAGATCCTGAAGTTGAGAAATAAAGCAATTCATACAAGTGCAAAAAGCTGAGCCATGGAAAGCTGCCATTCTGCCAACTTACCATCCATGCTCGTTGCCATAAGCCACATTGAAAACTAACAAGAAAAATGTATCTAAAGTTGTGTTTATATATGATTAGAATAAGCAAGTCTTCCACATACAACTTCCTTATTTTTTAGGAAGAGCTTGTTTGCTAAAGGAGACAAACTCTTGACCTTTCTGCCATAGGCATCAAACCTCAACCAAATTAGCCACTGCCCCTGTTTTCTGCACGCTTTATAAACCAGTTTCAAATAATCTTTAGCAAAATGTCAATCCAGCCTGCCTCACTACTAAAATGTGTTCAGCCTAAGTTTTGAGAGTCGAAATGAGAGAGTGGCACGGACGTATATACACTACCAAACGTAAAATAGAGAGCTAGTGGGAAGCAGCTGCCTAGCACAGGGAGATCAGCTCGGTGCTTTGTGACCACCTAGAGGGGTGGGATAGGGAGGGTGGGAGGCAGACGCAAGAGGGAGGAGATATGGGAACGTATGTGTACGTATAACTGATTCACTTTGTTATAAAGCAGAAACTAACACAACATTGTAAAGCAATTATACTCCAATAAAGATGTTTAAAAAAAAGAATTGTGCAGGGTGAAGAAACCATCCAGACTGACAAAAATAAAAGCTTAATCCTGCGCATTTGAAGAAAACCTTGGATGAGTCCATTCAGCTGGAAACTTCTAACAGCTTAGAGCAATAAAATGCCTTTGTGGCCCTCCTAACCCATTTTTAATTTTTGAATAAAATTAATAACATAAATACCTAGGAGTTACCAGCTGCCTTCCTTCCTAAGGATATAAGACTCTCATATATATTCCCCGTCTGTCTTTGCCAAAGGCAGGTGCCATTTATAAGCATGAGAATAACTGTGTCTATTTTGCAGACAGAGGAGTTAAGACACAGGATGGGTATAGTTACTTTGCGGAGGGCAGGCATCTGACAAGATTAATGTTACTTTCTCATTTGTACATTCTTATTAGTCCCTTCCCAACGAAAGGGAAAACTCTTGATGTATTTATTCCAAGGCTTCTATTTCTTAGCAACTTGCCTGGTGCTGTTTCCACATGCAAAATGGACAGGAGAGCTCATATGGTTACAGCAGTGACACCTGGCCGAGATCCCCATGTATAAGTTTGCCCATGAGATCTACTGACATCGTTCCCTCAGCTCAACTCTCCCCAACCCGAAACAAATACTTTATAGACCTGATCCTTTTTCTCGAGGTTTCACTCTCTGTAAGGAGTTTCTTACCCTGTGAGGAGTGATGAGAGGAGTGGAAATGCCCTCTGACAGCACTTTCCTGAAAAGGCAGAAGTGTTGGGAGAAGCTCCTACCTAGTCCAATAGAAGTCCGGACATTAGAGAAGAGCTCTACACACCCTCCCCATTTGTCATGCGGTGAAGGTGAGTCTACTTGCTACAGCATAGCACAAAGAGGTATGCTCAGGGAATGGGCAAGGTTGAGTTCAAGTCCCAGTACTTGCTAGCTGTGGAATGAACCCCTAGCTAAAATGCTTAATCTCCCTGAGTGTCAGTTTCCACATGTGTGAAAGGATGGGTGACAAGACTTAGAGTGAAGTATATTGTAAAGGTTACCTGAGATCATGGGTAGACGGCCTGGTAGGTATTGAATGTATTTATCAGTATTCTATTAAACAGTGAGATGCAGCTGCCAGCACCTGCTGAATTTTTTTCCTCAGAGGCTGAGAGAGGGCCAAGCTCCAGGCAAAGGATGCTCTGTGCTTTGGGCCTGAGGCTCTCCAGGTAGGATGAGCTGAAGTGGGTACTGATTAGAACACATTATACTAGGGGAGGATGGAGACTCGGCCCTGGAGGAAAACAAATGATGGGCACAGAGTGAACATAGCTCTGGGAAAAGGAGGTGGTCAGGCTCCAAAGAAAAGGCTGGGATTTAAACTTGTTCAGAAACTCCTTCTCTCTTTCTCCCCGCTTTCCTCCTCTAATCCCCCTAGGTCACCCTCCTCCTGTTTCCCTTAACAGAGGCCCTCCCCTCTCTCATTGAAAACAACCCCATCAAGACTTGTTAAATGGAGCAGAACTGGCTCCCAGGGAAATACGAAGGATGGTCTCAGTATCACGAAGAACCCAGGAAATGGGAATTCAAACATCAATCAGATGCCTCAAGAGGGCTTAAAAGGGGGAGGGAAGGAGGCAGCCAGAATGTTTTCTACACAAAAATAACCTTGTTTGCTTAAACTTTTAATGTTGACTCTAGCTCTTCAGGTATGTCTCAAGACATAAATAAATCAAATCACAGGTTTTCTTTCCTTGTAATACTGAAATAAAGTTGGGTACCAACACACATACCTATAGCTCTTTACCTAAAAGATAGCAGAGCGTACCGGTGTAACAAAAACACAAGCAAGGATCAGATTCCTAGTGTGGGAAATCAAAGGTGGAGGATGGAAGGGACTTGCTTGAAGTCTCTCCCAGTTAAGCCAGAGCGAACCTGGAATGAACCTCCGAGGATGTGGGGCTCGTCACCCATCTGATTTCCCACTGTGCTGACAAAAGACAGCATCTTGCAGAGTACTAACTTGTCCTCCTCCTTCCTTACTCCTTCGACACACAAAGACTCCAAATGGAAATGTCATTTGGATCAAAATATTCGAGGTGCATTAAGACATCTAAAATTGCACACAGATCAAAGTGTATGAAGTCATCATTTTCTGGCTCCCCCTCAGGACGGCCATCAAAATAATAAGGAAGGCATTTGCCACTTCCCACACTAATTCCACTATAATCAGTACATAGTCATGTATTTGCCTTTGCCAAATTGGGATTTGTGAAATTCTGAACATAAATGGGAGCGCTGTCGGCGGCCAGGGGTTCAGAGACTGAGGCTTACATCATTTTGGTGTGACAGGTTGGGAAGTCCTGGGCTTTCACCTAACTGGCAAATGACCAAAGGCCAAAACTCTTTGCTTTGCCACCTATGAGCAGGTAGCATATCTGATTCAGCCTGCTAGGAAACTCTTCCCTAATCCTGCCAGCCAAAGAAATCTCTTCCCTACTCCAGACATCCACAGCCCTACTGCTGATGTCTTCCAAGGGACTTTTCAACAGCAGGATATGTTTTAGGATAATGAAAAGGGAATGTGCGTTGAAATCAGAAAACCAAGGTGTGAGTTCTTGGCACTTCACTCACTCGTATGAACTGAGCAGTCTTATTGGCTCTGAGATCCAGACATGACATAGATGTAACTGCCTGTGAATGTTTACATTCAATGGTTACTTCCCGGTGACGTAACGAGACAAACACGACCCCTCAACGAATCAACGAATCATTTGATGACCATTTGAGGACGGAATATGATTTCCGGGCTGTTGTCTGAAAGCAAGTGAGTAGTAAAGTTGAATCAAGGAAGAACCAGGAAATTAAGCCCCACTACAGAAGTTCATGACCACAGCAGGGGTGGACGTGGCAGGAGGAAAGAAGACAGGGGCCTGGGTCTGGTGCCATCTCTGTCTGCCATGGAGGAAAATGAAACTGTGGTTGTGATTATGGCTACCACTTGCACGTGGACAGCCTGGAGGAGCCACTTAACAACCTCAGCAACCCTGTATCAAGGAAGAGATTCCCACCCTGCAGAGAGACACAGGACTGGCAAGTGGTGTGGGGCAAACAAAGCAAGGAGTCTAAGGGCCTTACCTTTATGAAGTTCTCTCAGAGCCCAAAGGATTGCAGCCAGGGAAGAAATGGCCAGTGCCTCAGCCCCAGTGATGCCAAGTCTATAAGGTTTTCATTAAACAATCTAGATCTCTTGGTGACCAATGAGATGTTGAAGAATAAGAATGTACAAGAATATATGTCATGATATTGAAGTCCTACACAACACTGTTAGAAAACAAAATCTCCCAAAAAGCCAAGATTTGGGTTATTTTTATAATTGAAACCATCACAAGTTGCCTAAGCAATAGCAAACTGTGATGGAAGGTTTAGACCAATCTTGGCTGAAGCTAAAATACAAAATCCCAACCCTCTGAATAAGAATATCCAGTTGCATGAGTCAAGAAACACTGGGTCTTGAATCCATAAACAAGTTTCCATTTGAATAATAATCCAAACTTTCAAGTTCTGAAATGAAATACATCTCCATAAACTTGTTGTACTATCTGTACAACTGTCTCCAAACACTTGTCGGTTGTATTACAAATCCCTTTCACTGAAAAGCAGCTCTTTGGCAATATTATTATAGTACCAGGATTGACTATTATGCAGTTAAAGACCCTTCTAGCACCCAAATTATGGTGACAGACTTTATGCTCCACAAGTCCTGCAACTTTCTTCAAACAAGGTGTGCTAAAATGGATAATGCTTTCTCAGCCTCCATATTTGATAGGGCAAGTCCATCTTCAAAACACACAGGACACATCCCTGCACTTCTCTTACATAAAAGCTTATCTCACACATATCTGAGATTATATCCCTTCTGGTTAGTTAAAAAAAAAATGAGTTCTATCATTCTTAAAAATTCACCAAAAAAAAAAAAAAAAACCCCAAAAGCATAGACTATGTGTAATCCAGAGATAACTCAACAAGGGTTGGATTTATAGTGCAATTAGAAGAGAATAAACCATGATGCTGGGAAAACCTTGGATTGAATCCCAGCTGAGCCTCTAGCTGGCTTTATGGCCTTAGGACAATGACTGACCTCTGTGAATCTCACGTTCCCTTATCTGTAAAAAATAATAATGGCTACCTGTGCTTGTCTCTCAATTAAAAACAACCAAGATGTGTTAAGTTTGCCTCCTATAAAGAGAAGCTTAGAAAAACAGGGTAGGGGAAGGCAGCTTTCTAGAGGAAGCCAAGCAGAACGATGGATCTCAGAGCCTCTTTAAGACCACAATGGAAAGGACGTTCCAGAATCCGTGGAAGTTCCATTCATCCTAATGCACCAGGGTCTAAGTAGCTGTGGTCTGTCCCAGAGCGAGAGCTCATGGCACTTCCCTCCAGAGGCACATAACACGGCAGCTACATTTGGTTTCTGCTTGCCTGTTTGTCACATCTGCCCTTTTCTCTGTGAACAGCTGCCGATTCTCCCTGAATTTTCCAGAGTAAACTCCTGAGAGGGAGAATCTGATTATCATACCTAGCTGCCATTGTCTCCAGGTAGTCAGGAATTCAGTTCCAGGTAGTCAGAATTCAGTTCCTCTTGTTCAAGGAACAGCTAAGGACCAAGTTCTGCATCAGGAGATGTGGGTGTTGCAGGAATCACCAGCTATCTGTCAAGTTTACCAGTGGATAGGCTGTTATAATGGGGCATATATAGTGCCTGGTTCATAATAGGTATGCTATAAAAGGGAATTACTACTATTTTGAACAGACTCAAAATTGGATTCCAGCGCTCAGAAAACTAATAATCGTGTGATTGATAGCTAACACTTAACTGAGTATACTCTGTACGCCCCAGCACTTTACTTGCATCTCCTTTAACCTGCACAATAACTTGATCATATTGTCATCCTTACTTTATATAAAAGGAAATTCAGGCTCAAATGATTTACATAATCGACTTCAGGAAACAAAGCTAATGACCTTGAATCCAGAGCTCTTTCACCAGAGTCCACATCTAAGAATACTGCCTCAAAGTAATCAGAAACACTGCCCTGGAGCCTGGGTTCCAGCCCTTTGGTCTTGCCTAAATCACTTAAACTCTCTGGACCTTGGAGTCCCATGTAACCAATAAAAAAGTGACCCTCAGTGATAATAGACACTGGGCTTAGAATGAGAAAATCTGGCTTCCGGTCTATGACCCCGCACTTCTTGGTTGTGCGCCTTGCACTAACCTCAAACTTTCCAAGCCTTACTTTCCTGAGCTGTAGGTTGGCAGCGACATTACATGCTCTGTCAGCGTCACTGCTTGATGTGAGGCTGAGAATCAAAATGAAATACTATTTGGAGGAAATTGCCTAGGAACCATTTAAGCATTATATGAATGTGAGTTATTATCAAAAGTCCATTTGAACTCACATTTTATCATTTGAAATCCTGCAGTGGTATTCTGTTTAATGATGTTGTTCAGCTAACTTTAAATGATTCATTCTCTCTCATATAAATCTATTGACCACCTACAGTAGTCAGGGACTGTAAGAGGAATAGGAACGTAAAGAGAAAAAGGCAAGACCTCTATTCTCAAAATGTTCACAGTGTGCAGGGAGAGGCGGGCAGTAAACAAGTGATTTCTGGTGCCGTTTGGAAAATGCTATATCAGGGGTAGAAACAGAGCAATGTGGGAACACAGATAAAGCCGGGAGGTCTGCCTGGGGAGAAAGCTTAATTTAATCAAGGTAACATCTCAGCAGGTTGGAGAGCAAGTGAGAAAGGTAGATAAAGACAATTGTAAGGTGACAGATTCTCCCAAGCACGCCCAGCCTCCACCACTGCAGCGTCCATTCCTCTTTCCTTTCTCTTGGTGATAGAACCTCCTGGGTTTTAGCTGGGAATGTGGCTGCCTGGCAGTCTCCATTTGCAACCTCCCTTGCAACTGAGTGTGACCACGTAACAATGAGATGTGCGCCCAAGTCATGAGCACGACCTCCAGGTCATCTCCTTAAAAACAAAACCACTGTGGACGTGGAGGAAGAGGCAGCTTCAACCACACAGCAAGGACAACAGCTAGGAAATGGCAAAGCAATAAGATGGAAGAGCCCTGGGAGCTGATGTCCTTGTGAAGCGGAGCTGCCCCACCAGCTCAGGACCACTCACACGGTCTGTTTCATAAGAGAAAAATTAAGGTCTGTCTTGTTTAAAGGACTTTATTTTTTAGTCTTAAGAGGAAAAAAAAGTATCTTAACATTTTAGCCAACAGGAACATGTGAAAAGCCCTGGAATCATGAAGAGATAAACCAGCTGTGTTTAGGGAATGATAAAAATATTAATATTTTTTAAAATATTAATATTTTATATTATTTTAATATTTAATATTTTAATATTTAAAAATTAAAATTTTGATAGTCACATGGGAACTCAAAAGTACAGGTTCCCATGAGAATGTGAGGTGATGCAGGAGAGGTAGACTTGGCCTGAGCTTTCAGGACAATTGTCTGTCAAACCTGGGCTCTTCAACGTAGTCCCTTGGGCAACTGGGAGCCAAAAAATGCCCTAATGTCTCCAAAACATCTTCTCTTGACAAGCCAACACCAGAGACGGCGCAGCATAGTGAAGGGGGGGGGGGGGGGGG
>NW_006773072.1:1863685-1865684 GCF_000442215.2 Lipotes vexillifer
GGGGGGGGGGGAGGAAAGGAAGGAAGGAAGGGAGAGAGGGAGGAAAAGAAAAAAAACCAACAGAAACCAGGACTGTTAAATCTTAGGCATATGGACTTCTGTAAATTCCTCTGAACCTCGACTTTTTCAACTTTAAAATGGAAACAGTAACATGTTTGCGGAATTATTTTAAGGACAAAATGAGATCATGTAAATAAAGTATGTAACACATGTTAGAAACCCCAAAATTATACTGTTATCAATAACCCAAGTTCTCTGTTTCTGGAAGTTTGTCCTATTGTCCTGCAGAGCTTTCCCCATCTGATGTCACAGCCACACCGTTGCTGCTGATTCCACTTTGTAGGAGACACTTCCCCCATCAAAGTTTGCCCCACTCTGAGTTTATAGACAACTCTCCTCAGAACACCCAAAGCCACTGCAGCTGCTCAGCCAAACTCAGCATCATTTGCTCTTTTACTCTTTCCTCATGATTCGGTCCCTTCAGCCCTGTAATCATCCTGGGTCCACTGAGGTCTCTACCGAAGTATACTACTCTCCACTGGATGAATTCTAACTTGATTCCTTTAGACTGGTACCAAGATTTGCATGTGGTAGCATGTGAGAACTCAGGTTCTGTCTCCCAAGCAGAAGTGTAAGGAGGGAAATCTTCTAACAGCCATCTTACTGCCTCTGGCTCCTACTCCCCAGGTGGGATTTCTCTGGATGGCAAAGAGTGGGTGGTTGGCCCCATCCTGCTGCAGCCTGCATCCAAATGGCAGAATCCTGGGTAACAGGGAGGGTGTTTAAGTATGCATAGCTGACTCACAAATTCAGGGGTTTTGGTAGAGACCTCAGTGTACCCATTTGCAAGGGATGCCTAAGACCTGCTTTGGAAAATGGGGATGAAGACCCTAGGCTAACAGATAAGGTCTCTGAAACACAGGTATTTCAGGCACTAAACTGAGAGAAACGAGGACCATCCATCGCATTGGACCAGTGTAGGAATGCCCCAGAATGGCCCCCAAAATGGATGTGCCCTGTGGGAGCTCGGTGAACAGAGAACACCCTTACAGAAGCTCTGCCAGTGTCTCCAAATGCTCCAAGGCTTGGTGCTGGAGAATTTCATCCAAGTTCCCTTGTGGAAAAAAACAGTAAAACTAAAAGATTAAGCTATTCTGGGAACCTGGAGAGGTTTAGTATTTTTTGAGAGGCCAGGTGGTACGAAGCTGACTGTGAAAAGTATAATCCCAGCAAAAGCAACACTCTGACCAGCAAAAGACTCGACCCAGGTCTTCTGACTCTTGCCTCACATGCCTCCCACTTTACTGCTGGTGAAATGAGAGGGTTCTAGTCTCTCTTTCTGAGCAGCTGTTCTGGTTTTCTCAAAGGCAGGAGGATGCAGGCCCCTGGTATGTGCCTCCATACTAAATGCACGTCTCCAGAGGCTGGAGATGACTCTGTGAAGCGATGGGGTGCAGATAAATATTCATGGGGTTGAGCACCAGGTGTTTCTGGTTTGTTTCGAATTCTGACTCTACCAGTGACTTGTTACAGCAGGACATCTACAGGGATTAATGCGGTAATATTTAGAAAGCAGGCAGGGTAAACTGTTAGTAAGAAGGAGTAGCTTTCACAGTGGGCTTTGTCCCTATTGTGGAGGTCAACAGAGGATACCTCTCCCATTTCTTCATTCCAATACATTGATGATGATCCAAAGAGATTTTTTTTAAATCTTCCAACTGTTGGTCAACAGTTCCTTGTTTGTTCATGCATTTGTTTGCTTGCTTGTTTATTGTTTCCTCTTAAAGCATGGACATACCTTGATTAGAATACCGGATATCAGAACTACGAGCAAAACTATTAATGGAAGAATGCAGATTCAAGGAAGAAGGGAATTCAGTCCAGCTAGCATGAAGATGGAGTAGGGTGATGGGGATATGAGTGAGGTGACAGTGTCCTCCTTTTACTCTTCACCAGCAAATACTAGCAAACAGCTGCCAATCCTCCATGTACCCACACT
>NW_006773072.1:1865732-1875489 GCF_000442215.2 Lipotes vexillifer
CACTCTTTCATGTTCTATGCCTTTGCCCATTCTCTTCCCTCTGCCTAGAATGCACCTACTCTCCTTAGCTCACCTGGCTAACTCTTAACCACGCTCCAAAACACAGTCTGCTGTCCTCTCTTCCATGAAGCCTTTCCTCTTGCTTGAGTCATCCTCATTCCCAAGTCACCCAGCACATAACTCTCTCATACTATGGCAATTATCTGTTTAAGAGTCAGTCTTCCCCAATAGACTGAGTGTCCCATAAGGGCAGGGGATGCATTTTATTATTCTTTTCATTCCCAGTACCTTGCACAATGCCCAGCACAGAGTGGAAACGATACATGCTTGATGAATGGCCTACAGTCTCTCGGTATAGAAACAAGGGCGGGACAAGCCCCGGTTCCAAAGGAGTGGGTGTAGGATGATTGTCAAGGCAACAACTCAGGCACAACAGCAAAATTAAGATACTCAAGTAACTGAATTGAAAGATGAGATTGAATGGGCCTGGGTCTTGGTACTGCGGCAGAAAACTCGCACATGAGATCTGAGAGCCAAAGTCAAAGCAACATGTGGAGTAAATGATCTGAGCCCCAGCATCTCACCCTGAGCTCTGAAACTTCCTCCTGCAAACCCTAAGACTGCAGCTAGGAGTCAAGGAAACCCAATTACTTGGGAGAAGGAGACAGAAGAAGGGAAGCAGGAGAGGGAAGACATTTTATGGCTGTGTCCCTCCTGCTTTGTCAGCATGGCTGTACTCATTAGTGTTGGGAGGACTAAAGGAGACATTTCAGAGAGAAGTCCAGCCATGGTCATGGGCCTTCTGGTAAAGCGGAGGGGGTTTGGAGAGGGGGAGTGGGGCTGGTATTTCTTCCCCATTTTTCTCTAGGAAGAGGCGCTGTCCAAGCCATTTGTCACCCAGCATTTAATCATGTGTCAGATGAGGCCTCGCAGTTACAGCCCACACCCCTCCTACCTTAGAACACTGCTTCCCATTCCCTCAGTATAATGGTGATTATTGTACAAACAGCTGAAGGTGAACATGCAGGATGGATCCTTTTGATGTTTTCAGAACCTGGGCCCACATGGAAGATTTTCAGCCCTAGCTCTTCAACCTCAGAGCTAGGGCTGAGGTTTCCATAGTCTAGAGAAGCAGGTAAAACTCCAGACGAGAGGCCCTGGCAACAAACATCTCTGAATTTACAGCATTGGCCACATTTGCAGCTGTCTTTCTCTCCGCTCATCTCTCCCAAGAGCATCACAGCTACTTTTCTTCATGAGATGTAGCAGAATGGGAAAAACTGAACTATGTGTAAATTGTGCACTGTGGAAAAGGACTTAGCCCTCATAAAACCCTTTATAAGTACTTGCTTCTTTGAGCTACTCAAGGCTGAATCCCATATGCTAGAGGACATTGAGCGATAATTAAAATTTCCTAGGTTCTGTAAGCCAGATCTGTTTCACTCTAACTCAGGGCAACAAAAGGCTACCACTGATTCTAAAGGGGACCAAGTCCATGTAGTGAGAAAACAATAGCCAGGCCATCTTATTTATCTGACAAATGTATATCAGTCAGGCTTTGCCTCATCCCAGCCATTTCCATGACTTCTTCCCAGTCTGCTGGCTAAAGCATCTTTTAATAGCAACAGTGCAAAAGTATCCTTCAAAAAAGTCAGTTTTCATGAAAACCAAAGAGGATGTGGGGAATAAAAGAGGAGTTGATTTAAATTCTCTGCCAGCTGCTGTGAGATTTTAAACACACTCCTGACCAATGCCTTTGATGTCCAAGCATAAGGACACTGCACTGATTATTGGACATGATTTCTATTCTGAGAGGCACTGTTAATTTCTTCTATTTCCTCCAGTACTTTTCCATTCCTCCATCAGTTACTGGAGACCAGCCTGCCACTACTATCATATCAAAGAATTTGCCAGTTCTGATCACCACACAGCATTTGGAATTTTTCTGAGAATAAAAAAAACTGTTATTATCTGTCTGGATTTTTTTAATGGTTGTCATAGTGGTGACTTTGTTAGTAAAGGCAGTGATGGTGATTCAACTGTTAAATAATGATTACTTGATTGAGCAGTAACAATGTGGCATGAACTATGCTGTAGAATGGATGCTGACCCAGCCTGGTGGTGATGTGGTGAAGGTAAGAAAATAATGGAACTGAATAGGGGTGTTGGCACTGGTGGTGATGGTGGAGCTTGTGGTGGAGATGGAGTTGGTAATGACTGTGGCAACGGTTATTAATTGCGATGACGGAGGTGGTGATACTTGTGGAGATTGTGGGTGAGAAGGCGTGTGTGATGGTTGTGACCTTGAGAATCAAATGCTGATGGAGCTACTGTGTTAGTGTAGATGATGGTTATAAATACAGAGATGGTGGAGAGGATAACAGATGAGAGAAATGATAGATAGACAGATAGATAGAATAGATAGATCTATCCTATCTATCTATATATAGAGAGAGATATAATATGGTTTCTTAAAGAATTTTGTTCACCAGACGTTTTAAGATTTGTCTTCTCAGACAAACTAAAACCAGAGGCAAAGAGTGGCTTCTTTTTCCTCAGAAAGCTATTCGCTCCATTAGATCATAAAAACAGAAAACACACATCGAACTAACCAATCCCTGGATGCACCATTAGCTAGAAGAGCTAACAAGTTAGAAACTGTCAGATGCCATCTGTAGTGATGGAATTCTAGCCTAAGCCATCTTCTCCTCAAAGTTCTTCCAGAAAGACAGAGCATTGGGGAGGGAAAAGAAATTCTTACAGGGATGAGAAGGACTGGGGATGGAAGGACCTTGTATGGGGGTCCCAAGACTACTCTTAGTTTCGGTGATTGGCTGGAAGGACTCGACTCATGAAATAGTTGTACTTGTGCCTAAGATGTATTACAGTGAAAGGATGGAAAGCAAAATTGACAAAAGGAAAAAGTGCATAAGGCAAAGTCCGGAGGAAATCAGACGCAAGCTTCCAAGAGTCCTTTCCCAGTAAAGTCACACAGGACGTGCCTAATTCCTCCCGGAACAAGTTGTGACAGCACATGTGAAACGCTGTCTTCCAGGGAAGTTCATTAGAAATTCAGCACCGAAAGTTTTTAATAGGAGCATCCTATTAAAAAGCATGGAAGCATCCTCTGCCTAGCACATATCAAAATTCCAGGCTCCAGGGGGAAAAAAAAAGCAGGTGCTCAGCATAAACCACATTGTTTGTCCAAACTGTTCAGGCACAATAAGCCATTCTTACCATTTATGGAAAGCTTTATGTCAATATAAGAAACTGTTTACCAGCCATGTTCCAAGACTCCAACCTAGGGTCAACTTTGCAAGCAGATCTTTCTATGGGTAGCAGTCTTATCTCCACTGCACAGGACAGATGCTGACGGCAATGGCTGAGAACAAGCACCACCCCTACACAGAAGGCTGGTCTCAGAAACCTCACAAGCTCTTTGCAAGCGAAAGTGCAGAGGCCGCAGCACTGCCTTTGACCTCATTGGGTTGGTAGATAATTACGTAGCCCTGGGGATCTATCTCCACTGATAAAGAAGAGTCCAGCTACATCGCAAGCAGATGTGTTGGTTATTGGGGTGACTATAAATCACCCCGATGAGTCCTCTAACAAAAACAAATCTAATTACCTGAGAATCGCATCTCATAAAAGAAGCATCTGCAAATCCAGTCTGGTTTTGTCATGAATTCATATTTGAATTGCAAAACTTGGGGTGGTAAAATAGGTGTTTTAAATCAAAATCTGGTTTTACTATTTATTAGCTAATTGACTTTAGATAAATCACTCTGGGGCTCAGAAAGTTGCCTGGTTTCTTTGGGGGGTTGGCATTCAAGATCAGAGAATTGGGGTAATCAGTCTTCAGGTCTTGCCACACTTGTCATTAGTCCCCACGAGGATCCTCTCTCATGCTATTTTATATTTTTTCCCTCAGCTCTTCTCTCTTCTCTCATTCCAACTCTCCCCACCAGCAGCTCCACACAGGAATGTGTTTGGAAGAAGTCTGTAATAAGTCTATGTATCCAAACTTCCTCATCTACAAAATGGATATAATAATACCTGCTGTACCGACCTCATTATGCTTTTGCAAAGGTCAGAAAAAAGATGCCTTAAAACACTCATCGGAAGATTGTTTTTCAGTCAAAAATAACTCCTAACATTTTTTCTATTGGAGAATAGTTGCTTTACAATGTTGTGTTAGTTTCTGCTGTACAACGAAATGAATCAGCTATATGTACACATATATCCTCTCCCTCATGGACCTCCCTCACATCCCACCCATCTAGGTCATCACAGAGCACTGAGCTGAGCTCCCTGTGCTACACAGCAGGTTCCCACTAGCTATCTATTTTACACATAGTAGTGTATACATGACAATCCTAATTTCCCAGTTCGTCCCACCCTCCCCTTCCCCCCACTGTGTCCACATGTCCATTCTTTACCTCTGCATCTCGATTCCTGACCTTCAAATAGGTTCATCTATACCATTTTTCTAGATTCCACATATATGTGTTCATATACAATATTTGTTTTTCTCTTTCTGACTTACTTCACTCTGTATGACAGACTCTAGGCCCAACCACATCTCTACAAAAGACCCACTTTGTTCCTTTTTATGGCTGAGTAATATTCCACTGTATATATGCACCACATCTTCTTTATCCATTCATCTGTCGATGGACACAGGTTGCTTCCATGTCCTGGCTATTGTAAATAGTGCTGCAATGAACATTGGGGTACATGTGTCTTTTTGCATTATGGTTTTCTCAGGGTATATGCCCAATAGTGGTTAGCTTTCTGTATTATCTCTTCCATCCCTCCTGGCCTGACACAAATATTGAGACAGGAATGCTGGGTTCCCATCTATTATGGGTTGAACTGTGCCACCAAAAAACAGACATGCCCAAGTCCTAACTCCCGGTACATCTGAATATGACTTTATTTGGAAATAAACAGTGTCTTTTGCAGATGTAAAAAAATTAAGATGAAGTCATACTGGATTAGAAAGGGCCCTATTTCAATGACTGGTGTCCCTATCAGAGAGGGAAATTTGGAAAGAGAGACACAGAGAAGACACGCATGGACAAAGCCACGTGACAATGAAGGAAAAGATTGAAGTGATGCATCTACAAGCCAAGGAACACCAAAGATTGCCAGCAACTACCAGAAGCTAGGAAGAGGAGGGAATGATCCTCCCCTGGAGCCTTTGGAGAGAACACAGCCCTCCCAACGTTTTGATTTTAGACACTTAGCCTCCAGAAATGTGAGAGAATACATTTCTGTTGTTTTAAGCTCCCCGCTTGTGGTAGTTTGTGACAGCAGCCCTAGGAAACTAATTCTTCATCCCATTCTACCACCATATCACTTAGTGGTTCTGGCCAAGACACTTCATCAGGCCTACCTATGCTGTGGTCCAGCGGCGAGATATAGCATGGATTAGCTTGAGTCCATGGGTTACAGTAATAGTAGAACTGGAGCCGTATTTTGGAAAAGCCAAAAGAGGAATTCCAAGAATGTGTCCTTTAGTGCTTAGTGCGCAGAAATGTGGCTGCAGCACTATACTTCTAGTTTTATTAATGAGAAAACCAAGGCTGCAGGTGATGAAATTCCTCAGCTCTGGTTACACAGTAAGTTAGTGGCAGAGCCAGGGGAGAGCCTGGGTCTTTGGCCTCCTAAGTCTGGGCTTTCTCCGTCACATTCAGGATCCCCTTTTCTATATGGCCCACAATATTAGGAAGATGGAAAGAATAAGGAAGGCAAAACAACTTGTCCTGTACTGGAGCAAAGGAGCCTGCTGCAAGTGGTGTGATGTGTGGGGACTTTTAGTGGCGATAAATCATCTCTGCCTAAGTCAGTGTCAGAAATAAAGGGAGGGAGGTTTCTTCAGTGGTCAGATTAGTTGATTCACTGTGGTTTAAGACCAGACCCTGCTCTCCCATTAATTTTAACCCCAACTCAGTTTAGAGGGATTTATGATCAAGCAGTACAAAGAGTGATTGGAGTTACAGCTGGGCCTCGTCGTGTTTGGGAGACAAGGGCAGAATGTTTCATTTTCCAGACTCCTGACTTTCTTTTTAACTCTCCTTCTCTGAAAACATAAATAAAGGTGAGACATTGAAAAATGATCCTGAGTTTCCTGATGGCTGAATCCTATTCGGAACTTAAAGAATAGAAACTGAACAATTAAAGAAAATAACCTGAGAAGGCCTGCATGATGTCAAGGAAAGAGCTCTGGACCAGGGGATCAGAAGTTCTGTTCTGTCCCCAACTCACCAAAGTTATCTGGAAGCAACTTCCACAACGTGGGTGCCTGGTTCCTAATCTGTAGAACATGAGAAGCATTCTCAGTGATCTACCTTGGGGACCCTGGTGTCACGATATCTCTGAGTTCAAATCCGGATTCTGGTGCTGACCAGCTCTGTGACCTTGAGCAAACCACTTAACCTCTCTGTGCCTCAGTTTCCTCATCTGTAAAATGGGAATCATAATAAAGCCTATTCCACCAGGTTTATTTGAGAATTAAAGAAATTAGCATTTGCGATGTGCTTAGAACAGTTCCTAGCATGGTGCAAGTACTGTACACATTTGTTTAATGAAATGAGGATGTTAACACAATTCTTTCCAATGATTCTTCTAGCTTCCACACTCAGAGTTGGCTGCAGATAAGAGGCATGGGGAAGAAAGAAAAGTGACAGAAGATCTAGACTCTTGGGATTAGAGATCTTGAGAGGGTAAACCTGAGAGGAAGAGAACTGAGTTTGAGCTGGAGGGACTATGACCTGGCTCCAGCTTTGCCAAGTGTGGTTTTAAGCACATTTCCACATCTAATAAAATAGAAAATACAGATTAGACTATCTTCAATGTTGCTTCCATTTTAGAATTGATTTTTAATAATGGGACCCAACAACCAAGCTATCAGCACCAAAGTACAACTGATCTTCCAGAAATATTAGGGGGACTTGGTGTGGGTTTGATGCCTGAAACCTACTATTCACCCCTTTACCCCAGGGTTCAGTGTTGAGGAAGAACACATATAACCATCTATAGTTAAATGGAAAATCATGGATTCCACAAATATTATTGATGGCCATGTAAGTGCCCAGAAGTCTAAAGCAAGATTTGCGTAAAAGCTGGATTCTAAAGAGAGATGTAGGCCTATGGCTGAGGAAGGACCTCCTGGCCCCCATTCATAATCCCCATTTTGGTTCTCACGTGCCCAAATGTGCCTTCAGGAGAGGGAGAGGGATGGGACAGGGTCTGCAAAGCCTATCTGAAGCCACTTAGGCAAATGGATAAAGATGGCTGACAAATCCTCTTGACTTTGTATGCATTTTGCGGGAATTTAATGAAAGAGTGCATGAAAAGCACTTAACACATGCCTGGAACATAAAGGACAATACATTAGAGTCATTATCACTATTTTACCAAGGAGTCTCTCAAAGACCTTAAAAGTGCAACTTGTTCAGCTCCCTTTTTCATACAGAAGAAGACTGTAATCCCATATTTCATTATATAAGCTCTCTAGGGATCTCAAATTATAAATCAAATATTTTATTTCCTTTACAGTCAAGCCAGTACAGGCACACCTTGGAGATATTGTGGGTTCAGTTCCAGGCTACTGCAATAAAGTGAATATCACAATAAGGCAAAAGACACAAATTTTTTGGTTTACCAGTATACGTAAAAATTATGTTTATAGGGCTTCCCTGGTGGCGCAGTGGTTGACAGTCCACCTGCCGATGCAGGGGACGCGGGTTCGTGCCCCGGTCCGGGAAGATCCTACATGCTGCGGAGCAGCTGGGCCCGTGAGCCATGGCTGCTGAGCCTGCGCCGGAGCTTGTGCTCTGCAGCAGGAGAGGCCACAACAGTGAGAGGCCCGTGTACCGCAAAAAAAAAAAAAAAAAAAAAAAAAATATGTTTATATTTACTGACATATTCATTATGTCTAAAATAAAACAATGCACATACCCTAAGAAATACTTATTGCTAAAATATCCTAACCATCATCTGAGCCTTCAGTGAGTTGAAATCATTTTGCTGGTGGAGGGTTTGAAATATGATGAGAATTACTGAAATGTGACACAGAGACACAAAGTGAGCAAATGTTGCTGGGAAAACGGCACTGATGGACTTGTTCCATGCAGGGTTGTCCAAACCTTCAATTTGTCAAAAATGCAATACCTGGGAAACACAATAAATTGAGGGATGCCTGCATTCCTCTTTTCCAAAAGAGATGCCCACCACCTTAATTTAAGGCGTTTTTTTTTTTTTTTTTTCCAATTCTTGGATTCAGCAAGGACAGAAAGATTCTCAGGGTCCTGCATATAAATATTTACGTTCTTGAAGGAAGTGACTATGGGCCTTCTCAGCCAGTGCTCCCTTAGAGATTAAGATCCAAATGTCTATGGAAAAAATGGGCCAAACTCCTGTGATAAAAGTTTAAACTCAGCCATAAAAAGAAATGAAATTGAGTTAACTGTAGTGAGGTGGATAGACCTAGAGTCTGTCATACAGAGTGAAAAGTCAGAAAGAAAAAAACAAATACCATATGCTAACACATATATATGGAATCTAAAAAAAAAAAAAAAAAGGTTCTGAAGAACCTAGGGGCAGGACAGGAATAAAGATGCAGATGTAGAGAGTGGACTTGAGGATGGACACGGGAGGGGGAAGGGTAAGCTGGGACGAAGTGAGAGAGTGGCATGGACACATATACACTACCAAATGTAAAATAGATAGCTAGTGGGAAGCAGCCACATAGCACAGGGAGATCAGCTCAGTGCTTTGTGACCACCTAGAGGGGTGGGATAGGGAGGGCGGAGGGAGGGAGATGCAAGAAGGAGGAGATACGGGGATATATGTATATGTATAGCTGATTCACTTTGTTATACAGCAGAAACTAACACACCACTGTAAAGCAATTATACTCCAATAAAGATGTTTAAAAAAAATGTTTAGGATTTTGTTATCAGAGATTGAAATTAGAATTCTTGGCTGAAGTACTCCAGGCTAGTGATGGTAAACCAAAGAAGTGGAAAAGAAAAATACTTGAATTCAGTAGAAAGATGCCTCTATCAGCCTATTCAATATTAGTGGAAACATGGAAATAATTCGAGTGCCTAGAAATAATATATCCATGTGGCTGTATGTTCATTAATAGTCAAGTCCACTGCAAAAGGGTCAACTATCTGAATTTTCCACAGTGTTTCCACTGCTGCTCAGTCCAGCTCCTTTATTTATTCATTCAGCCTTTCCATCACCCAGGTATATTTAAATGCTTACTATGGGAGAGGTACTATTGTTGACCTTGGGAATGTAATGGTAAACAAGACATTATGATCCCTGCCCTCACAGATCTTCATTTCTAACAAAGTAGCTAGGAAACTAATTAAATATGGAATTATAAGGAAAGATGACAACTGATTTAATTTGGTAAATCATGACAAATGAGTAGATCTGAGATTTGAACCTTAGCCACTTGGCTTCAGAGAACATGGTTCTCTGAACAGAGAACAGCATTATCATAAGGCTGTTGGTCTCTTGTCTGTGGTTAAACAGTAAGGAGAGCGCTGGAGTTCAACTCTGGTCCACCTGACTTCTCCAGAATCTTCATGCATAATCACTCTGCTCAATATTGCACATGCTTAGTTTTAGATGCCTGTGAAACAGCACTGGAGATGTGTAGTCAGCAATTGGAGCTGCACATTTGGTACTCAGGGGGCAGAAGTAGATGGAGACATGGACTTAGGAGTCAGCAGGA
>NW_006773072.1:1877541-1878960 GCF_000442215.2 Lipotes vexillifer
GGGGAGGAGGGGAGGAGGGGGAGGAGGGGAAGGAAGAAAGATCATGGTAGGAAAAAAACACTAAAATGTCAAAAAACCAAGAGAAGGATGATCATTGCCATTAAATGTTGATAAAATATCAAGACTTAGTACCTACAAGAGTCACTGGTAACCTTGGAAAGAGAATTTTTGGAGAAGTAGCAAACGTTAAACCCCGATGAGAGTGGCTTGAAGTAATGGTCAAGGGATGGGACGTGAGCACGTGCCAAAATGAGAAAGTTCTTTCAAGAGGTTTGACTGCCCCACCTTTGCACACCCAATGTGATACCAATTTTCACAGACAGTGAAGGAGAGAAGAGAAACAGGACAGAAGAGAAGGTGGAGGGAGATGTAAATGGAAGGAGGTTTGCTTACTAAGTTTTTTAAAAGGGAGAGACTTTAACATGTCTAAATGCTAATGATGGGGTTCAGAAAAGGGGGACATTGATGATACAGGCAAGAGAATGCAAATTTTTCTGAAAAGCGAAGCACCAAGGAATTTGGGAGGGCAAGTGTTTGTGGGACGTGGATGGCCACATACGGGAGAGTTATTTTCTCCACTGTTAGGGAGGGAAAGAAGAAAACGAGGAGGCAGATATTAGTGGCTAAGGCTTATTGAGGTACAACCACTTTGGAAAGCTGTTTGGAAATTTCTAATGAAGTGCAACGTACACTTACTGCTATAGACAATGTTTATGTCCCCCCAAAAATTCATACATGGAGACCTAATCCCCAGTGTGATGGCATTTGGAGGTGGGACCTTTGGGAGTTATTAGGTCATGAGGGTGAAGACCTCATGAGTGGGATTAGTGCCCCCAACAAAGAAAACCCAAAGAGCTCCCTTGCTCGCTCAGGGCAAAAGGGAGGGAAATAATGACATGAAAAAGACACCTGTAACGGGAAATATTACCTATACTTGTTTTTATCCCATGGTGATCTTGACTAAACTCACTCCTGTGGTTAAAAACAATGTAAATCATCCCACAGTTCTGTGTTTTCTCTCCTTGTCTGTCTCTGCCTTTCCAAGATTTGGCTATTTCACACAACCTTTTTCTGAATGGATGAATTTAATTACTTTTTTTTCCTACCAGCTAGCCTCGGTACCCTTTCCATATAACAAACTTCCTTTCAGGTAAATAACTCACACTTCAAGGAGGGGTCCTGTAAATCAGGTTTGAAAGAATTAAGAGAGGGAAAGTGTTATGGTTGCCCTCAAGGTGGTAACAGCTCTGTTCAGTCTTACAGGATGAATAAGTATCACTCACTGAGGGCTAAGGCATTATAGATGGAAAGAACCACATAAGCAGTTTAATTTGCTAGAACATAAAATCCGAGATGGAACCCAGCAGGAGAAGGAGCTGCAGCAGTAGGCATATGTAAGAGATGATGGACCTCCTGCTG
>NW_006773072.1:1878970-1912513 GCF_000442215.2 Lipotes vexillifer
CGGCTTTCATCCTCTTGGTCTCATGCGAGAAATAGGCAACTAATAAAAAAGAAAATTTTAGGTCAAATTCCATCTTTTGCTCCGTTCTAAGTTTCCAGAGGGCAGGAATCTATTTCAAAACTCAGAAATTAAAATGCTGGAGCTAGGCAAGTATTCTAAGTCAAGTGTAACAGGTAAGTTTTTAAAGTCATCTGGCCCTCATATATCTTTCATTTCCACCCTTTTCTTAGAGACATGGGTATATAGCAATATTTCTCTTTGATAATAATGAAAAGTGGCAGCCGACACTCGACCCAAGTGCTGGGGAGCAAAGATAATGTGGTGGTGACACTGTGAAACTGAGAGGAGATGGGGCAGCCACACCCCACATCAGCCAATCCCTGCCATCTGGGAACGTGCAACCAGTACTGTCAGAGCTTCCAACTCTTCAAAAGAAGTTGGACGTGTGTGTTTGCATGTAAAATCACTGTGTTTTTAAAGACTGGCTAGCATTTCTCAAAACACTCTGTTGCTCAGGGAAAACAAATCTACAGGACAAATACAACACGTGGCTTACCAGTTTGCAACCTCTGTTCTATTTTCTTTAGTTCTTCCCCAGCACACTATGGGGACTCCATAATGTTTGCTGGGGAAATGAACGAAGGAGTGAAGGTCATTCTTTCTGCTCCAAAATCAGCTTCCTCAGTCCTGAGTCAGGGACTTTATTCTAGAAGCTGCGCCTTCTTTTGGTGAGAGGGCTAGAGTGGATGGTTTACAAATTGGTCTTTAGAAGACCAATATACTATATAAAGAAGACCAATTCACTATATAAAAGAAAACCCAGAACTTTTCTGGTTGAACTGGGGATGCCAATCTAGGGGCCAACTCCCTGCATTCCCTCTTTGTCCCATGATAAACCCCATGTGTTAGCTCCAGTGAATCAAGGCACTCCATATAAAAACCATGAGTGCAGTGGAAACTGTGAGCTTTGGGAACACAGGGGCCTCAGTTCCAGTTCTGGCTTTGCCAGGTACTAGCTTGAAAGAGTCAGGTGGTCTCTCTTAGCCTTAGTGTCTTCCCAAAATACCCCAAATCTGTAAGTCAGGGATAAGTATCTATATCACAGTGTCATTATGACAATAAATTATATCATATATGAAAGCCTCTAACACAATGCCTAGCACCTAGCAGCTACTCAAGTATTGATAATAAAACCGTGCATGAGATCAAAGGGAAAAAGAAAAGCATCTTCCAAAATCCATCACAGACCATCAAATAATGGTCTCCAGCTCAACACATAATCACCTCTTCTTACAATTACCATAGAAAGAAAAGCTTTGGACAGAGGTGGAGATATCTAAAATAGTTAATATTAATAACAACTAAATTTTTGGAAATTTAATTAAATTTCTCCACTTTTCCATTATGTTTGGGTAAATATACGAGGCCAATTGTCAATAACAGAGAAGGCTCTGAGATTTTACCTTATTTACAAGTAAACAGTTTAACCCGAGAGTTGCGGGTCAAAGACCAAAGACTTTATTGCTCACAGCAATAGCAGTAGCCAGAGTATCGGAATTTTCTTGGGCCAGTTCCTCAAGTCGTATTTCCCAGTGCATGATGGAAAGAGGGCCAGGTGACACTTGCACCTGCAACATGTTGTGTTACAAGGGAGGAATCCTGAACTGAAACAGTGAGATGATTACCCCTTGTTCTGGAAAGAGACATCATTAGTATCTCCCAAAGCTGCAAGCAAACTTCATCGTTGCTCCCGAGGGACACACCATCTCCACCTTCCAGGGTTGTTTGCTACACAGACATCCTGTGGAAGCTACATCAGACTTCTATTTCCAGTTTGACATGTAAAGACCTTGGAAATCATCACTCTGGTCCTCACAACTCGAAACAAAGTGAAGAAACTGAAATTAATAACTATTCTTAGATTCATCAGAAAACTGAGGTCACAGGACGAACTTCAGCTCCCAAAATTGGAGAGAAAGGCAGATATAGAGAATTACAGCTTAAGGGAACTGAAGTCCAGAAGCAGAAGCTTCAGTAATCCAAATAGAGTGGTAGTGGTGAATAGACAAATAGATGTATGGAATGAAATCAAGATCCCAGAAAGACACTCACACAAATATAACCAACTGATCTTTGACAGACAGCAAAAGTACCTCAATGGAAAAATGACAGGCTTTTCAACAAATGGCGCTGGAAAAACTGGACATCACATGCAAATAGTATGAATAATCTAAACACAGACCTTACACCTTTCACAAAATTAACTCGCAATAAATCTAAGTATAAAACACAATGCTATAAGACTCCTAGAAAATAGCATAGAAGAAAATCTAGATAACTTTGGGCTTGGCAATGACTTTTTAGAAACAACACAAAAAAAACATGATCCATGGAAGAAAATGTTGATAACTTTGACTTCATTAAAATTAAAAACTTCTTTCCTGAGACAGACATTGTTAAGAGAATGCAAAGACAAGCCACAGAGTAGGAGAAAATATTTGCAAGAAAACATACCTGAGTAATGACTGTTACGTAAAATATATAAAGAATTCATAACTCTTGATAAGAAAACAAACAACCCAATTAAAATAGGGCAAAAATGGGCTTCCCTGGTGGCGCAGTGATTATCCGCCTGCCAATGCAGGGGACACGGGTTCGAGCCCTGGTCCAGGAAGATCCCACATGCCGCGGAGCAACTAAGCCCGTGCGTCACAACTACTGAGCTTGCGCTCTAGAGCCCACGAGCCACAACTATGGAAGTCCGCGGGCCTAGAGCCCGTGCTCGGCAACAAGAGAAGCCACTGCAATGAGAAGCCTGTGCACTGCAACAAAGAGTAGCCCCCGCTCATGCAACCAGAGAAAGCCCGCGTGCAGCAACAAAGACCCAATGCAGCCAAAAATAAATTAATAAAATAAATAAATTTTTAAAATAAATAAATAAAAAATAAAATAGGGCAAAAGATCTAAATAGACACCTCATCAAAAAAGATATACAGATGGCAAATAAGCATATGAAGAGATGCTCAACATCATATTTTATTAGGGAATTGCAAATTGAGAAATCACTACATACCTATTAGGAGACCTAAAATCCAAAACACAAAAACATCAAATGCTGGCAAGAATATGAAGCAACAGGAACTCTCATTTATTGCTTGTGGGAATGCAAAATGGTATAGTCCCTTTGGAAGACAGTTTGCCAACTTCTTTCAAAACTAAATATACTCTTACTATATGATGCAATAATCAAACTCCTCGGCATTAACCCAAATGAGATGAAAATATAAACACACAAAATCCCACATACAAATGTTTATAGCTTCTTTATTCATAACTGCCAAAACTTGGAAGCAAATGAAATGTCCTTTGACAGGTGAATGGATAAGCAAACTGGTATATCCATACAACTGAATATAATTCAGTGATGAAAAGACATGGAGGGATCATAAATGAATATTGCTAAGGGAAAGAAGCTAATCTGGAAAGGCTATATGCTACATGATTCCCATTCTGTGATGTTCTGGAAAAGGCAAATCTATGGAGACACTTAAAAGATCAGTGGTTGCAAGGGATTGGTTATTATAAAGCTCTATAAAAGGTGCTAGAAGTGCTCAACTCTGACAAGAACCTAGAGGACGCACAATCTTATGATGCCAGGGTATCAAGACAAGAATGAAGAAACTCACAAAGCTTTAAAAGAAATTCTACAAGTTTTCCTGGGACTTCCCAAGATGTCTCTCATGCTATATCCAGACTTTATGATGAAAAGAAGCCAAGGAAAAAGGAGTTGCTCAATGGTCTTTTTCTTCATAAAAATATACCAAAGAAGTGGTGAGTCTGCAACTGGGTTGCTACTTTTGGAAACTGGACATTGATGAAGAGTTCATCCTGAAACAGTTTGACACTGGTTATCAGTGCAAAGCAAGCTGTGATATACACCGTGTGAAGAAACTAAACCAGGTTCCTGCAGAGCTAAAGTACAGCATGGGGTTAAATACATTGCAAGGGCTAAACTTCTTATAGGAACTAGACTGTAGGAGGAATCTCTAGAAACCACCGAATACTTATAAACTGAAGCTGGAGAAGATGAGGCATTGTACCATGAACCCCAAGTTCTACGGAAAAAGCAAAGAGCAGATGAAACTTGGGTTGACCCAAAGAGCTTACTTGAAAATCAAAATGAGAGTTTTAGAAAGAAGCTTTATGAACAAAGGAACGTTCTTGAAGATCCTCATGGAAAAATTACTTTTAAAGATTTTGTTCTAAGCAGGGGCTACCAGATGCCAAGTTTCCTTGAGAAGTTCATAGGGAAGAGATGGAAATATGAGTCTAGTAAAACTCCTACGAAACAATCAACAAAAACTAACTCAAGTATAGATGCATCATGAGAAGATTATTAGACAGCCTTTTTTAAATTTACTACATACTTGGCTACTTCTCTCTCGTCTTAAACCTCCAACAGAATTTATGACGAGTGCCCCAGCACGGATGTACAACTTTGACTCAGCAGAACCTCCGTAAATTCAACACCTCATGTTTATAAGCATTTATCAATGAACTTCTTCAGGTTCATCAATATTTTATATTATCAACTGTGAGACCCACAGTCACATATAATCTCACATTTTTATAGTACTGTGAATATTACATTGTTATATTAATTATTTGAAAAAAAAAAGAAAACATAAATGAAAGGTTTTCTTAATAATTACTCTTAACAACTAAAGATTGTCCAGAGCAAAGGCAGTTAGTGCCTCTTTTCACAAGACGTGAAGAAAGGTAAGAGACATGGAGAATTGTCTCCCAACACCAGTCCTTTGTCCAGGGCTCAACCAACCTGACTTTCAGACCCTTCTCATCTCCTGTGCTCCCCAAAGCCAGGCTCTCCGAGTTCTCCAGAAGGCTAACCTCAGCCCAGTCATCTGCCCAATCTGGAGCTATAGCAGACATTATTTCAAGAGGGAAAAGCAACTGTTTTAGGACTATTTGTTTCTATCAATGGAAACTCATCTCAGACTAGGGAAAGTAAAATGGAAAGAGAGAGGCTGACATTGCTGGAAAGGATACCTGAGTAGCTTATAAAATACAAGAAGAGGTCTCAAGAATAAGAGCTCCAGGGACTTGAATGGCGTTCTTTCTCTCTCTTTATTCATTGTCTTATTTCTAATTGCTGCTGCCTATCTTCATTCTACAGGGGTCTCTGCTGGGTACTCGCAAGAAATAGCAACTCTCTTACTTCCCTAGGATTCTGAACAAATGAAGAATTTTTTTTAAATGCCCTATGGGAGACCCAAATATCGCCTTTACTACTGAGAAAGGCTAGGTGGGAGGATGTTACTTAGTACAAAAGTCAAATGGGAATGTCAACTTTGGAATTAGGTAGATTTATTCACCCAGGCAAGACAATGCTGGAAGAGACAGTAAGACTTTTTGTCTCCTATGTGCAGCTGGCTTCCCAGAGGACAAAGGACAGGAAAGGAAGAAGTGGCTAACCTCCTACTCTGCCCCCAGAGGAGCGGAGCTCAATGTAGGTTTGTTGGTTTGTTCGTTCTTTGATGCTTTGAAATATTTATTTTTGATGAAAAATATTAGACCTAAAATGATTCTAGCAAACTCATTTTCAAAAAGTAATTTTATAAAAAATATAAACTAATTGATGCCCATATACATTAAAGTAACTTCTTTACTACCTAAATAGTAAAAATTAACATAAACAGAATAAATATTTTATAGGTAGTCATATACTTTAATGTTTTTCCAAAGGATGCATTCTTGTTTTCAATTCAATGTTACTTTTTAAACATTTCAAGAGCAACCAAAAAATCTGCATTTTTTCAGGGCTGTATTTTTCTAACTTAAAAAAATTGTATATACGTAGGGAGAGTGACCAAACTACAGGTTTGTGGGTTTTTTTTTTGCGAGTTAATAAGAATATGCAAGGAAAATAATTCAGCAGAATTATTTGTTTCTGTCATCAATTTGGTTTTATACCATTTGAAAAGACTTTTAAATTTTGGTTACATTTCTTTCAAAATAAATTGGCAATATTCAACCAACCTATTAACAAATAGAGTACAAAAACTTCCTTATTTTAAGATATTAAGAAAGCAATTATTGAAAGTGAAGCTTGCAAGCATTAAGACAATGATTTTTGTACCTAATAAAGACAGAGGAAGGAACTGAGCAAAACATAAAATGAGAACTCCAATGGTGTACAAGATTTAATTTTGGAATTCTGTGAATATTTTAGGGTAATTCTGTGCATATGTAAATTTTTAAAAAAACACAAATTTCTAGCATTAAAATTATTTAGTTTTCAAAATATGCATTTTTTAGATTTAAATTGTCTTCTAGGAGTTTTATGTCAATTTTCACTAGTAAATACTATTGATACTTAAGAAATTGTCTCTTGAGTTCAAACTTATCCTCATTGAAAGATTTCTTTTGCCCAGTAGTTTTTCCAGGCTACCAGTCACATGGCTCAGTCCAGCTTCCCTGGAAGAGAATGAGTTAAGGATAGAGAAAGACCAAAAGTATGTTTAGGGGAAATTCCTTCTCATAGCAACAGAGTGGAGAAAAGGACCTTCCCCTCCAACACATTCTACAGTCCAACTTTCTCCATATGGTGAAAATGTGGCACCAAGAGACCCAGACTTCTTTCTGTCAAGCTTGGCAACTCCAGGAGAATGGACCATCTTTCTCCCAATGTCCATATAACAACCCCAGAAAAAATATCTGATTCATCTTGCTTGGGTCACCTGCTCATTCCTAACCAATCATTCTGTCCAAGAGAATGGTACTGAGGATTAGCCAAGCCTGAATCAAGTGTGTATCCCTGAGTTTTGGGGTGCAGGGTCTATTTCTAAAATAAAAGGGGATGTGAAAATGTGCTGAATAATCTGCAATGCTCACCATTTCAAGTAGCAGTGTGCTTGGAAATATACAAATATCATTACATTTGACCCTTAAAAAACCACTTTGTGATAGGTCAAAGGAAAAGGCAATGGTACCTGTAATTTACACTGAATGGCCTGGCACATCACAGGTGTTCAATAAATGTTTGATGGATGAATAAATGGGGTGGTGAGGGACCAACCTGTGAGATTAACACTACCATCCCCATTTCAGAGAATTTAAGGAACTTGCTCAAGTTTACATAGATAGTAAATAGAAGACCCAGAGTTCAAACACAGGCCTCTTAGCAAATTTCCCAGTCTGGGGGAATATTGTCAATACTGAACCTTAGCACCAGAATTCAGGTCCCCAGTGCTCATCAGTATTCTCCATGTCACTCCTGAGTTGCCTTTTCTCCCATACCCCAAATACTGAAGTTCTTAATCTGGATCCTGACTGTTCCCTTCCAAATAATTCTCAAAATTGAAAATTCTGATTTAATAAGTATTGAGTGGGGCTTAGGAATCTGTATTTTAGCAGCAGCTATGAAGTGGGAGTTCATGCAGAGGTCTGTGAAACCATCAAATCTGACCACTCCAATCTCCAGAAAACAATGTCCCTCTCACTTCTACATTCCAAATCTTGACCAAGTTCCTCTCATTGGTAAAGTCCATCCAGAATTATTCAGTGAAGGAAGTTGTGGTGGTGCTGCAAATACACCATAAATAGAATAGTCCAACACACACACACACACACACACACACACACACACACACACACACATCCATATCAAGTTTCAGGAGACATATGGATAGCTTGTCACCCATCCATAGATGATCACTAATTAGGAATCTTCAAAATTAGGTGGAAATTGCCCAACAAAACCATTTGCCTTCACTTCACATTAATTCTTCAATTCCGGCTATAACATTCCTGCCCACATTCCTGTTCAGATGTTTCTTACAAACCTCCAGATATGAGGAATATTCCTCTCTGAATGTGTACACTATTTATATTGACCCAAAATTTATCTATTTGTAGCTTTCACCCACTAGTCCTAGTTTGATCCCTAAAGCACAAGTATATCAAATCTAATCATTATTCCAAATAGCAGCCCTTTAAATATTTGAGCTACTGGTCATATTCTCTGACGACTTCTCCAGACTATTACCAATTTTTTTTTTTTTTTTTTTTTTTATACGTGGGCCTCTCACTGCTGTGGCCTCTCCCACTGCGGAGCACAGGCTCCGGACGCGCAGGCTCAGCGGCCATGGCTCACGGGCCCAGCCGCTCCGCGGCACGTGGGATCTTCCCGGACCGGGGCACGAACCCGCGTCCCCTGCATCGGCAGGCGGACTCTCAACCCCTGCGCCACCGGGGAAGGGGAAGCCCCCAGACTATTACCAATTTTAAGCTTGGCTCATTTGACATGGCTAGAGTCCCTTGACCATCTCAGCTGTCATTTATTTACTCAATAAATACATGTTGGGCATCTTCACTTGCAAGGAACTAAATACTTTCCAGAGAAAGAACTAGACCTTCTGGTTTCTGGTATTGGCTCTGAGCCTTAGGTCAAGGTGACCCTTGAGGAAATTTATCTGCATACTGACACCATAAGAGAGTTTGGTTGGAATCTCTAAATTCCATTCTATGGCACCATCTTCCTGTCTCCATGTCTCCCATCTATATTTCTTTTCCCTTTTCCCATCTCCTCTGCATTCTTCTGTTTCTGATCCCTCCGGTGTCTCTCTCATCTTGTACCGTCTCTGTGTTTCACAGGTTCTTTCTCTTTTTCCCCTTATATTTCTCTAACTCTGTCTCCCTTTCTGTCCCTCAGTCTGCCTCTGTCTCCCTGTATCTTTCTCACCTTAAAGAAGAGTATGTGTACAGAAAAATCAAAACCAGGACAGGATGTCTCTGGGTGAGGTTCTCAGCAGCCCAGCAGCTGATGGAAAGTTTTCAGCCAGCCAGATCCAGCTCCCTTAACTGGCTCTACGCATGCAGATTCCCAGACCATAGCCTCCTCTGCCATACTAGCAGGTCATATAAGACCTCGGAAGCCAAGGACACACACAAAAATGTTCCTGTTCCAAGAGCTAATGGTCTATGAAATGAAAGTGCTTGGCCCACATGCTCCATGTGGCCACCTCACAATGGGGACCCTCAGCTGGCTCCAGCCAACCCTGAAGGAAAGCAGGCAGAGACCTGTCCCAGATCTGAGTCAACAGAGAAGATCAGGAGAGTCTGCTGAATGGAAATAGCTCAAGCCAGGATGCTTCCCTCACCAGTGCTATGCAACCTTCCAAGTGTGCCCACAGTATGAGGTTCAAAGGAGCCCAAAGAGTCAGAAGACCTGGATTTGACTCACAGCTTTGCCACCAACTGACTGCAACCCTGGGTAGGCCACTTGTCCCTTCTGGGCCACCATATGTTCTCATCTATAAAAGGAGGAGCACAAATGCCATCAACTAATTCTACGGTTGTTTAATTGTAAGGTTGTTGCAAAGAGATTTTAGGCCCATTTTGCTTCCCATTAACTTAGGTATGTGCTGCCTATCCATAAATTTATAGTGCCTTTCCATAGGATGAAGAGGCCAAGCAAGAAATAAGACAGCAGGGAGACAAAATCTGACAAAATCGAGGTACAGGGAGGTTAAGGAACTTGCCCATGCGCCAGGTGAGCAGCAAGGCCAGTACCTGAAGCCAGGCAGTCTAACTCCAAACACAGGCCGCTAATGAGCTCTCCACCTTTCTGTGCTGGATCTGCACTGTAGCTCTTTAAAACTTAGAAGGCAAAATATGACACCCTGGATTCTCCCCACGACAATTTTCTCAGGTAGTCTTTTGGTCTGAATGGTGGAGGTCATGGAGTAACAGGAGGTGCATGTGGAGGCCGGGTGGGAAAAGACATCAGTTACTCTTTACATATTGTCTAGTCATTTAATACATCATATACGTTTTGAGAAATTAACTTGAAAAGCATGGTAAGAGGAAACCTTTGTTTTATGAAGAGACAGGTCAGATTGGGTCACACGAATTATTTACGTCTGGCTACTTCTTTGCTTCTGATGCTGCAGCTGGGCTGAGGCAGGGACACTGAAGCAGGACTGGACAGATGCTGGAAGAACAAGACCCGTGGGCCCATGTAACTCCAAACTCCAACATTTAATACCTAGAAGATGATGCTAATCAATCATGGCCACTTTTTCTGGTGCATCCAGAGGGAGACTCAGACTTTTTCTCAATCCTCTGCAATTAAAGCAACTTCCACCTGCAGAGTGGAGTTGGCATACAAGACAAAATCCCTCTACTATGGCAGAAAACCATAAGGGGAGGGACAAACAAACATAAGACGAATACAAGCATAGAACAGCACAAAGTAGGTAATCTGAATTCTAAACCAGGGCATGCTCTCTGAGGCTCTATCCTTGCTTGTTCTCTGTGACGGGTACCATCTAAGCACATCATCCAGGAGCACAGCTCAGATGTCTGGACTCCTCGAAATCCAGCTCCAAGGAAGCCCAAGACCTATCAAGAAAGGACATTCCTTCTCCTAGTCACTTAAGGTTTAACTTCCAACACTAGACCAACTTCCCTTCTGTATCATTAAGCCCTAC
This sequence comes from Lipotes vexillifer, assembly GCF_000442215.2. Classification (NCBI taxonomy): domain Eukaryota; kingdom Metazoa; phylum Chordata; class Mammalia; order Artiodactyla; family Lipotidae; genus Lipotes; species Lipotes vexillifer. The sequence goes on from NW_006773072.1 coordinate 1,889,482, forward strand.
ACCCCACCCCACCCCAGGGGAGACTTTACCTCTCCTCAGGTGTGTGCTGATACCCCTGGGCTACAGAAAGGCAATCATCATCCCAATGAAAGACAAAATACAGGAGCAGAGTGGGGGCGCATTTCAATAAAGCAGACCTTTATAGCAAAGCTGTCACATAAACCCAATTCACACTCATATGGGGCTTACTCTGCCCTGGGCACTGTTCTAAGCACATTGCATATAACCCTTGGATACTCACAACAATCCTATGTGGATGGTTGTATTATTATTACAGAAGGGAGACTGAGGCACAGAGAGGTTATGTAACTTGTCACAGGTTATACAGAAAGTAAGTGCCAATGTGAGCCTATAAACTGGGAGATTGGCTCCTGAGCAGTGTTGCTGTCACATGACTGCTTATTAGCCTTACATAAAGAAGGACAGAAAGCCCTAAGTGTGATGATAGATCGCTTCATAGGAAAGCTTTCTTAGGAGTAGAAGAGCTATTCTTTTATACCTGACCACATATCTGGGCTTACACTTGGGTTTGAAAGGAGGACTTGGTGTTAGTGTGTCGGAAAATAAGGCTACATTAATAAACTACCTGCTATATGCCAGGGACCATGTAAAGTGCCTTTATGTATAGTTTTTCCCATTTCTTCTTCTTAACCCCATTATCCCCTCTCACACATGATTCTTGGAAGGGAAACTGACTCTTCCAAAGCCACACAGCTAGACAGTGGTGGAGTGAGAATTCAAAGCCCACTCACTCAGTCTGCCTTTCCACTCTAGGAAGTGAACAAAGGATATCCTTCTCTAAAGGAGAACCAGGGAGTTGATTTGGTAATATGAAACTCTGGTGCTTTGCCATTAGAAGGACCCCTCTGATGCCCAACCCAGGTTCACGAGGGCTTGGGGAGGGAGAGTGGGAGGAGGTGGGGGCAGGGGAGCTTGTGAAGTCATAGCCACTTTTTACAGAAACCCATAATTGCTATGATCCTGGACTATTCTTTCTGGTCCGTGACCTAAGTCAAGGTGTTGCTAGACAGCAATTAAATATTCCAATTTGACATAAGTTCCACTTCATGAAAGAGGAAGAAATAACAGAGTGTAGAAGCTCAAACTCAAGATGATTCTTCGTTTTTTTTTTTGTTTGTTTGTTTGTTTGTTTGCGGTACGCGGGCCTCTCACTGTTGTGGCCTCTCCCACTGCGGAGCACAGGCTCCGGACGCGCAGGCTCAGCGGCCATGGCTCACGGGCCCAGCTGCTCTGCGGCACGTGGGATCCTCCTGGAGGACCGGGGCACGAACCCGTGTTCCCTGCATCGGCAGGCGGACTCTCAACCACTGCGCCACCAGGGAAGCCCTGATTCTTCGTTTTGAACTGCTTTCTGCAACTGAGAAATGAAATCAGTGTTCCCTACCTATTTTATTGGTAAGTGAATAACGGCTTCTCGGAGGCTCCAAAGTTCTGTCATTGTCAGGGCTACAATCTAATGGTTTACTAAGAGGGAACAGAAGAGCTGTCTCTGGAGAAGGTCTATGTCCCCAAGCCCATCCTGGGCCTTACCTTGGCTTTAACAGTTTCTTTCCTTGAGCAGGCTCTGGTTTCTGGTTGGGAAGGTCTCAATGTTTTCCCTCTAGCTGCCAGGCAAAATGAGGGACTACCTGACATCTGGCCTCTCATTGTCAGCATTGCTAAAAATTGGATTCCCCAGTCCTCCAACTTCCCTTGCCTTTACTGATCCAAGTGCCTCAAAGCTTCCCATTCACAGATAGTGATATTTGTGAGAATAAAACCGCAGAGGTCATAGGAGGCCATTTTATTCTCTATCCATCCATCCATCTATCATAACCCCCTGAGTGCCTACTCTGTGGAAGATGGGGCCACACAAAACTCAAAGGGCAAAGGCCTGAGGCTGTAATGAGCTCTACCTGTTTGAGGAACAGAACAAAGACAGTGTGCTTGGAAGGTGGGGAAAGATGGATACCACAGAGAGAGGCAGGGGCCACCATGGTAAGGATTATGGATTTTAATTTAATTACAACAGGATGCATTGTAGCTCTAAGCAGAAGGATGCTCTGAACTAATTTTATTTCAGGAAGGCTACTCTAGCTTCTTTTGGAGAATGGATTACAGGAATAAGCGTATCAATAGAGTGGCTAATTAGGAGGGCATTGCAACAGCCCAAGCAAGACTATGACTTGATTGGACTTGGGGGCAGCAAAGGAGTTTGAAATAAGTGATTCCATTGGGGATATAATTTGTAGGTAGAGCTAACAGGACTTGCTGATAGGCAAGGGGTGGACGGTCAAAGAAAGGAAGAAGGAGATCAGAAATGTTGGCTTGTGTAACTGAGCAACTGCTGGTGCCATTGAATGAGAATGCAAAAACTAGGGTGTGGGCAAGATTAGAGAATCCAACGTCTCTCTGGTTTTAACTGTCCTTGACTCTTTATAGAAGCCAAAAGATTAGTCCCCAGCTTAGCCTGCATTTTAGGTTGTTCTTTGGTGAACAGCTGCAGCAGTCACAGGAGCAAAGCCTGAGTGTGCATGAGGCCCCATTGAGGGCAGAGAGGCGAGGACCTTGGCATCTGGGCCAAGCTTTGGAGCAGACTTGCTGAGCCAGCGCGACAGAAGCAGTGATGCTCTCTGGAGCCACATCTCACATTCGTGCCCTTTGCTGCTGAGGAGCACACAGGGATTAATGAGACATCAAGAGATGTCTTTAATGCCTTGGAAAAAATCTGGGCTAAAGAGACCGTCACCATTTGAATCACTTCCATCTATGCAGTGGTGTTAGGTTCACTGTGTATTTTCACATATATCATACCATTTGCTTTTCACTATAACCTAGAAGATGTAGGTTCTGTTGTCCCCACTTTATAGGAGGAGAAGCTCAATGAAATTACATAACATGCCTAAGAACAGTCAGAGGCTTATGAAGCAGAAAGATGAAGAGAATGAGGGTAGAGATAGGAGTTAATTTTTTTTTTTTAAGTTGAGTGTAGGCAGTGGAAAGAGGGCTAATAATTGCTCTTAAAGTTTTGAGAGAAGCAAATGTTAGCAAACATATTTAGAACTAAATAGAAGGAAGGAAAGACACAGTTCATCACAAGATGCTTGTAAAATAGTTCAAATCTTCATGCTTTTGCATGTCTGTGTGCTCTAGCCCTAAAGGTCCTTTGTCCATTTTCAGAATGCCTATTCCTCCTTTAAAACCGAGCTCAAACAGTATGGCGTACAGCTTCCGGGGTAATTTTCTTACTTCAAAGTCTTTTCCTTTCAAGAAATTCCCCTTCCCAGAAGAAGGAGCAGGGTTATGCCGTCAGATTTTGACCATTTCAACCTCCATAGCTACAGCAAATTAAAGCTAAGATGGACACCTGACCCAGGAAGAATCAATTTATTGGCTAGCCAGTAAAAAAATCTTTCTCTCTCCTGGTACTTTGACTAAGGGGACTCAGAGACTGTAATCCATGGGTGATGGATAGATGAATAGTCATGCAGAGGTAAAGCCAGAGTCAGCATGTGTCAGCTGATATTATAATATTATGGAGATCAGGAACCACAATTAAGTAAATGAAGTCAGACAACAACCATTCATTTATTCAAGAGTGTTGTGTGCCCAGATTCTGCAGACTGACTCTTTCAACATCCACTCTAACACCTTTCTACCATGTCTTTCTATTCTGAAGGGGCTAAGAAAATAAACACTATGTGGCCCAGGTTCTGCATTTGACCTCGGTTCTGTCAAGCAGATGAGACAGGCTGAGACATGGAAGGAGGAATGACCCTTGTGAGGTGTCAGCCAGTGGCAGAGAGATTGCGTCTTTTATCTCACGTGGTGATTGTGATGTTTGGTCCTCCAGGATCTGAGGACTGACTTACCTTCTGGGCTCTAGCCCAGAAAAATTCCCTAATATGGGAAAGGAAATAGTCAGTCAAGTCCGGCAAGTGCAGAGAGTCCCATACAGAATAAATCCAAGGAGAAACACACCAAGACACATATTATTCAAGCTATCAAAAATTAAATACAAAGAAAAAATATTAAAAGCAGCAAGGGCAAAGCAACAAATAACATACAAGGGAATCCCCATAAGGTTAACAGCTGATCTTTCAGCAGAAACTCCACAAGCCAGAGGGAGTGGCAGGGCATATTTAAAGTGATGAAAGGGAAAAACCTACAACCAAGATGACTCTACCCAGCAAGGATCTCATTCAGATTTGACAGAGAAATTAAAACCTTTTCAGACAAGCAAAAGCTAAGAGAGTTCAGTACCACCAAACCAGCTTTACAAGAAATGCTAAAGGAACTTCTCTAGGCAGGAAACACAAGATAAGGATAAGACCTACAATAACAAACCCAAAACAGTTAAGAAAATGGTAATAGGAACATAAATATTGATAATTACCTTAAATGTAAATGGATTAAATGCTCCAGTCAAAAGACATAGACTGGCTGAATGGATACAAAAACAAGACCCATATATATGCTGCCTACAAGACACCCACTTCAGACCTAGGGACACATACAGACTGAAAGGGAGGGGATGGAAAAATGTATTCCAGGCAAATGGAAATCAGAAGAAAGCTGGAATAGCAATTCTCTTATCAGACAAAATCGATTTTAAAATAAAGACTATTACAAGAGACAAAGAAGAGCACTACATAATGATCAAGGGATCAATCCAAGAAGAAGATATAACAATTGTAGATATTTATGCACCCAACATAGGAGCACCTCAATACATAAGACAAATGTTAACAGCCATAAAAGAGGAAATTGACAGTAGCACAGTAGTAGTAAGGGACTTTAACACCCCACTTTCACCAATGGACAGATCATCCAAAATGAAAATAAATAAGGAAACACAAGCTTTAAATGACACATTATACAAGCCGGACTTAATTGAAATTTATAGGACATTCCATCCAAAAACAATACAATACACTTTCTTCTCAAGTGCTCATGGAACATTCTCCAGGATAGATCATATCTTGGGTCACAAATCAAGCCTTGGTAAATTTAAGAAAATTGAAGTTGTATCAAATATCTTTTCTATAAGACTAGATATCAATTACAGGAAAAAAAACTGTAAAAAACACAAACACAAGGAGGCTAAACAATACACTACTAAATAACCAAGAGATTACTGAAGAAATCAAAGAGAAAACCAAAACATACCTAGAAACAAATGACAATGAAACACAACGCCCCAAAACCTATGCAATGCAGCAAAAGCAGTTCAAAGAGGAAAGTTTACAGCAATTCAATCTCACCTCAAGAAACAAGAAAAATCTCAAATAAACAATCTAACACTACACTTAAAACAACTAGAGAAAGAAGAACAAAGAAAAATGCAAAGTCAGTAGAAGGAAAGAAATTATAAAGATCAGAGCAGAAATAAATGAAATAGAAACTAAGAAAACAACAGTGAAGATCAATAAAACTAAAAGCTGGTTCTTTGAGAAGATAAACAAAATTGATAAACACTTAGCCAGACTCATCAAGAAAAAAAGGGGGAGGACACAAATCAATAAAATTAGAAATGAAAAAGGAGAAATCACAACTGACACTGCAGAAGTGCAAAGGATTATAAGAGACTACTACAATATATGCCAATAAAATGGACAACCATGAAGAAATGGGCAAATTCTTAGAAAGGTACAATTTTCCAAAACTGAACCAGAAAGAATTAGAAAATACAAACAGACCTATCACAAGTAATGAAATTGAAACCATGATTAAAAATCTTCCAACAAACAAAAGTCCAGGATCAGATGACTTCACAGGAGAATTCTATCAAACATTTAGAGAAGAGCTAACACTGATCTTTCTCAAGCTCTTCCAAAAAATTGCAGAGGGAGAAACACTCCCAAATTCATTCTACAAAGCCACCATCACCCTGATACCAAAACCAGAAAAAGATATCACAAAAAAAGAAAATTATAGACCAATATTACTGATGAACATAGATGCAAAAATCCTCAACAAAATACTAGCAAATAGAATCCAACAACACTTTAAAAGGATCATAAACCATGATCAAGTGAGATTTAACCCAGGGATGCAAGGATTCTTCAATATATGCAAATCAATCAATGTGATACACCACATTAACAAATTAAGGAATAAAAACCATATGATCATCTCAAAAGATGCAGAAAAAGCTTTTGACAAAATTCAACACCCATTTATGATAAAAAAAAACTCTCCAGAAAATGGGCATAGAGGGAACATACCTCAACATATAATGGCTATGTATGACAAACCCACAGCAAGCATCATACTCAGTGGTGAAAAATGAAAGCATTTCCACTAAGATGAGGAACAAGACATGGATGTCCACTCTCACCACTCTTATCCAACATAGTTTTGGAAGTCCTAGCCACAGCAATCAGAGAAGAAAAAGACAAAAAAGGAATCCAAATCAGAAAAGAAGAAGTAAAACTGTCACTGTTTGAGGATGACATGATACCATACATAGAGAATCCTAAAGATACCACCAGAAAACTACTAGCACTAATCAATGAAGTTGGTAAGGTTGCAGAATACAAAATTAATGCACAGAAATCTCTGGAATTCTTATATAGCAACAACGAAAAATCAGAAAAAGAAATTAAGGAAACACTCCCATTTACCATTGCAACAAAAAGAATAAAATACCTAGGAATAAACCTGCCTAAGGAGGTGAAAGACTTGAAAACTATAAAACACTGATGAAAGAAATCAAAGATGACATAAACAGATGGAGAAATATACCATGTTCTTGGATTGGAAGAATCAATATTGTGAAAATGACTATACTACCCAAAGCGATCTACAGATTTAATGCAATCCTTATCAAACTACCAATGGCATTCTTCACAGAATTAGAACAAAAAATCTTACAATTCGTATGGAAACACAGAAGACCCCGAATAGCCAAAGCAATCTTGAGAAAGAAAAATGGAGTTAGAGGAATCAGGCTCCCCGACTTTAAACTATACCACAAAGCTACAGTAAGCAAGACAGTATGATACTGGAACAAAAACAGAAATATAGATCAATGGTACAGGATAGAATGCCCAGAGATAAACCCACACACATATTGGCACCTATTTTACGATAAAGGAGGCAAGAACTTACAATGGAGAGAAGACAGCCTCTTCAATAAGTGGTGCTGAGAAAAATGGACAGCTACACCTTCTCCTACATCTGGATTTGGCACCAAGGGTGAGGAAGGAGGTTTACAATAGAACACAGGGGCAGGAAAAATGGGGCAAGATCTCAAAGGAAATTGTGTTCCCTCCAAGACATTTGTGCTCACTTCCCAAGTAGGCACTCAAAACACCCTCACTGAGCCAGAGCCGGGCAGGATGAGGCTAGGAGAGAGCCTGAGAGCTCCTGCTGGCCTTCTGCAGCCCCAGAGAAGCTGAGGGGGTGTCCCTTCCTGATTTTTCCCAGGAGCCCACAGAGGGCAAAGTGAGGAGGAAAAAAGGAGCCCTTTGGCCTGAACATCCTGCATGCTGAGGACAGAGAAGAGAGTTTGCCATCACCAGACTGTAGACAACTCCTCTAAGTCATTTTGTGTAAGAGTCATGGGTTTCTGCGAAGTAGGAGGCTGGTATTTGGATGGGGCTTGGGGCAGTTGGAAGAATTAAAGGGTTTGAACGTTTGCAGAGGAGATAGGAGTTTGAGGGGCAGCTCTGTTTGGTTTAGTTTATATCAACACTCAGCCTGGAAAACATTGAGTTTAGGCCTGGGAGACTTCAAGATGGTGACCACTGTTGCTGGTGGAGGGGGTTCCTTCACATCTTTCTTTGCACCACCGAAGAATCGCTTCATTCAGGATCCCATGCCCCTTTAGACTCACCCTTTCTTATTCATGAGCTAGTCTCACAAGGGCAAAAACAGAGCCCTCCCTGTGTCCCTCTGGCATTTGCTTCTGGGCTCTGAACTCTGTTTCTGTTCCATCCAACAGGAGGCAGCCGGGCAGAGAGAGGTCCCACCTGTGAACAGAGTGGTCCTGGGCCTCCCTCAGTCACCTGCTTATCCCTCTCTGCTCCATCCAGGAGTTGGGACACAAGGGGATGAGGAAAACAAAGCCTGGGGCCAACGGCTAGAGTGTTCTCACTGCGAGCTGTGTGTTCTTGATCAGGTCAGGCCTCTGTCTGGGGACCTCGGTTTCTCCATCTGCACCTTGAACAAACCAGACCACATTGTAGCCAAGCATCTTGGGGGCTCTAATAGTCCATGACTCATTGAGTCATCCATTCAACTGCCCCTTCGCCTTCCCCTTGATACCAAGCAGGACCCTGGGGTTACTGAGCACAAAAGCCTTTTCTGAGTCCCCCATTTCTGACCACAGGAAATAGGCTTCATTCAGCCTCCATGACCTTCCCTGAGTTCCAAGGGGCAGGTTCAAACAGTTGCTCATTAGGGAAGGGAAGGGATGCAGAGATAGGGGAGGAACAGTCAAAAGAAACCATAGTGCAGCCTTGGGGCAGGGTCCTGGTTTCCCCCAAGGGATACACGTAACAACATCTTTGAGCTGTTTTGCAGATACTGAAACCACCACCAGGTGGGAGAAATTAATGATATGCTGTCCACCAGCACGTAGACCCCAGACCAGTTAGAACCTGAAGGTTAATGATGCTGACACACACTTACCTCCCCACCAACCAAAAAGAAGAACATCCACGAGCTGATCACTCCATCTCTGAACAATTACTATGAAACTTCTCACTACCGCTCCAAGTTGGGACGCACAGTGTTGAGGGCGTCAGCCCACTGTGTCCCCCTTTGTCGGGCAAAGCAATAAAGCTGTTCTTTTCTACTTCACCCAAAACTGTCTCCGAGATTTAATTCAGTGTCGGGGTACAGAGGCCAGATTCTGTTTCACCCTCAGCGCCTCCCTGTACCCTCCTTCTTTAACTCCCACTATAGTGCCTGTGGGTGAGGCTAGCAGTGACCCACGGCCCATCCCAGACAAAGCATTTTGCCAAACTAGACTCAGGAAAAGAGCTCCTGCCATCTCCCACCATCTCCCGCTGTCTCCTGGTGCCAATCAGCCAAGCAGGGGCATTTGTAGAGGAACATTTTTAGAAGGAGCTCTGGGCAGAGGAATAGGATTGCATAATCATCCTGTTTTAATGAAGGAGAGAGCAAGAAAGGAAGCAAGGGAGATCTTGGCACAGATTGGCACAGATGCGTTAACAATTTTAACGAATTGTTGAAGTGAGAAGGCTCAGTGTGGAGAGTTGATGCAAGATGTTGTGCCTGGCTTATTTCTCATTTGCCACAGAAATACATTCAGGAGCATTGGCACCCAAACAAGATTGCTTTATGACTGAATCAACTAGACAAGTTAGAGAACTGGTCAATTCAGTTGGCTATTACTTGTATATTTGTTTTTTTAAAAAATCTAACTCATTTATGCACTGAATGGCTGGTTATTTTCCTAAATTGTTTGGTAAACAGTTGTATAGGTATCCTTCAAGGGTCTGTTCAAATGTCATTGTCACCCTGGTTCCATCAATTAAAAGCGATGTTTCCCTCCTGATAACTCATATAACATTGTCTAAGTACCTCTCTGGTCATTTGTCATTTCTCCCTTGGAGTTCATCTCCCTTCTGGGTCCAGAAGCTCATCCAGGACAGGATCCATGCCCAATGTCTATCTGTCCCCTCAATAGTGATGTGTTATAATGCCAAGAACATGGTACATATTTTCTAAATATTTATAAGTGAGTAGATGGAAAGTACCATATTGGCATGGTGTGTATCCCTTTAGAAAATTGCTGAGTGCCTATTATTCATTCATTTATTCAACAGTAAATACTGACAAAGTACTATGTGCCAGGTATTGTTCTAGATTCTGGGAATACAAGCAATGAATCAAAGAGACAAGAGCCCTACCCCACGGGGCTTACACTGTGGTCAACTGATAATTTTTAAATATCCAAACCCCTAAATGGAAAGTCAGTAGGTCTCTGGAGAGACGGTGAGTTTATTATTCCAGCAAACACATTGACTTGCTTCAACCTTCTTAAGAACTTGGGAAGAGTACAAATCGTGGCATGATCAAATAAACAGTTCTGGGGCTCAGTTTTCTTATCTGTATAATGGGAATAACAATACCCTATTACTTAGGCTGAAAAAAGTGCCTGGCACTACGTCTGGCACATTTGGGATATTCCTTATAGTATTTTCCTCCAAGCCAGCAACTGCCACATCTGCTGTAAAGAACAGGAACATGCACATCTTCCTTATCACATCTTCCTGATTCTTTTATGGAAATTTCTATCTCCAACAGCCTTTTGGGGGGGGGGGCGGAGAGGTGCTGTCTGGGAGAATATGACCTAGCACTGTGCTTACAACACCATTACTTAAAACAAAAGGCGGGTGATGAGAGCACTTTCTCTTCCAAGGCAAAAACACAGGGGCCCTCAGTGTGATTCATCCAGCGCTTCAGACCTTGCAAAGTGGCTTTAGTGAAGAATTTCTGAAAAAAATAAAGCCACTCATTCCTTTGACCCTAAAAAATGAAACTTAGCAGTGTTTTATAGGTTCGAAAGATTCTCATTTCTGCTCTGGTGTCTTGCACATCTCTCTAGAAAATGTAAGTGCCCGTGAAGGGTTTCAAGTAACATCTCTCACCCAGCCTCTCTGTGAATTCCTGTGATGCTCTGAAAAAGAATAAGACTTTTCAGTCCCAAGAGGTGGAAGCCAGGAGCCTAGATATGGTACCTAGTTTGAGAGCAGCCCGACAGCCAGAGAGATAAGTCCCAATAGCAGCAAGAACACTTTCTCCAAAGATCCAAATTCTTGTCCCTGCCAAGATGATGCCTGGGAGATGCCCTTTGTCCTTAGCCATCCTTCCTCCCAAACATATCTATCTCTTTGTAGTTTATCCAATAAGAAAACCTCCCTCCCCTCGGTTCTCCCCATATTCTATGCTCAGGACACACTGGACATTCTGCTATTACCCAAACAATATGAACGTTCACACCTACTATCCTTCTGCCCAGAATACTTTCTTTCTCTTCCTAATAAACAGCAGCTAATCTTTCAAGACCCACTCATCCATCACCTCTTCTGCAAAATCTTTCCCCAAACCCTTAGATCCAATTAATTATTTCCCACTCTAGGCTCTCACCGTTGTTTGTCTTTTTATCTGAATTCTCATTCCCATTATGCATTATTTGGTTTAGAGAAGAGAGGAGCAGATAAAGGAGAGTGAGGGCATTAAGGTTGCTGTTGAGGAAAACCTCTTCTCTTAAAACATCCCTGTGTATGGAAGATTATGCCTAAAGATTGGTCTTCTGCCTCTGCCCCTCCCCACAGTAGTGGAGTGAGTTATGTGGTTGGTGGACAATCCATTGGTCTAATGTCTAAGGAGGCTGGCTGTAGCCCATCAAAGGCCACGAACATCACTCATTTGTTCTCTTCCTCCATCCCCCGTGGGAAGCAGAGATCCGGGTATCTCCGCTGAACACTCAAATCTTCCTCCTTGGATGGGCCGTTCCAAGGCCTAGGCAGGAGGAGCTAGCAAGCTCACTTTGGCTCTTAACCCAAGCAACATCTTCCAACCTTTATTTTTTATTAATGAAGAGATGCTCTGTTTCTCCATATGCCAGCCTATTTTGTTTCATTTCTCCACTGGTTAAGCACTCAAGTGGAGAAATAGGAGGGCTCCATTTCGCACTACCTGAAAGAACTCTAACAATTACAGAGAAAAATTGGAGCTACAGGGTATGAGACTGGACTTACCAAGAGTTTCTGTTGTGTTTCCCTTTCTAGCATTTACCCCATTGTGTGGTATCTACTTGTGATGAGAACCACAGAAGAGGTGATTAGGAGTAAAGGGGGATGATTCCAGTTTGGAACAGGATGTATCTGGAGAAGCAGCCCTTGATCTCTTGAGATAGGTAAGTGCTGTGGTATCAGGATGGCAACCGAAGCCAAAGTAGGAAATAGCATTCCCTGTACAAAAGTTGACGAAGACCTTTCCTCCAGTCCTGAGAACATCCTGGTTTCAACCCGAAGGCTCCCTGGGGTAGCAGCCGCTTTTCTGATTAATTTTCAAGGTTACTGCTGGCCTGTGCATATGCAGCAGCTACCTCCCTATAATCACTCTCTCCTCCCAAGCAGAGACATATCCACAGCCCTATGTCCCTGTAATACTCCTGATGGAGTTAGCCAACGTTTCAAGGTTATGTAAGCCTCGGTCAGTAACAGTTGCCTGGCATAAGGACAATGGTTTAGGAGGACGAAATTCGGAGAGAGAAAAAAAGGAAGTCAGAGAACAAAGGCAGAGAAATAGAGAAGAGTGTGAAATAAAAAAATTGAGAGAATGCAATTCATGGGGAACAATACAGTCAAATCAATTAAAATTGAGTGTCTCCCCTGTGACCGCCCCCCCCCCCCCCCTAGATAAAACATGTGATTGCACCAAAATTAAAAAACTGTAAAAGATATACAATGAGAAGTATATTCCCTTCAGTCTGTCAGATTCCAACCCCCCCCCCCCCCCCCCGCCAAAATGTTCCTCACCTTCCACCTGGAACACCTTGCCTCCCCACAGGGCACCTTCCAATTCTCCCTTGTTTTGGAGGAGCCATGATCCTCAGCCCCATCCTGTATTTCCACAGCAAATGAGATTTCTCCCCTCCTCCAAAAAAGGAAAGGACGATCAAACCTCTTTGTTCCACTTGTTTTGTGCCCTCCCTCCTCCTCCCTCAGAAAGAGTAGCTCATCTAATTGGTGACAGTCTGACTCCATCCGTGTTTCACTGATGGGTGGGACCAAGGTGTGAGAAGTTGTCGCTTAATACATGGTGCGTTCTCTTCTGCCTGACTCCAGCTTGTACAAAGGGGGGCCTCTATTTCCACTCCCCTGGGGTGAGCCCACCTGCCCAGGTCTTCCTTTGGACGCACAGTGAAGGCCTGAAATTCTCTACTTGTAGGGCATATGGACAATGCTGCATAGAGGCAGCTGGGAGTCACCTGAATTAAGAGGACTACCTCTCTCCCCAAGGGTAGGCTCCAAAGTCTGGATGTCTTACTCTGGCCTCAAGACCACATTCTCCAACACAGTTTGCTATGAAGCTATGCTATAGGCTATGGGCTTACTGAGCTTTTTCTTTTCTTTTCTTTTCTGGTCACACCACATGACAGGTGGGATCTTAATTTCCCTCTCAGGGGTCGTACCAGAGCCCCTGCAGTGGAAGCGCAGAGTCTTAACCACTGGACCGCCAGGGAAGTCCCCTGAGCGTTTTCTTGACTCTAGAATAATGTGTTTCTTTGATCCTCATTCAGCCACATTGGTTTATAGTTGATTGGGTTGAAATAAGGATTCTCAACCTTGAGCACGCATCACGATCACCAGGAGGGCTAGCTGAAGCACCGCTGGCTGGACAGCACCGCCAGAGTTTGAGTCAGCAGATCATGGGTGGGCATTTCTAACAAATTCCCCAATGAGTCTGCTGCTGCTGGTCTGGGGACCCCACTTTGAGAACCATTGGATTAAACACAAGAAGAGAAGAAGGTATGCAATATCTTTTCATAACATTCAGCACATTTGGTATTCCTTGTTGATGGTGTTTTTCCCCAAAATTCCAGGCAAGCAGCGACCTTGTTTATCTTGTTTACAATTATGTCCCCAGTGCCTATCACAAATTAGGAGCCCAACGATCATTTGCTAATGAGTTAGACTGGACACCTGTCCATATTCATCGGACATGTCTGTCACATAAGACTATTTGGCTCCCCACACAAGGCAGTGAGATGTTATTACATACTCTTCTATTGGGAGATACAGAGGTTATGAACTGTAAAATTTCAGACAGTCCCCACCCCAAAGCTGCAACCTGTGTTTCCCAGGCACCATTGCCCCAGGGTGTTCATTTCCATTAAGACCTGCCCTGGGTGAAAACTGGAAGAAGGTAAGAGGGAGAAAAGGAGATATTTACTTGCTTAACCAGTCACGTAGGAGGGTCTGAGCAGTCCTTCCTGCTTCCAACCCTTGGTGAGAGAACAGTGCTCAGTAGTAATTGTTATTAAAGCCGTTGGCAATAATACGCCTTGTAAATTGTCTGCAGGGCTGCTAGCAACCAAGAATGCCCTGATTGCTCACTGGCTTTTTCGGAATACATTGGAATGCAGCTCAAGCTGTGATGAAGGAATGATTCTCAGAAATAAATCAAATTTGGTGCAGGAAGACACATCTATATTTCATGTGCCTGCTTCTGCAGGAATTCTTCAGTAACAGGAATGCTTCAGTAATTGGTTTAAAAATATCCATGACATCTGTTGATTCTTCTGCTTTTAAGTATGCATCTTTATCTTTGTCTTTTTTGCAAAAGATTATGCTGCAAAGCAGAGGAAGGGGAGAAAATGTTGCAGCAGCTACATTTAAAAAGCCTTTGCCCTGCCAGCTCTCAGATCGATCTGCTAGTCACCTGGCCTAATACAGAATCGTAGCTCCCTCAGACCCTCGTGGGAATGAAATGGCCTATAAATAAATACATGGCATGCCTACAGGTGTGCGCTCACTTGGGACACATCAATAATTTCACAGCACTGAAACGAGGGTGTCTGGTAATTCCAAAATTTTACATATATATTCCAGAAGTTCTAGCCCCCACTGGAAACACACAAACAAAGCCACAACTGCATTTAGCATTTTCAGTTGGGGAAGTCTTCCTGGAAAGCTTACTATTGTTCTCTGGCCTCAGTTAAGTCAGATGTAAAATGGGGAAAATGACAGAACCTACTTCATGAAAATTGTTATGAGAATCAAGGGAGAAAGTGTGGGAAATATCTACGTATGTAAATAAGGACTCTATAAACATTTTCTGTTACTATTGTTGTTGCATTGTTATTATTGCTCTTGTGGTTGAATAACACTCAAGGCCCACAGCATCAATGAGACTTGTCAGGGAAGTAAGTGTGTATACCTAAGGCACAGTCCCTCCCTGGCTTCCAGCTTAAGTTGCGGCGGCCTTGGGGCAGTCCTTGCCGCTCTCCTTTGTATGTTTATTACTTCCACCTGGAATGCCTTTTCTCCTTCCCATTCTTCCCCTATTTTCCCCTGTCTAAGGTAAAATGGAGGGGTTGCTATCCCCCATCACACTATCCCAATCCAGAGTGGCTGCCCTATTTGAGCTTCCTCACAGCCCAGGAGCATCCCATCAGAGCAGTTTTCACACTGGATGATCCTTTGCTGTTTACTGGTCTGTCTCTTCCTCTAGATTATAAGCATCCTTGGGTATGAATCTGATATTACTGGATATCTAATTTGGAACAAATACATGTGAAGAGTATGAATTAAAAGGATGGCTGTCACTTGTCTCTTTTGCAAATTTCTTAAAAGGGGTTTGGGGGCTTACCTGGTGGCGCAGTGGTTTGAGAGTCCGCCTGCTGATGCAGGGGACGCGGGTTCGTGCCCCGGTCTGGGAGGATCCCACATGCCGCGGAGCGGCTGGGCCCGTGAGCCACGGCCGCTGAGTCTGTGCGTCCGGAACCTGTGCTCCGCAATGGGAGAGGTCGCAACAATGAGAGGCCCGCGTACCGCAAAAAAAAAAAAAAAAGGGGTTTGGTGGGAAAATTAAATGCCAAACAGGTAGAATTCACACTGGCAAAAGGAGAACACATTTGGGAATAAATACGAGTGAGGATTGTGGATAGAGTGATAGTATATGGGCTTTGAAGCCAGTCCTGCATTCTAAATTTGACTGTGTCATTTACTAGCTGTGTGTCTTTGGTCATGTTATGTCACTTCTCTGGACCTCTTTTCTCATCCAAAAAGATGTAAATAATTCACAGGTGGTGGAAAAAGATATAACTGGTGTTATGAACTGAATTGTGTGCTTTCAAAATCCCTACCTCTCCCCGTCCCCTTCCCCTTCTCCCTCCCTCTCATTGTCGCTCTCTCCCCTCAGCTAGTGTGATAGGCCATGTGAGAACACAGCAAGAAGGCAACTGTCTGCAAGCCAGCAAGAGAAACTTCACCAGAACCCGACCATGCTGGCACCTTGATCTTGGACTTCAGCCTCCAGAGAGGTGAGAAAATAAATTTCTGTTGTTTAAGCCATCCAGTCTATGGTATTTTGCTATGACAACCCGAGTGGACTAACACAATTGACATGTGTAACGGGACTTTGAACATAATATATACCACATGACACATAGTAAATGCTTAATAAACACTGGCCTTTCATGTCATTTTCAGTTGTGTTTGATTTTTTCAAGGAGACTTCTTATAATAACACCAGCATTTATAATACAATTCAGTTGGAAAATGGTGTAAAATATAAAAATTATTTCTGCCAAGTATAAATATTTATCTACTTTTTTGGGCAAAGTCAGCATATACAGCCGATGCATGATGCTTATATCAATGCATAAAATTAGATAAAAAGCCATTGATCAATCACTTAAAACACCATTTCACCCACTGATAATAAACGCTTCCATCGCGAGCATTTTATAAGTGAGCCAATTTGAGCAAAGAAACTGACTGAGGGTACTTCCCTCTCCTTTTCTTGCCATTGGCCATCATCTTGTGAATGAGTGACCTGGTCAACTCAAACTTGCCTTCCTATGAAATTCTCCAGGTGAACTTTAAGACACTGATGCCTGGGTCTCATCCTCCAGAAATGCTGCCTTAATTAGTTTAAGGTGGAGCTGGACCTCAAGAGTGTCCCAGTCCCTCTCCAGATAATTTAAATATTCAGCCAAGTTTGAGACCCACTGAGCAGGGGGCCAGCAGGCTTAACTGGCTGTATCCCCTGTTGTCTGTTGCCTGGCCAATGGCCACCCCTGGGTAATTAGGGCTTCTTCTCTTGGTCCAAGGAAGGAGTTGAATATTCTATCAATGAAAAGCACCCAATTGACTATCTTCATAGACTTAAGCTACTCAAGTTCTCTGCATTGCACCTTCTTCCCCTGCAAATTGAGGAGAATGCCTGTGCCCTGGAATTGTTGTCAATAACAATATAGTAATTAACGTGCACCAGGCTCAAGCCATGTTTCAGGCACAGGTCTGAGTGCTCTACACATTTTATCTCATCTGATCCTCATCAAAGCTCAGAGACGTAGGGACTGTTGTTATCCCAGTTGTGCATTTAAGGTAGCTAAGTCTCAGCCACAGCAAGGAATCACAGACTGAGCCATATCACAGCACGTAAGTGTCAAAGATGGACCTGGAACGCAAGCCTGCCTGGCCCCCACTCTCTACCCTGCACTCCAATGCCCTGAGCTGTTTCCTGCCTCCTGGGCTACAGGAAATGATGTGTCTTAAGATCTTAGCACAGGGCCTGGAACACAGGAGCCCCTGAAAGCATCCTGGTTCCCTTCCTACTCCTCAGAGCCCATTCTTATAAGGCAAAACCAAGGTCAACACCCTCAGTGTCCAAGCCAGATTCCAGAAAATACCAGAACCTGCCGGAAACAGAACAGATCCTGTTCAGCAAGGGAGCAGCACTGAAGTTGGTCACTGACCCAAACTAGCATCAGTACCATCTTAACCAAGAGCGCTCTACCAGCCAGACTCAGGCCGTTGGCAGCTGCATCA
Organism: Lipotes vexillifer; assembly: GCF_000442215.2. Lineage (NCBI taxonomy): Eukaryota > Metazoa > Chordata > Mammalia > Artiodactyla > Lipotidae > Lipotes > Lipotes vexillifer. Next base: position 1,907,025 of record NW_006773072.1, read on the forward strand.
GAGCTGGCCTTGCAGCATCCACAGCTGCTAGGGCTGCCAAAGGCTGCAAGAAAGCACCAAAAGATCCAGAGGCATCCACGCATTCTCGCGCTGCTTTTCTTTCTAATGCAGAAGCGGATGAATGGACCCTGCAGCAACAGGGAAACTGCTTTGACTCTAAGGAGAGCTAAAAGAAACATAGAAAACTATGTCTGTGTTATAGGAACATCATTGTTACAAGGCTACATTGTTATAGAATAAATACCTGCATGTGTGTGGATTAGAACAGGCAGGGGAACTGGCATAAAAGGAAGCTGCCTTACTGGGGCGGCAGGATAGTCAGGGAAGATTTTCATCTCTTTTAATATGGCCGTAATGCTGTTTGTGTCATAAGTGATACTGATTATAAAAGAGAGAGCATCAGGGTAACAAAAATCTCTCCTCATGGACAGCAACTGCATCAGAAACCAGAAGCAGACTGGAAAGTGGTGGAAAGAGGCTGGTACCCAAACCCAAGGAGTCAGGAATCTTTCATTCTTTCATCTCTTTTTCTCTAGTCCTCCTATTCATTGTAGAAAACTTAGAAACTATATGTCATAACTGCATCTTTCATAGCTAGCTAGATAGATGATAGATTTTTTTAAATAAAATTAAGGTAATGCTCTACACTGCTACGAAGTGAAGAAGAGACACAGGATTCAGGCCTTTGGAAGTCAAAATGTGAGGTTCATTCCTGAGAAAGCTGTTTAGAGAATATGGCTTAGCTCTGTAGGCAGGTGAGCTCGCTAACCCTCGGTCCCTGAATGAGAGTGACTTATTCACCCAGTTTCATCATATCTGGATGGTGCGGGTCACCCTGCACGGGAGCAGGGCTTTCAGACTAAGATGACTGCACAGCCAGAAGAGAAGAATGCACCCTCACTGGCGAAGGGCAGAACCAAAACATGAAAGCAAGGGGCTGAGCCAAGCTCAGGACTGGGTACCTCATACCTGCTCTCATGGGCGAGAGGAAGTAATGAATGGAGAGAGTGGCCAGCAAGTCCCCCCACAAAAACATGAGAAGTGAGAAAAATTAGGTTTCCAAGTGATGCGTATGGTGGCACATCCTTTTGGAGTGCCTTCCTGGGTCGCAGTCTAGAAGACTCCAGTACAGCTAGAGGACTCGGGCTAGATACACTCGACTGAGATTTGGAAGGTAGATACAGGGAAGAGGCTATTTCTGCTGCTGCTTCTCTTTCAGTGGAAAATCACCGGGTCTGATTTTTCTCTGGTGGCTTCTTGACCACACAGAGGTGACATGAGCCTCAAGCCAGTATCTGTACAAGCAGCTTGCCACTTTAGCCGATGTCCTTCTGGTCTTTGTGGCCTCCAATTTATGACAGAGACAAGTGTTTCTGGAAGCAGCACTGGAGCAGCAGCTTTCCAACTTAGTCGGAGGCTTAGATCAGAAAAGAGGCAGTAGCTCCTGCGGTGATTCAGTTCTCTAAGATGTTCCTGGGAGCTCAACCAAGATGCCACTTCTTCAGCCTCTCTAATGATTCTGGAAGCTCTTTAATATGTTGTAATCGATCCATTTTGCTAATACAAGCTGGTGAGAATTCTGATCTCGGCAACTGAGCCCTAACTTTTCATCCAAGATTAGTCACTACTAATAATTTTCAATAAGTATAATGCTGTGGACTGAATTTTTTCCCTCCTTCTCCCACTCCTCCAAATCCATATGTCAAAGCCTTAATGCCTGAGTGATGGTATTTGGGAGATAATTAGGTTTAAATGAGGTCATGAAAGCAGAGCCCACATTGATGGCACTAATGTCCTTATAAGAAGATGAAGAGGCCAGAGCTCTTTCTCTCTCTGCCATGTGAAGACATAGCCATAAGACAGCCAACTGCAAACCAGGATGCTAGCTCCTACCACACGTGGGTCCTTGATCTTGGACTTTCCAGCCTCCAGAATTTTGAAAAATAGATGGTTGATGTTTAAGCACCCAGACTATGGCATTTTTGTGATAGCAGCCCAGCACTGAATAAGACATAATAATATTAGGACCACTAGTAAATTTTCACTATGTGCTAAGTATTCTGCAAAATGTATTATTTTGTGCAATTCTCACAAGAACTCTCTGAGAGTAATATTTTTATTATTTCTATCACTAATCCATGGAGAGATTAAGTCAGATGCTTAGCATCAGAGGGATATGAGAAGGAGAGCCTCGTGGATATTTCCATTCCACACGAGGACGGAAATCTGGAGTAGAATCCAAATCTGTCTGTACCTACAGCCTATGCCTTGACCCATTCCTCCATCTTTTCCATTTTCTTATTGCAGTGTTTGATTTTTTTCTAGTTGATTTTTAAACACTTCCAGATGTCCTTTAAAATAAATTTCACATGTCACAAATATTTGGGAAGGCCCTCCCCCACCAAACGCACGCTATTGTCCAGCCAAACCTCTACCATTCTACCCAAGCCAGGTCTCCACTTAAACAGAGGCCCCTTAAGCACCTCACCAAATGTCCCGGTAAGAATGGAAAGAGGAAAGAAGATGGGGGGAAAGAGGAAGGACACAAGACAGGCTAACAGAAGAAAGTGTGGAGAGAATTCAGTAGACCTGCTATACCAGAAAGTGTCTTATCAACTCAACACCAGTTCTGCTCCCTCCTAAGTTCCCCTCTATTCCCAAGGGCTGGAAGCCTGGGACCTACATTTCCCCCAAATTCTCTGCCACTGGGGTTATCGTTTCACTTCTGCCAGTAGAGGCTGGCAAGGTGTAAGAGAGGCAGAAGCCATATTACAGCTTTTCTACATTTTCCAAGGATATGCATGGACATTAGCAGATGAGAGACTACAAAAATCTCCAGGCTTGCTCTTACAAACCACTTGCCTTGGTGCTGTAAGCAACTATAATCATTGGTGGCAGTTTCCTGCAATTCCAGATTGACAGCTAAGCAGTAAAACTGTGTGCCAGCAGCTTTTCCTAACCTTTGCTCATCTAGTCCTTTCAATAATTTTATATGCCATTAATCCCCATTATTAAACCACTTCAAACTTACAAGACCCGGGTCAGTCTCTGGTTCCAAGATGGAGAGACCAGGGATATCTTTCCAGCTCTGCCACCAGAGAGGGTTCCCCTAGATTGGTTACTTTCCTTCTCTGGGACTCAGTTTCCTGATTTATCAGACGAGTGGATTGGACTTAGCTGAATCGAAGGTCCCTTCCAGCTCTAGCACGCTGTGAGTCAACAACAAAAAGAAAAAATCATTCACACTAGAATAGTATCTTCTGGCCTCTCTTTCTTACACTCCACCAGCCAAGGCCAAAGGGGTTTTGTCTATCTGGCAATGGCAGGTTCCACACTGAGAAACAATTTCTACTGGTGAAACCATATTGAGAACCACAAAGAGAAGCGAACGTCAGATACGCTCAAAGGTGCCAGTTCATCCAGATTCAATTTCCCCTAGAAATTGACTTAATGTCCAAAAACATTTCAGTTAATGGCTCCATGGCTATTGCTTTCTCCCCCGCGAAAGCAAATAACTTTCCCTAGACTTGTTCTTAACCTACTCCAGAAAGATCTGTGCAGGTCCAGGCAGAACATTTGAGTAACTTGGAAAACTGTGCATGACTAATATTTCTGACTTCACTGGCTGGCGGTAGAAACAGAGCCTGTGAGTTCCTGGAATTAGGTTGGAGTCCCTCTATATCAGTCTGCTCAAGCTGCTATAATAAATATCACAGACTAGGAAGCTTCAGCAGCAAACATTTACGTCTCACAGTTTGGGAGCCTAGAAGTACAAAATCAAGGTGCCAGCACATTCGGCTCCTGTGACAGCCCTCTTCCTGGCTTGAAGATAACCACCTCTTGCTGTGTCCTCACATGGCAAAGAGAGAGATGGGGAGAGGGCTCTAGTCTTTCTTCCTCTTCTTATAGTTCCACCATGGGGTCCTACCATCATGACCTCATCTAACCCTAATGACCTCCCAAAGTCCCAACCTCCAAATACCATCACCTCAGAGATTAGGGCTTCAGTGTGGGAATTTTAGGGGGACACAAACATTCAGTCCAGAACACTTGCTTTTTCCCTTCCTAACTGTGGCTCGGCTTACAGGTCGCTTCTTCAAGGGGTTCTTCCCAAACAGCTGCCTCATTCTAATGTCAAAATACTACGTAATTTCCCTTTATGTCACTTCTTAGAGCATAACTGATTACTGTCTGACAGAATTTACCTAGCCCCTCAATAGCATATAAGCTCCATGAAGGCAAGAACGCCAGGGTCTCATCACGGCTGTAACCTGAACCAAATTCAATCCAACATGGGAGTATTTATTAAATATAAGATGAAAAAATGCAGGGGCCCATAAATTCGAGAATTTGGGTAATTTAATTAACCTCTCTGAGCCTCAATTTCCTTGGTAACAACTACCTTATGCTCCTGTGATGAAGGTTAAATGCAGTTGTGCATGGAAGGGATTAATTTGTAATTTGGAGGGACAGCCTGCTGTAGTGGAGGGGCTGGTACATGGAGGATAAACAGGTCTGGTGTTTGTCCCACCGACAAGAAGTGTGACCTCAGTGAGGCGTTATTTTTTACATAAAATGGGAATATTAGTGATTAATTCACAGGGCTAATGTCAGAATTAAATGAAATCCCTAGGACAGTCTGATCCATAAGAGGTGTGCAGTAAACATTTGCTCATGCTGATGGAGGCGAGCCAAGCAGGTTTGCAGGCAACTGTCTTTGAAAGGGAACACAGGAGTTTCCTGCTAGAGACTCAGAAGGTCCAGGTGGCTCAGCTTGGCTTCCTGCCCGAATGGAAACTTCCACTAGCATCCCAGCTGCCCCTATTGGTTGGCGATGTTCTGGATTCATCGGGGAGATGAAAAGGCAGGATTGGCCTCTTTGTCTCCATCAATCCATTGCACCATGATGCTCCCAGGACCAGCAGAGTGACTCATGTGCCAGCGCTAGTAACAGGACTAAACCCAGCAATAATAAAAATGTGACTAGCTCTCACACCTGCAGAGAGGGGTGTTTAGAAACAAAACTCCTACGTGTTTTCCGGAGGTGCAGGCACTGCTCTTTTCTCATGTATATGACAGAGAAAAGCTGTCAGGTGGAGGAAGAAACGAATGTGCTGGGACTTCAAGATTTCTTCATGTGACCTCAAAGATCTCCTCAATCTTGAAATTGTTGGAATCCAGTAGCTCTGTGCCTGGTTATTTTAGGGGCCTGTATCTTGCCTTTTCTGATTCCCAGTCTTTGTGGTCTCCCCTACAACAGAAACCCTCCCACTCAAGAAACCAGCATCCAGCTACGGACAAAAGGTTGGACTCTTCTTTGTGACACTCCATCATCAGTACTGTCTTCAATTTACAGCCACAGATACAGGAACCTGGAGAAGCAGAGCAGCATGCCAGTGTTCACAGCTTTGCAGGGAGAACTGTGAATCCCACATTCTTATAACCACTATGCTAAATCCCTGCCTACAGTATTTGACCCAGTAGGGAAA
>NW_006773072.1:1912625-1933071 GCF_000442215.2 Lipotes vexillifer
AGGGAAAGATGCACAATCACGGAAGCAGGAGAATGGAACAATACCATGGAAATTTTTAAAAAATGTGGAACCATATGATCATGGAAAGAGGCAGAAGTCTCTGTGTCTAACTCTCCAGTTCCCGAGTCCATGTGGTCCAATGGTACATTGTTTCCTGCTTTGACATCCGTGAACTTGCCTATCACATCCTCCTAATACCGCGCCCCCTTGACCTAGTCTGGCTTTAAAGACGTCTGTTTGCCAAGAACATGCCGAAGCCCAAATCAGAATTACAGAGAAGCACAGAAATCAATGGAAGCACAAAAATGCATACCATCCTCTGGGAACCATGAGTCATTGGTTTGGCTGAAGCAACAGGCGGATTCAATAGTATTCAATTCAACATACATTCGTGGCATGCCCAGTAGGGACTAGATACTTAACTAAGTTCCTAAGCAGACAATAAGTCTATAAAAGAATCTCGATGTCCTCTTATAGAATTTACTTGTTTCTTCTCCCATTTTCACCTCTTGCCCCAACGGTAACAGCCTGGAACCCATTGCTGTTACACTATCTGTCCTCGTCTATGTAGGATCCCTCAGTCTGTTACCAACCCAGGCCTGCTGACTCAAGCAGTGCCATGCCAAGTTCTATTTATATAAACTCCTTCTGTGTATTTATGGAATTATGGAACTATACGAATTCTCAGAGCTCGAGCAGACCTTAGGGGACATTCGTTCACCTTCCTAATTGCAGATAAGGAAGGGAAAGGCTAGTCATGTAGTGTTAACTTCCTTCCCAAAGCCCACTGTTTGTGGGTGCCCAGCTGCATAATGGACCCAAGTCTTAAATGGAGTAGATTTTCAATGGTAGAAATTCTGGAACAATAGCAGGAAACTTCTGAGAGCTGGTGTACTCGGGTCACAAAATGAAGCATTTACATTGTTCTTGACAGGTGTGGAAATTGTAACCCTTAGATCTGCCCCAGGAGGACATGACTCTAGATGAATTGTTCTATGATCCTCTAAGCTCATTCCCAGGTGTAAGTCACAAATTCTGATCATCCTTCACTTTGGAAGGGGACAGGTTGGCTGTAAAATCCCAGACTTTCCTAGTTTCAAAATATTTCGAAATTCATCACTTTCACACACTGTAAGTTTCCCCTCTATAGCATCCCTGACTTGTGGACATCCAGCCCCTGCTTGAATACCACTAAATATAGTTTCCTACTTCATGAGTCACCTGATACATCCATCAGAGAACTCAGCTGGCTAGAGGTGGCTTCCTGCTGTAGAGCTGCCTCCTTGAAATTCACAGAGCAGACCTGCTGCTTCTTCCAGGAAGGTTAACAGTCCTACTGCTCTCTGAAGACTGTCTGTGCAACTCCGACCTCTTTCCTCTTATATCGCCTCAACCCACATCCCATTCCTAGACCAGCTCCTCTGCAAAAATGTACCTACCCTTCTCAGCCTTCTTTTCAACTCATTTATTTTTCTCCAGGAAAGAAAACAGACATCAGAAAATTAGCTTTGGGTTGCTAATTAGCATCCCTAGGGGTGTAGAGAGAGCAGCTTATCATTTTCTTCTCAAGGTAAATTAGTAACATTTACTCCTCTAGACATTACACCCTTTACCTGAATCTTCTTAATTAATCGGCTACATCTACAATCCTGATTGTTAAAGAAGTCTGTGCTTGCCTGGGCCTCGAACAGGAGGAGAGAAGAGCCGAGGAGGGGCTGACCAGAAAGAGGATATTAGAAGACAAAACAAGGGACTTCCCTGGTGGCGCAGTGGTTAATAATCCTCCTGCCAGTGCAGGGGACACAGGTTCGATCCCTGGTCTGGAAGGATCCCACATGCTGCGGAGCAACAAAACCTGTGCGTCACAACTACTGACCCTGCGCTCTAGAGCCCGCGAGCTACAACTACTGAGCCCGTGTGCCACAACTACTGAAGCCCACGCACCTAGAGCCCGAGCTCTGCAACAAAAGAAGCCACGATGGCGAGAAGCCTGCGCACCGCAATGAAGAGTAGCCCCTGCTCGCCGCAACTAGAGAAAGCCTGCATGCAATAAAAATGACCCAATGCAGCCAAAAATAAATAAATAAATTTATTTTTTTAAAAAAAGAAGAAGACTGTTGATTGGGGCCATCACCACTGTTTATGACCATCTGGTATCACCTCCATCCTCATCTGGTAATTCTGTCACCACACCTAAATGGCCAGGTGACCCATGCTCACCAGACACTGGCACAGAAATGAGCTCTGTAAGCGAAACTAGGTTAGGGACTTTCCTAAGATTTGATTTAGGACCACTGCAAAAAAAAAAAAAAATGAAAAATAAGCCCTCCACCTTTCCTCAGGAACAATAACCTGTAATTTCATATAGTCCTAGAACAAACTGTTATTGGCTCATCTTTCCTGCCATGTAAAGAGAGCCATCTGGAGAATGAAGCCAACACATGGAAGAAAGCTTAACAAAGATATGACGGGAGAGAAAAATCCATGATGATACCGATTGAGCCCCTGGATACAACCATTCCTGAACCCACATTCCTGAACCTTAGACATACCAGGTACCAGGCAGCTATAAATTTTCATTTTACCCAAGCCCGCTTGCAACCAAGAGTCCTGATGAATATACATGTATTGAGATCAAGATCAGACAATATTGACAGGTTCAGGAAAAATCCACAAACAACAGGAAAGCACTTGGTACAGAATTTGGCGCACACTACCAAGACCAAGGTGGTTCCTTGAAGGTACCACATTGGGGTTGGAAAGCTGAGCTTTCCAGTTATCCAATGAGATTTGTCAAGTCGTCTCTCAGGAAAGAGAAACACTTTAGACCAAAGCAAAGAAAGGCAGCAGAGCCTCAGTGTTCACAGAAGGATGAGAAGCATCTTCCCTCAATTTTTCAGATACTGAGTGGGTATGACGGTCATATATCTTGGGTTGATAGACTGAAGCAGTCTTCCGCAAAATGGAACCCTAAAAACATCTCCTGAAGCCAAGGGGCATCAGTCCTGATAGGTCTTGATTTCAGCCCCTTTTTGTGAAAACCCACTTACTTATTTAACGGACATTTCATTTAGTGCCTTCTGTGTTTCTGGCATTGCATTTGTGATTTGGGAAATGCAATGAGCTAGCTCAGCACGCCCTGCCTTAAGAGAGCTCATAATCTGGTTGGAAACATACTTTAATAAATCCTTTACCGTGTGGTAATAAGGGGACATCCAAGTGCCAAGGAACATAGAGCAAGGGTTTCCATTTTTTCCTGCTGTGTATCAACTAACCACAAATGTAATGTCTTCAAACAACACCCAGGTATAATCTCATGGTTCCGTAGGTCAAACATCTGGATGGCTCTCAACTGCATTCTCCACTCAGGGCCTCACAAGGCCAAAATCAAGGTGTCAGCCAGGCAAGGCTCTTACCTGGAGGGTCAGGGGAAGAAGGTGCTTTCAAGCTCATTCAGGCTGACAGTAGGATTCAGTTCTTTGTGGGGGTAGGACTGATGTGCCCCTTTCCTTGCTGTCTGTCATGAGGGGTTCTGTTCCTAGAAGCCACTCCCACTCTTTCTCACATGGTTCTCTACGTCTTCAAACTAGAAATAGCATTTCGAGTCTTTGAGTCTTGCTGACTTCCCCTTTTTCCCTCCTCTTCTGCTACCAGCCAAAGAAAGTTCTCTGCCTTTAGTATTATGATTAGATTGGGTGAACTCAGAAAATCTCGCTTTTTAAAAATCAACTCATATGGGATTTAAATTATATATATAATATCCCTTCACAGCACTACCTAGATTAGTGTTTGATTGAATAACTGGGGAATGGAAATCTTGGGAGCATCTTTAGAATTCTCACCACAGCAAGACCCCTAACCCAGACTGCAGGAGTCACAGAAGTCTGCCTGGAGGAGGTGGCATGTGAGCTGAGTTATAAAGTAGTAGGAATTAGAAAAATAATAATAATAATGATAGGGAGAACAAAGTTCCCAGCAAAGAATCAAGGACTATCTAGGCACATAGGAGAATAGGGGGAAAAAATTCAGGATGGATGGAGTGACAATTCAGAGAGGGAAAAAAGCAGTGGAAGATGAGCTGGAGGGGGAAGAAAGGACTCCGTGATAAAGGGACTAGTAAACGCAGCTTCACCTCCCACATCTCATTCAAGTGCATCTTGCTGGATGGATCTATGTTAGCTGCAGCATTTTAGCTTTTTAGCCTCTGCAAGAGAGGGAGGTCTCTTGGAATGAGGCTGGATACTGGAAGTAAAATGCCTCACAGCCCAACATATATAGGGCACTCAAAAAAAATGTCTCTCTTCATATTTTTATGTTTTCTGTTGAACCTTATTTAGGTATTCATTCTTCCAAAATATATTGATGGAGCAACTTTTCTGCCTGGAGCTGTTATGCACAAAAGATACCTAGATAAAGAGATTAGCGTTCATGCATCTGAGGAGCCCAGAGTCCAGAGGGACAAACTGACATGTAATGCCAGCAAATAAGTCACAGAGCACAGAGGTAATAGTATAATGGAGGTCACGTGGTTTTGGAAGCATTCCTTCATAATTTAACACCTAACTTTTGGTGTCAGATGTGGAATCTAAAATAGCCAAACTCCTAGAAGCAGACAGTAGAATGGTGGTTGCCAGGGGCTGGAGGGGACAGAAGGTAGGGAGGTGATGGTCGAAGGGTACAAAGATTCAGTTATGCAAGATAAAGAGGTTCTGAAGCTCAGTTATACAACATGGTGCCTATAGCTGACAATAATGTACTGTATACTTGAAATTTGCTAAGAAGGTAGCTCTTATTTTGTGTTGCTACTACTACTAATAATAATAATGATAATGATAATAATTAGTAACAGAGGCAGGAAGAAACTTTGGGAGGTGATGGCTATATTTATAGCCTTGATGGTGGTGATGGTTTTACAAGTGTATACTTAACCTCAAACCCAAGTTATATACATCAAATATGTATGGATTTTTACATGTCAATCATACCTCAGTAAAGTGGTTCAAAATTTTTTTAATTAAAACCCAACTATTGGGCCCTGCTATCTGGTCCTTGGGCCTCTGGGTCTGGGTCTCCTCTCCCTACACAAAGAGGATGACACCTTCTCCAGAGTTGCATGGGGATAATACATGTATTACAAGAAAAGTGCTCAGCCCCTGGCTTGACACATGGTTCAGGTTTTGGTTGTTGATATTATTCACAGAACCAAAGGATCTACTCAATACTACATATTTATAAAGATACATTATGTATAAGAAACTACACATGTATTAGGATTCTCTGTATTCTATAAAGATGCTTTTCTCAATGTCTTTAACATTTCTTTGTTCAGTCCCTCTTTTAATGTCTCCCTCTAGAATAACTGGTCTTCATTTTAGGCAACATCTGCTTCCCTGCCACTTGTATAAATTGGTCCTAAGCGAAATCCCACTTTCTTTAGAACAACTCTCCAAATGTGAGAAGACGGCGCTCATGGTCAGCTTTGCCACCCCCATCCTTCCTGTCCATCTTTCTTCTCCATCCTTCCTTCTCTTTTCTTTCTCTTATGCTTTCTAGCTCTTGTTCCATTCTTTTCTTCTTAGTAATGATTTCCAACATTGACGACGGGCTGGTTCCATGTGCGATGCACTTTACATAGATAATGTCAAGGTTTTCCTTATGACAACCAGTTAATTAGGTATTATAATCCTTTTTGTTTGTTGTTATTTACAGACCATAAAAAGAAAGCTCAGAGAGGTGAAGAGAGAATCCCAGGGTCACACAGCTAATGAAGGGCATACCCTGACTTTAAACACTGACTCCTCAGTCATGTTTTTAATCACGTTTATTCTGTTTCCTAATCCTAATATTTCAAAACAATACTACAGTGATCTTAAACTACAGGTTTGAATCACTCCTCAGAGCCCATATAGTCAGAAGAGACTTTCAGCTGTAAAAATCAATCAAGGTAGAATGTAACCAAGAGATCACAAAACTCCCTGATCTGGAAGTGTCAGGTTATTATTCTACACCCAGATTGCTCTTGAAACAGGTACATCTACCTTGGCAGACAAGGGTCAAGGTGTGAGAGGCTGTGACTGTCCTATTCAGTGCTCCCTTCAGAGCTGAGCTGTAGTCCCAGTTCCTCTAAAACAAACCCTCATCCATGCTCATAACCCCTGCCTCTAACTATGACACATTTATAGGATACAAGGAAGCACTGGGACTTCCCATATGCCAAGCAAGGCACTGGGCATGCTTCCATATGTTGTTTTATAACAATGAAAAATGGGTTTCTTGATTCCCCATTCAGATCAGCACACTGAGGCTTCAGCAGGTCAGGGGTCTTCCCTACCGCAGGAAGCTCTTGCTAAGCTGCATACAGAGTTACATGTATTTATTTAGGCAGAGGCTCATTCATGGGTGAAGACTAAATTTTATTCTTCCCTGAATCCCCAGAGCCTATCACAGCACACCGCAGGTGCTCAAAACATGCACACTATGATGAAACTGGGCATGCCTCTCCTCTAGCAGCTTCCTTAGCAACTGCCTTCAGGCAGAGATGAGAAGGAATGGGTTTCATTTATAACAACTCAAAAGATGACTGTGCTTTGTGACCACGTAGAGGGGTGGGATAGGGAGGGTGGGAGGGAGATGCAAGAGGGAAGAGGTATGGGGACATATGTATATGTATAGCTGATTCACTTTGTTATACAGCAGAAACTAACACAACAGTGTAAAGCAATTATACTCCAAAAAAGATGTTACAAAAAAAAAAAGATGACAGTGTTGTGCCTGTTTATTTTTCCTGCAGTATAACGTTGTAGCCACTCTTCCTGAGGGGAGGTGGTGTTGCAGTTGTTATGAAGCAGCAGGCTCAGATAGGGTAAGTTATTTGGGTCAGGGTGTATTTCAGTTCTTGAGATCCATGGGGACATGTGAGCACATCCAGGGGGTGTGCTCACAAAGGCACAGAGTGGAAGGATGGAGCCCTATTAAGCTGTTTGAGGTTGACTGTGGCAGGACGAGGGACAGTCAGAGTGGAGAAGCTGACAAAGCTCTTGAAAGACTTCTTGCTCTGAAAATCCAGGTCTCTGCCTCCATGCCTTTAAAGTCCCTAGGATGGGCCACAGTGAGTGCCAGGCGTGGCTGGAAGGAACCAAGGCACAGGCAAGTGCGAAATTTGGAAAACCAAAAGATCAAATGAAATAAAATAGCTACCATTTACCATTTAAGAGCATGCTGTGTCCTTGCAATTACATTAATTGCTCCCAGGCACCTGAATTCTCACTGCAACTCTATGGGGTGGGTAATATTATACTCATTTTACAATTGAGGAAACAGACTCAGGGAGGTTAAGTGACTTTCCCAAGGTCACAAAGCTAATGACTAGAAAAATTAGGAAAAGATGCTGCGCTTTATATTATTCCACAGCATCTCTTCAATACTATGGTAGCTGAATAATGGCCTCCAGAAAATGTCCACATCCTAACCCCCAGAAACGGTGAATGTTCCCTTATATGGCAAAGGGGACTTGCAGATATGATTAAGCTCAAGATCTTGAGATGGGGAGATGATACTGATTGATGTGGGAGCACCTAATGTAATCCTTTTATCACAAGGGTCCAGGGTGACAAGAAAGTCAAGCAAGAAGCTGGAAATGTGACAAGAAAAGCAAGAGGTTGGAGTTATTCAAGGAAGGGGTCGTGAGCCAAGGAATACAGGCAAAACCTCTAGAAGCTAGAAAAGGCCCGGGAATGGATTCTCTCCTGTAGCCTCCAACAGGAACCTGGCCTGCAGACCCCTTGACTTTAGCCCGGTGAAACTGATGGTTATACGTCTGGCCTCTAGAACTAGCAATCAATAAATGTGTGTTGCTTTCAGCCACCAGTTTTGTAGTTAAGTTCTTACAGCAGCCATAGGAAACTAACATAAAAGACAAAATTTAAGAATTGAAGATGAATGCTGAAGTGTGTCGAACACTAAAGAAAAAAATGGGGGGGGGGACGAGGGGAAGATGGCGGAAGAGTAAGACGCGGAGATCACCTTCCTCCCCATAGATACACCAGAAATACATCTACACGTGGAACAACTCCTACAGAACACCTACTGAACGCTGGCAGAAGACCTCAGACCTCCCAAAAGGCAAGAAACCCCCCACATACCTGGGTAGGGCAAAAGAAAAAAGAATAAACAGAGACAAAAGGTTAGGGACGGGACCTGCACCAGTGGGAGGGAGCCGTGAAGGAGGAAAGGTCTCCACACACTAGAAGCCCCTTCGCGGGCGGAGACTGCGGGAGGAAGAGGGGGAAGCTTTGGAGCCGCGGAGGAGGGCGCAGCAACAGGGCTGCGGAGGGCAAAGCGGGGAGATTCCCGCACAGAGGATCGGTGCCGATCGGCGCTCACCAGCCCGAGAGGCTTGTCTGCTCACCCGCCGGGGCGGGCGGGGCTGGGAGCTGAGGCTCGGGCTTAGGTCGGAGCGCAGGGAGAGGACTGGGGTTGGCGGCGTGAACACAGCCTGCAGGGGGTTAGTGCGCCACGGCTGGCCGGGAGGGAGTCCAGGAAAATGTCTGGAGCTGCCGAAGAGGCGAGAGACTTTTTCTTCCCTCTTTGTTTCCTGGTGCGCGAGGGGAGGGGATTAAGAGCGCGGCTTAAAGGAGCTCCAGAGCCGCGGCTAAAAGCGCGGACCCCAGAGACAGGCATGAGACGATAAGGCTGCTGCTGCCGCCACCAAGAAGCCTGTGTGCGAGCACAGGTCACTATCCACACCTCCCCTCCCGGGACCCTGTGCAGCCCGCCACTGCCAGGGTCCCGGGGTCCAGGGACAACTTACCCGGGAGAACGCACGGCGCGCCTCAGGCTGCTGCAACGTCACGCCGGCCTCTGCCGCCGCAGCCCCGCCCCACACTCCATGCCCCTCCCTCTCCCCGGCCTGCGTGAGCCAGAGCCCCCGAATCAGCGGCTCCTTTAACCCCGCCCTGTTTGAGAGAACAACAGATGCCCTCAGGCGACCTACATGCAGAGGCGGGGCCAAATCCAAAGCTGAGCCCCGGGAGCTGTGAGAACAAAGAGAAAGGGAAATCTCCCTTTCTTTCTTGCTTTCTTTCTTTCTTTCCTATTTCCTCCTACTTCTACTAATTCTCTCTACTTTCTCTCCCTTTTATTCTGAGCCGAGTGGATGAAAGGCTCTTGCTGCTCCAGCCAGGAGTCAGGACTCTGCCTCTGAGGTGGGAGAGCCAACTTCAGAACACTCGTCAAGAAGAGACCTCCCAGCCCCACATAATATCAAACGGCGAAAATCTCCCAGAGATCTCCATCTCAACACCAGCACCCAGCTTCACTCAACGACCAGCAAGCTACAGTGCTGGACAACCTATGCCAACCATATAGCAAAACAGGAACACAACCCCACCCACTAGCAGAGAGGCTGCCTAAAATCATAATAAGTCCACAGACACCCCAAAACACACCACCAGACGTGGACCTGCCCACTAGAGAGACAAGATCTAGCCTCATACACCACAACACAGCCACTAGTCCCCTCCACCAGGAAGCCTACACAACCCACTGAACCAACCTTAGCCACTGGGGACAGACATGACAAACAACGGGAACTACGAACCAGCAGCCTGCAAAAAGGTGAACCCAAACACAGTAAGATAAGCAAAATGAGAAGATGGAAAAACACACAGCAGATGAAGGAGCAAGATAAGAACCCACCAGACCAAACAAATGAAGAGGAAATAGGCAGTCTACCTGAAAAAGAATTCAGAATAATGATAGTAAAGATGATCCAAAATCTTGGAAATACAGTGGAGAAAATACAAGAAACATTTAACAAGGACCTAGAAGAACTAAAGATGAAATAAGCAATGATGAACAACACAATAAATGAAATTAAAAATACTCTAGAAGGGATCAATAGCAGAATAACTGAGGCAGAAGAACGGATAAGTGACCTGGAAGATAAAATAGTGGAAATAACTACTGCAGAGCAGAATAAAGAAAAAAGAATGAAAAGAACTGAGGACAGTCTCAGAGACCTCTGGGACAACATTAAATGCACCAACATTCGAATTATAGGGGTTCCAGAAGAAGAAGAGAAAAAGAAAGGGACTGAGAAAATATTTGAAGAGATTATAGTTGAAAACTTCCCTAATATGGGAAAGGAAATAGTTAATCAAGTCCAGGAAGCACAGAGAGTCCCATACAGGATAAATTCAAGGAGAAATACGCCAAGACACATATTAATCAAACTGTCAAAAACTAAATACAAAGAAAGCATATTAAAAGCAGCAAGGGAAAAACAACAAATAACACACAAGGGAATCCCCATAAGGTTAACAGCTGATCTCTCAGCAGAAACTCTACAAGCCAGAAGGGAGTGGCAGGACATACTGAAAGTGATGAAGGAGAAAAACCTGCAACCAAGATTACTCTACCCAGCAAGGATCTCATTCAGATTTGATGGAGAAATTAAAACCTTTACAGACAAGCAAAAGCTGAGAGAGTTCAGCACCACCAAACCAGCTTTACAACAAATGCTAAAGGAACTTCTCTAGACAAAAACACAAGAGAAGGAAAAGTCCTATAATAACGAACCCAAAACAATTTAGAAAATGGGAATAGGAACATACATATCGATAATTACCTTAAATGTAAATGGACTAAATGCTCCCACCAAAAGACACAGATTGGCTGAATGGATACAAAAACAAGACCCATATATATGCTGTCTACAAGAGACCCACTTCAGACCTAGAGACACATACAGACTGAAAGTAAGGGGATGGAAAAAGATATTCCATGCAAATGGAAACCAAAAGAAAGCTGGAGTAGCAATTCTCATATCAGACAAAATAGACTTTAAAATAAGGACTATCAGAAGAGACAAAGAAGGACACTACATAATGATTAAGGGATCGATCCAAGAAGAAGATATAACAATTGTAAATACTTATGCCCCCAACATAGGAGCACCTCAATACATAAGGCAAATACTAACAACCATAAGAACAAAAAAACCCCAGAGTTAGCAGAAGGAAAGAAATCATAAAAATCAGATCAGAAATAAATGAAAAAGAAATGAAGGAAACAATAGCAAAGATCAATAAAACTAAAAGCTGGTTCTTTGAGAAGATTAACAAAATTGATAAACCATTAGCCAGACTCATCAAGAAAATAAGGGAGAAGACTCAAATCAATAGAATCAGAAATGAAAAAGGAGAAGTAACAACTGACACTGCAGAAATACAAAAAATCATGAGGGATTACTACAAGCAACTCTATGCCAATAAAATGGACAATCTGGAAGAAATGGACAAATTCTTAGAAATGCACAAACTGCCAAGACTGAATCAGGAAGAAATAGAAAATATGAACAGACCAATCACAAACACTGAAATTGAAACTGTGATTAAAAATCTTCCAACAAACAAAAGCCCAGGACCAGATGGCTTCACAGGCGAATTCTATCAAACATTTAGAGAAGAGCTAACACCTATTCTTCTCAAACTCTTCCAAAATATAGCAGAGGGAGGAACACTCCCAAACTCATTCTACGAGGCCACCATCACCTTGATACCAAAACCAGACAAGGATGTCACAAAGAAAGAAAACTACAGGCCAATATCACTGATGAACATAGATGCAAAAATCCTCAACAAAATACTAGCAAACAGAATCCAACAGCACATTAAAAGGATCATACACCATGATCAAGTGGGGTTTATTCCAGGAATGCAAGGATTCTTCAATATACGCAAATCTATCAATGTGATTAACCATATTAACAAATTGAAGGAGAAAAACCATATGATCATCTCAATAGATGCAGAGAAAGCTTTTGACAAAATTCAACACCCATTTATGATAAAAACCCTGCAGAAAGTAGGTGTAGAGGGAACTTTCCTCAATATAATAAAGGCCGTATATGACAAGCCCACAGCCAACATCATCCTCAATGGCGAAAAACTGAAAGCATTTCCACTAAGGTCAGGAACAAGACAAGGTTGCCCACTCTCACCACTCTTATTCAACATAGTTTTGGAAGTTTTAGCCACAGCAATCAGAGAAGAAAAGGAAATAAAAGGAATCCAAATCGGAAAAGAAGAAGTAAAGCTGTCACTGTTTGCAGATGACATGATACTATACATAGAGAATCCTAAAGATGCTACCAGAAAACTACTAGAGCTAATCAATGAATTTGGTAAAGTAGCAGGATACAAAATTAATGCACAGAAATCTCTGGCATTCCTATATACTAATGATGAAAAATCTGAAAGTGAAATCAAGAAAACACTCCCATTTACCATTGCAACAAAAAGAATAAAATATCTAGGAATAAACCTACCTAAGGAGACAAAAGACCTGTATGCAGAAAATTATAAGACACTGATGAAAGAAATTAAAGATGATACAAACAGATGGAGAGATATACCATGTTCTTGGATTGGAAGAATCAACATTGTGAAAATGACTCTACTTCCCAAAGCAATCTATAGATTCAATGCAATCCCTATCAAACTACCACTGGCATTTTTCACAGAACTAGAACAAAAAATTTCACAATTTGTATGGAAACACAAAAGACCCCGAATAGCCAAAGCAATCTTGAGAACAAAAAATGGAGCTGGAGGAATCAGGCTGCCTGACTTCAGACTATACTACAAAGCTACAGTAATCAAGACAGTATGGTACTGGCACAAAAACAGAAAGATAGATCAATGGAATAGGATAGAAAGCCCAGAGATAAACCCATGCACATATGGTCACCTTATCTTTGATAAAGGTGGCAGGAATATACAGTGGAGAAAGGACAGCCTCTTCAATAAGTGGTGCTGGGAAAATTGGATAGGTACATGTAAAAGTATGAGATTAGATCACTCCCTAACACCATACACAAAAATAAGCTCAAAATGGATTAAAGACCTAAATGTAAGGCCAGAAACTATCAAACTCTTAGAGGAAAACATAGGCAGAACACTCTATGACATAAATCACAGCAAGATCCTTCTTGACCCATCTCCTAGAGTAATGGAGATAAAAACAAAAATAAACAAATGGGACCTAATGAAACTTCAAAGCTTTTGCACAGCAAAGGAAACCATAAACAAGACCAAAAGACAGCCCTCAGAATGGGAGAAAATATTTGCAAATGAATCAACTGACAAAGGATTAATCTCTAAAATTTACAGGCAGCTCATGCAGCTCAATAACAAAAAAATAAACAACCCAATCCAAAAATGGGCAGAAGACCTAAATAGACATTTCTCCAAAGAAGATATACAGACTGCCAACAAACACATGAAAGAATGCTCAACATCATTAATCATTAGAGAAATGCAAATCAAAACTACAATGAGATATCATCTCACACCAGTCAGAATGGCCATCATCAAAAAATCTAGAAACAATAAATGCTGGAGAGGGTGTGGAGAAAAGGGAACACTCTTGCACTGCTGGTGGGAATGTGAATTGGTTCAGCCACTATGGAGAACAGTATGGAGGTTCCTTAAAAAACTACAAATAGAACTACCATATGACCCAGCAATCCCACTACTAGGTATATACCCTGAGGAAACCAGAATTCAGAAAGAGTCATGTACCAAAATGTTCATTGCAGCTCTATTTACAATAGCCCGGAGATGGAAACAACCTAAGTGCCCGTCGTCGGATGAATGGATAAAGAAGATGTGGCACATATATACAATGGAATATTACTCAGCCATAAAAAGAAACGAAATTGAGCTATTTGTAATGAGGTGGATAGACCTAGAGTCTGTCATACAGAGTGAAGCAAGTCAGAAAGAGAAAGACAAATACCATATGCTAACACATATATATGGAATTTAAGAAAAAAAAATGTCATGAAGAACCTAAGGGTAAGACAGGAATAAAGACACAGACCTACTAGAGAACGGGGTTGAGGGTATGGGGGGGGGAAGTGTAAGCTGTGACAAAGCCAGAGAGAGGCATGGACATATATACACTACCAAACGTAAGGTAGATAGCTAGTGGGAAGCAGCTGCATAGCACAGGGAGATCAGCTCGGTGCTTTGTGACCACCTGGAGGGGTGGGATAGGGATGGTGGGAGGGAGATGCAAGAGGGAAGAGATATGGGAACATATGTATATGTATAACTGACTCACTTTGTTATAAAGCAGAAACTAACACACCATTGTAAAGCAATTATACTCCAATAAAGATGCAAAAAAAAAAAAGATTAAGCAATTGTAAAAAGAAAAAAAAAATTTTTTTTTTAAAGAAGATGTTGGGGGTAGGAGTTTATTAATTAATTAATTAATTTTTTCTGTGTTGGGTCTTCCGTTTCTGTGCAAGGGCTTTCTCTAGTTGTGGCAAGTGGGACCCACTCTTCATCGCGGTGCGCGGGCCTCTCACTATCGCAGCCTCTCTTGTTGCAGAGCACAGGCTCCAGACGCGCGGGCTTAGTAGTTGTGGCTCACGGGCCTAGTTGCTCCCCAGCATGTGGGATCTTCCCAGACCAGGACTCGAACCCATGTCCCCTGCATTGGCAGGCAGATTCTCAACCACTGCGCCACCAGGGAAGCCCCTAAAGAAAAAAATTTTTAAGTGTCAACTGATTTCATAATGGAAGATGTCATAGAGCAGATGACCTCCAACTTAAGCTGAAAAATAAAAAGCATACTCACTGCTTCCCTCTCCTAAGCCCTCTGTATGTCAATTTCAAATCCACTGAGCCACGTTTCACACTGAATTTTCACATATTCTTATGACCTATCTCATCTCACCACTCCTAGATGTCACAACCCCTTGTTCAAACATGGCCCAAGAAATGCAGTCTGCTCACCATCTGGCTTAGAAAGTGGATAGCCCAGAAATCACAAGACCATTTACTTCTCGTCCGCTTATGCTGGGTGAGATGCACATAAGAGAACCTCTCAGTAGATACTATTGAATCCTCACCAATAACCTTGTGGCTTTGGTAGAACAGGGATTATAATTAACCACATTTTTCAGATGTGAAAAGTGGGACTCAGAAATCTAATGCTTTCCTTAATGTTGCACAAAGGAAATTGCATTTAAATTCTAGGTCTGCTGTTACACCAAAGACTGGGTGGTTCAATCAACAGAAATTTATTTTCTCAGAATGGAGGCTAGAAGTTTGAGCTCAAGGTGTTACCAGGGTTGGTGTCTTCTGAGGCCTCTCCCCTTGCCTTGTAGATGGC
This sequence comes from Lipotes vexillifer, assembly GCF_000442215.2. Taxonomy (NCBI): domain Eukaryota; kingdom Metazoa; phylum Chordata; class Mammalia; order Artiodactyla; family Lipotidae; genus Lipotes; species Lipotes vexillifer. The sequence goes on from NW_006773072.1 coordinate 1,927,812, forward strand.
CGTCTTCTCTCTGTATCTTCACATGGTCTTCCCTCTGTGCAGCTGTGTCCTTCTTATAAGGACACCAGTCAGATTGGATTAGGGCCCACCCGAATGACCTCATTTTAATTTAATCTCTTCTTGAAGGACCCTGTCTCCAAATACAGTCACATCCTGAGATACTGGGGATTAGAATTTCAACCTATGAATTTTAGGGGGATATCATTCCGTTCCTAACAGTCTTATGGTTCTAGATCGATGTTGCTTTCTGTCTCTATCAAGCATCTCATGAAATGGCATAGTTACTTCTCTTTAAATAACACCAAATAGCACGATCCTTCCCAGTATTATCACCCCAGATCTGGATTTCTGCTTTGCACAGTCCAGCTTCAAGCAGGAGATATGGGGAAAGAATTTGGGGCTATCAGAGCCAGAGACTAGCGACTGCATTCAGGACATTCTACGTAACCAGCACAGGAAGAGCCGTCTTCTGAAGCAAGGAAACTCCCATTGTCTGACAAGCAATGAGAGCTCTCAGAAAGCAGGGATTCTGAGGTGAAATCAAAAGGGACCTGTGTGGCGGGCCTCCCCTCTATAATGCAGCCAGATGCGGGAGGTGAGGGGCTACCTCCCAGTAGAGGCAGTGAGTAATGTGACAAACACTCCCCCCAGGTGTGCCTGCACAAGACCCCATCATGGTGGAGGGATAAACAAACGTCCCTTTATGACTGTGACCCCAGTTTGTGGAGCAATTTTTCATTTTGATTACATTTTCAATTAAGTTTTATTCAGAGCAATATTTGGAAGTAATACCTGTGGTCCCTCTAAATGAAAAACCAAATTGCTTTGGCAGATTCAGATATTTCTTATGAGGACAAAAAAAAAAAAAAAAAAAAAAAACCACCCAGCATTCATGTTCTGGTGTTCTAACCATTATACCCTTGGGCAAAGACATTTTATATTTTTTTCCATACATCCTCCTCCACACCCTTATTCCCCAAAATACACACTGACACATGCACACTTTCCGTGAAATTAAATTTCTATTTCTGATTGTGGCAAACAATTATTTTCCTTTGTTGAAAAATTGATCTAAGTCCCTAGATTGAGAAAAAGGCAATAGTAGACCAGTCCAATGTCTGAACTTTTACTAGAAGAATTAGAAAAAAAAAAAAGGTAGATCAGAGACCTAGTCTTTAACTCTCCTTTTTGCCCCCTTGCTCCCTACCACTCCTCCTGAATGCTGAAAAGAGAATCACTTCACAGGCATAATAATAATAATAATAATATCTATGATTTAATGAACACTTACTATGTGGTACCCATTGCCTTAAATTCTTCACGAGCGCTTTCACATTTAATCTTCATAACAAGTTTATGATAGTGGTGTTATTATTAGGCTCATTTTTCAAGTAGGAACACTGAGACTTAGCAACTTTCCCAAGGGAGCACAGATGGTGATAATGTCTGTGGTAGGCAAAGTAATAGCTCTCCAAAGATGTCCACATCATAATCCTGGGAACCTGTGAATATGTTCATTTGCAAGGGTAAAAGGGATTTTACAGATATGATTAAGTTAAGGACCTCAAAATAGGAAGAGTATCCTGGGTTATCTGGATGGGCCCAATGTAATCACAAAGGTCCTTTAAAAAAGGGAAATGGAGGCAGAAGAGTCAGAGGACATGTGACAGCAGAAGAGAGGAGAGAGGGATGTGATCGCTGACTTCGAGGATGAAGGGATGGGCCTTCAGCCAAGGAATGCAGGCAGCCTCTAGAAGATGGGAAAGGGAAGGAAACAGATTCCCCTCTACAGACACCCCAAGAGACGCAGCCCTGCCAATACATTGATGTTACCTCTGTGAGGTTCCTTTCTTACTTCTGACCACCCCTCCCCATCTCTGGCTATGTGGTTTGCCAAGGGCTCACCCCTGCCCCTCGCTCTAGAGATAACTGCATGCCCCAGATTGATGGGCACCATATACTTCTCCTTGGTCATGGTGATGGATTCAAGGATGGACACGGTGATTCACATTGACAATAGACATCAATCACAAGACATTTGTGGGAATTATAAGGTAATCTCTGTCCCCACTGGGAGTTGCTGAGAAGACAGGGAAGAAGCTGGGCACAGGCAGGACCAGCGCTAGGGTGAGCCTGTCTGAGAAAGAAGCCAACACAGAAGAGACAGGAGCCGAGAGATGGAGAGATTTCCCAGGGACAAAGTATGAGCACCTAGATCCAGCCAAGCTCAAAGTAACTGCAAAACTTTTTTTCAGTTATGTGAGACTATAGTACAATCTTTTATTTAAGTGGGCTTGAATGTAGTTTTGCCACAGACACCAAAAAGTCCTGACTAATACAGACTGGCACTGGCAACATAATTTGGGTTATTTTGCACATGTATATGGAAGGAAGTGTCCAGACCTCTGGAATATGAGTCTGGCCCAAACTATGCAGGACATCAAAGCCGAGTCAAACAGACTTAGTTTCCAGATGATATCCAGTCCCCACCTCACCAGGAACTAGAATGCCAGGCCTCAACAGAAAGGCAGATGCCAAGGCCTGCAGATGGTACCATAGGTCAGAGGAGAGGGCGATGACAACTCAGAGTTTACTCTTGTCACATGCACGTCGGATTCACGAGCAGAAAGACTTACTTCAACAGACGGCCGGACTGAGGCAGCTGATGTGCTTTCTGTTGGGTTCAGCTTGTGAACTCAAGCAAAGCAGAACTGCAGATGGCGCCCACCCCAAAAGACCATGGTGGGAAAACAGAGGCAGAAGGAGGTGGCAGCTGTGCAGTGAGGTAGCCAAACAGCAACAGGTAAGAGAAGGGGAAAAAAGTGAGACTTTAGACTCAAAATGCCCTGAACACTTCCTGCCAGTCACAGATGACACATGGATAATGGGGGGAAGTGATGAGTAAGATTGTAAGGAAGCACTGAGATCACCTTCAGGGAAATTAACAAGGTTACATTCTGTAGCCTGGAAGGTGCTGGTGATGTTGATGGTGGTGGTTGTCATAGTGATGGTGGTGGTGGTAGAGGTGGAGTGATATTCACCATTGCTGAAATATTTACTATGATCCCCGCATTGTATTAGGCCCACGATTTCACTTAATTCTCACAACAACCCAATGAAAAAGGTATTATAAGTCCCATTTTACAGACGAGGGAACAGACTCAGAGAGGTCATACGGCATGTCCAAGTGTACACAGGTAGTAAGTAGAAAAAGAAGAATTTAAATCCAAGAGCATCTGACCGTAAGACCAATGCTCTTAATCACTGTGCTTCAATGCATCTTAAGCTCTCAGAAGCCATCAGTCCCCACCTCTGTCCGCTGCAATGTGCTTCTCACCCGCCCTGGGCATGATGAACAATGTAGCACCTGTGTTCTTCCAAGTTCACAGTGGTTTTCAACACACTGTCTCCTATACCTGTGGTTTACAGTCTTTCAAGTAAGAGAACTTATTTTAACATCAAATTATTTGGCTAATCCCTATATGATTGTACTTGTCTTTTGAGTATCATTAACCAGGAAAATACATGAAAAAGAGCTACTCTAATAGTACATAATTTAAACTTCATGAATAATCACAACAGCATTTACATGTATTTGAAAAATAGTCAATTAAACAGTTAAGTCAGAAACATTCCTTATTCAGACCATTAATTGGGACTTTATGTATGCAGGAATTAGCCCATACTTTGACTTTGGAAGGATGCCAACCACTGCTGGGCATTATCTCACTAGTTCCTTGGGAACTGGCTGTGAAGACTGTGAAAGCATGTGGTGTAGACCCATCCAGGAACACCAGTGGAGTACATGGTAGGCCAGCACAGGAAGCTTCTGCTTCTCCCTTCTCACCCCTGGAGCTTTTGAAGAGACCCTAACACTCAACACATGTTTGCCTGGCATGCCCAGGAATCAGGCTTTTCATCCCAGCTCGTTTATTAACAAAATACGTGTATCTGTGCTGCTGGCACCAACCCTCCCAGGAGCTCAGTTTCTGCACTTGGAAAATGAAAGCCTTGAGCCAGACCTCTATGGGTCCTTTCAAGGTACAATGTCTGATGCTATTTATACTTTTGCATCCAGTGTATTTTCCCAACCCTGCTTCCTCATAATCTCCTGCTATTTATCATCAAAAATAACCAGTATGTTAAAGTGCAATGGAAAACTTCAAAATGAGTTTTTTCAAAATATAATGTTCTACCAGAGAACTCATCAATAATGCCACTGTCTTGTTGAATCAGTAGGAGAGCTCATCATCCCTTTCCTAAAACCAGTCTGAGTGAGAAAGAACAGTATATTCATTTGAAATAGCTGTTTTGACTGTTTTAATGTTATGGCCTAATTTGTCTCTCCCACTGTAAGAAGACATCTTTAAATGGCCTCTAGGATTCGGGTCAGGACCACCCTCCAGGGAATGGAATGCTTCTCTTTGCACAGAAGCCCAGGTGACAATCTGCCTCATGGTAAAAAATCACAAGATTTTCAGCTTTCCATTCTTCTTCCTCAAAACCCTCAGTCAAATCATCCAGATTCATTGTGCAATCCACCTTCAACCTAACGCTAGCCTGAGCGGGCAGTCGGATAGAGCAGAGCTGTTCAAAGACAGTCCGAATGTTAAAGACAGGAACTGAGAGTCAATATTTACAAACATTTAAAGCAATCTGACATCATCACACTATCCTAGTGTATGATCATTTCCCTAGTGATTCATTTTTTATTGTAAAAAAGTATTGGTCCAGAGAAACTGGGAACTTAAAAACAAACAAACAAACAAAAATCCCCATTCCTTCACTACAAGTGGTTTGGAAAGCACGGGGTAGAGGATACTCACACATAATTGTGAAACGATGGAACAATTGTTGCAAATCACAGTTCACTCACTCAACGTGTTTATTGTTTGAGGGCATGCTGGGTGATAGGAGCACAGGCTCTGAAGTCAGACTGCATGGGTTCAAATCCTGGCTCTGATACTTACCAGCTAGGTAACCTTGGACAAGTTCCTTAACTATTCTTGGACTCAGTTTTCTCATCTATGAAATAGGTATACTAACAGGACTTACATAATGTCTCTGAAGGTTACATTAGGCTTGGCACCATGTAAGAAACAATGGTTGAGGGCTTCCCTGGTGGCGCAGTGCTTGAGAGTCCGCCTGCCGATGCAGGAGACACGGGTTCGTGCCCCGTTTCGGGAAGATCCCACATGCCGCGGAGCGGCTGGGCCCGTGAGCCATGGCCACCGAGCCTGCGCGTCCGGAGCCTGTGCTC
>NW_006773072.1:1933101-2002554 GCF_000442215.2 Lipotes vexillifer
AAAAAAAAAAAAAAAAAAAAAAAGAAACAATGGTTGATGGCAAGGAGGAGGAGTGAAGCATTCTGCCAGGTGCTAGCTTGGTGACTGAGTAAACCACAGCCCATGTCCTCTGCAGGCAGACAGTGTAAGCAAAGAAATGCCGGGAGTGGGTAGAGAGCTGGAGGAGTTGCAGTGGATGCATGGGGGTGGTGAGGGAGAGAAGAGGAAGATAACTCTGCTTAATAGGTTCAGGGTAGGCTTTTCATAAAAGTAAATGCACGTGAGTAGGAATGAGAAAATTAAGGATTGTCTTCCAGGAAGACTGGGGGAAGTGGGTGGAGGAATTCCAGGCAGAGAGAATAGCACGTTCAAAGGTCCAGGGGTTGAAACATAATGGTGGGATCTGAGACCCTCACTAGTTCAGTGTGGCTGGATTGTAGGGGAGGGGCAGAAGTGCTGAATCCCTCTAGAAAAGGGGTCACCGGTCTTTCTTGTAGTTCTCCCAGCACTTAGAACAGTCCCTGGTACATGGTACTCAATAAATGTTTATGGAATGAATGGGGCTGAATGTCAGGTGTGCCATGCTGAGAGTTTGGACTTTGCATTGAAGTTGATGAGAAGCCATGACAGGGTGAAGAGGGGAGTAAAAGGGATGCCCACCATGCCAACTGAAAGACAAATCAGAGGTGAGAGAGATGGGGTTCAGGGAGTCCAGTCACAACAACTCTTTGAGATGGATTTGTATTTCTTTTTAGCTCCAATTTACAAATGAGGAAACAAAAGATTAGAGAATCCAACTAGTAAGCTATCTGGTCATGGCTATAGAACAGTAGAGGGATTTAGAAATGGTAGAGATCATCTGGGACTGGGCTTATCAGAGAAGACTTCCTGGAGGAGGTGGCATTTACAGAACTGGAAGGACTCAAGCACACAGAAGAGAGGAAGGATGCTCTAAATGGAGATGACTGCGTAAGGAAAGCCATGGAGAGTGAAAATGTATGTGCAGAAAGCAGAGAAGGACACATATCCAATAAGGGGTTAATATCCAAAATATATAAAGAATTCATACAACTCAGCATCAAAAAAAACCCCCAAACAATCCAATTTAAAAATGAGCAGAGGGGCTTCCCTCTGGTGCAGTGGTTGAGAGTCCGCCTGCCAATGTAGGGGACACGGGTTCGTGCCCCGGTCCGGGAAGATCCCACATGCCGCAGAGTGGCTGGGCCCATGAGCCATGGTCGCTGAGCCTGCGCGTCCGGAGCCTGTGCTCCACAACGGGAGAGGCCACAACAGTGAGAGGCCCATGTACCGAAAAAAACAAAAAAAGAGCAGAGGACCCAAAGAGACATTTTTCCAAAGACATACAAATGGCCAACAGACACGTGAAAAGATGCTCAACATCACTAACCAACAGGGAAATGCAAATCAAAACCGCAATGAGCTATCACTTCACACTTGTCAGAATGGCTATCATCAAAAAAACAACAAATAACAAGCGTTGGCAAGGACGTGGAGAAAAGGGAACTCTAGTGCACTGTTGGTGGGACTGTAACTTCATGCAGCCACTATGGAAAGCTGTATGGAGGTTCCTCAAAGTTAAAAATGGGACTACCATACAATCCAGCAATTCCACTCCTGGGTACTTATCCAAAGAAAACAAAAACACTAATTCAAAAAGATATATTCACTGCAGTGTTCATTGCAGCATTATTTACAATAGCCAAGATATAGAAGCAACCTAAGTGTCCATCAATAAATGAATAGATAAAGAAGATGTGTTATATATACACAGTGAAATATTACTCAGCCATAAAAAGGAATGAAATCTTGCCATTTGCCAAAACATGGACGGACCTAAAGAGTATAATTATGCTAAGTGAAATAAGTCAGACACAGAAAGACAAATACCAGACCATTTCACTTACATGTGGAATCTAAAACACAAAACAAGTGAATAAACCAAACCAAACCAGAACAGACTCATAAATGTGGAGAATAAAATAGTGGTTGCCAGAGAGAAGGGGGTGGGGTATGCAAAATAGGTAAGGGAATTAAAAGGCACAAACTTCCAGTTATAAAATAAATAAGTCATGGAGATGTATGACACAGCATAGGGAATATCGTCAGTGGTACTATAATAGCTTTGCATGGGAACAGATGGTAACTAGGCTTACCGTGATGCTCATTTCATAATGCATTTAAATGTTGAATCACTATGTTGTATACCTGAAAGTAACATAATATTGTAGTCAACTCTATTTCAATTTTAAAAAGAAATAAAGGAAACAGAGAAGAGCTGGCTTTGCAGGAGCAAAGGGTGTGTACTGAGAAGACTCCAGAAAACAAGGAGACTAAGCATGGTGGAACCAGATAACAGGCAGCATCAAAAAGGACAGACAGAGACATTTGGATTCCGAGGAACTAGCACCACATTGCTCAACTCCAAAGGCAGAGTCTGCATTGCAGGCTGTGACTGCCCTGTGCACACAGTGCAAGGGACTGGTAGAAGCTGCTTCCTGCAGTTGTACAACAGAGGCCTGAATAGAAGACCCTACAGGGTCCACGTGGTTTCACTGAGCACCTACTATGCACAACATCCTGAGCTGGGCACGTGTTCCAGAACCTAGGAGAGTTCAAGGCACATGGCGCTGCTATATCACGTGCCCCTTCGTCCCAACCCTGATCCACCACTTTCACCTGCCTAGCCCCCCTTCCTTCTGCTCTCAGATATGGCTTCTCTTCCCCCAGAAAGCTTTCTCTGACATCCAGGTTGGGTTTATTCATTCAGTCCCTTGACAGACTTTTGTTGCTCCCCTGCTAAGTGCCAGGCGCTGTACTGAGCACACAAGAGGTGCCCCTGCTGGGGGCTCTCTCAGCATCACATGACCCTCCTGTATCATAGCACTTATCACACTGTGTTACAATAGTGTATTCACTGCTATGTCTCTTCTACTGGACTGTGAACTCCTTTAGACCAAGGATTCCATTTTATTAAACTGTGCCTTTCTAGAACATCACCTGGCATATAGTACCTGTTCATTAAATGTTAGCCAAAATGACTACTGAATGAAGGGGTGAATGAATAAAGGAATAACGGATGAGCATGCAATCTACCAAAGGACTTGCATGTACACAGCTAACAGCGGGATCGGCTGAAACAAGAGAAGGCAAGGACAAGGAAACACAGGGTCACCTTGGTCTCAAGATTCCAGATGTGAACATCTGTGATATGGGGAAGGGCCATTTTGACATTCCCTCACATTACTCCAAAGATGCAAATAAGCCCGAGTCTCGATATAATGCAGTCCTTAGTCTGTGTTGGGGAACAAAGGACCAAAGTTTTTAGCTATATGTTTGGGGGAGGAATTGTGTTTGTCAATCTAAACTTTCAAAAATGAATATCATGATGTAACAGAAAAAGCAGAGCCTTACTGTTGAGGAAGGCTGAACTAGTGCCAACCTTTTTCTCTGCCACTTATTACTGTGTGATCTTGAAAGATGACTTTATCTCTCTGAGGCTCCATTTCCTTATCTGCAAAAAGAAAACAATAATGGAACCTAGGAAAGAAGTTTCTTGTGAAGATGAAATGAACTCACGCCTGAAAGGGCTCAGCTTGGTGCCTGGCTCCGAGAAAGTCCTCGGTAGACGGTGGTAGCAATGGTGATGGTGAAAATTAAGATGCAAGGTGGGGCGGGGGGGAGCAGAAGAAGGGGGTGTGGGGAGAAACAGGAGTGGAGGAGGAGGAAGGCCATGGAGTTGATGTGCAGACTAAGATCCCGTATTTCAACCTGCCTAGCACATGCCTGGCACGGAAAAGCATCTCAATACCTGTTAGTCAACTTTCCCTTCTTCCTCCTTACATAGGTTACAAGATAGCACTCCTGAGACTGAGATCCCCAGAGCAAAGAAGAAACAAACTTGTCAATTGGTTCTTCAACCTCACAAGTTCTCAGACAGAGGCAACGGCACCACCTACTGCCCAGCAGAGGCACTGCCTTTGCTCTTCCAGAGCTGACAATAAGTGCAAGAGCAGGGGTTGTGGACAGAAGGATGCCGTGCAAAACATCGCCTCCAAAACGCTCTGCCCGTTCCCTATCTCGCCACTTTTCCTCTCTCCTGAAAACATGTGTGAAGCAGACAAATGTTCCCCAAATTCAGTTATCTCTACAGAATCCCACTTTCCAGATTAATATCTGCAAGGGGAGGGTCAGGAAAAGGGTGGAAGCCACATCCAATGAGATTCCTGAGCGGTGTCTCCAGCCATGTCTCCCTGTTTGCTAACCCACAGTCCCGCTAACCACAAACACTACCTGGCTTTTAGGGGTTTCTGGGCTGTCTCTTTTCCAGGAAATCACCTGCTCACTCCCTTCCCCTATCCTTCCCTGTTGAAATTCTATTCATCTCTCCAGCTCTCATTGGCTTCCCTTCCTTTAAGACAACGCCTCGATGTCTTAATACAGCCCAGGAGGCCCCAGGAGAACTTTGCCCTTGATGCTTGCCGAGTCCCCTTTTTCCCGGCTTACTGATGGACTTACTCTCACTCATTCTGAGGGGTTCATTGTAGGTGTCACAGCTGAAAAGCCTTTCCTGGACCACCCACCCTGAAAGGGTTAACATCTCTACTTCCACAATCGCCATGTCTTGGAGCTGCTTATGCTTATTTCTCTTCCATGAGACCACGACCATGAACTGTGTGTAGCAGGGTCTCTGTATCATTCACTCTTCTATGTCACACAGAGCACAGAAGCCCTTCAATTAATATTTGTTGAAAGAGCAGAAGAATTATTAATTAAATAATCAACAAACCATCGAGTGAGTAGAATGCCTGTTCTAATGATGTCTCTGGCACTTACTAATGCATGACTTTTGGCCAGTCTCTTCATACCTCTTGCCTTAGTTTTCTCATCTGTGAAACTGCAGTAGTGAAATCTATTACCAGGGATACAGCAGTGAACCAAGCAAAATTCCTGCCCTTGGGAGCTGACATCGTAGAATGTGGGAGAGGGACAGAAAATTAACAAACAATTACAATACAAGGTAATTTTGCAAAGCCCACATGAGGGAATGGACCATTCTGGGATTAGGGAAGTCTTCCCAGAGGATATGACAAGTAAATATATAGAATGACAAATGGTGAATGAATGCAGGGCAAGAAAACAGAGCAGGACAAGTGTCATGGTGACTGCCACATGGGGGCGAGGGGATGTCACATCATGTCAGAAGTGGCCTCACTTGTAAGGAAGTGAGGATGCAATAATGCAATTAATTGGGGACACGGCTTGCCAGGCAGAGGGCAGTGCAAGTGCAAGGTATTAAACCTGCCCAGGTGATGGTATCCACTGGGGTCCCTTTTATTCTTTCTCTTGCACTTTGTCTTTCATTCACTCTCCCAGGAAAGGATACAAGAAGCTCCTGTCAAAGATACAAACTGCACCCAAGAGCAACTTCTATCCTCAGACTCTGCCGTCTTCCTACATGGCCGGCTGGGCTGAAAATCAGGAAGGTAACCTTCAAGTGCCCTTTGCCTCTTCTTAGTTCACCCGCTTGAGGGGGTGACCATCAAGGATTCAAGGATGACCCCTGGCTATCGCTCTGGCAACCAGCAGGTTCAGGGCTGGCAACTTAGGGCTTGGTCATGCCTGTCATTGAGATGCAGAAGAGGAGAAGTAGCAGAGTAGAGAAAAATGACGAGTCCTGTGTCCTTTTCATCCGCCATGGACTGTCTTACAATTTGTTAGAAATCAATCAATAAGGATATGAAGGAATCCATTTGTTGTGTAGTTGAAAAGAAAAACTTACCTGTATAAATAATTAGAGGACATTTTGAAGCAGGACATTAGTTGCAAAAGGATGTGTTTGCTATTTATGACAGATACAAGTGGTGCAAAACAACTTGACAACTTGAAGTTATGGGAGCCAGAGTAGTAAAAGGTAAAAAGACGGGACCATGAGTGAGCTTTGAAGATTTAGCTGAGTGGCAAAAAATAAGGGGAGGAGAAAATTGTGACCAGGTACACTATCTAAACAAAGCCACAGCTGCAAGAATGAGGCGGATGTGCTTGAGAAGCACTCAGAGAAATGTATAAAAATTGCCCGTAGCTGTGGTCCAGGGTGCACTGAAATTGAAGAAATCACAATATTGAGTGAACATAAATTCTGGGAATAGAAGTTGTACAAGATGGGCAACATTGTTTTTCCTGCAGGGTTTGGTAGAAAGAACATGCATTTTGGAATCAGATAAGCTCATTTTCATATGCTGGGATCACTGCTAAAGAGCTTTATGATGCCAGGCAAATGAATTAACCTCTGTGAGTCTCAAATTCCCCTTGTGAAAATGAGAAAAGCAATACTTAACTTGCAATATTCTTTGGAATGAATGAGATGGTACAGAGTAAACGCTCAATATATGTTCATTCCTTTCTGCTGCTTTCTTTTAATTAATTTTTATTGGAGTATGGTTGCTTTACAATGTTGTGTTGGCCTCCACTGCACAACAAAAGGAATCAGCCATACTCATACAGATATCCCCTCACTTTTGGACTTCCCTCTCATTTAGGTTGTCACAGGGCATTAGGCAGAGTTCCCTGTGCTATACAGTATGTTCCCATCAGTTGTCTATTTTATACATAGTGTCAACAGTGTATATGTGTCAATCCCAGGCTCCCAATTCCTCCCACCCCACCGCTTTCCTCCTTACATTTGTTCTCTACGTCTATGTCTCTATTTCTGCTTTGCAAATAAGATCATCTATACCATTTTTCTAGATTCCACATATATGTATTATTATATGATATCTGCTTTTCTTTCTGGTGCTCTTTTTGAGTCTCTATTCATCTAACTTACCCAAATGAAATATTTGAACAGGGTATCTGGATTCCATGCAATATGGAGCTGATCCCAATGTCCACTGGCACTAAAGAAGTTTTTCAAGCTCAAGGGTTGTAGAAAGAAACCACGATGAAGTAATCTATATGCAGGGCTGATAGATAGATAGAGATAAAATTGTAATCTTGAGCATGAATATGCTTTAAAAATTGCAAATAGCATATGAGAATGTGAAGCTGGTATGAATCACCTGCTGGTTTCTCCTCAAGAACCTGTACCCTTAGTCAGTATGAGGAGGGCACAATCTGCCCAGGTCCACGTCTATTTCTGCTGCTGCCGCTGCCCTACATCTCCTCAACTGCTACCATGTCCAGGTGTCAGTACGGAGTCCAACTGCCTCCGAGTCAGCCCTGAAATTTACAAGCTTTCTGCAGCTGAGGAAGGAAATGATATTTTATTACTCTTGCCTGGACTGTCATGGTTGAGTGAAATAGCTTTGCCTTTCATTCCTTTCTTTTTTCTAAATTTATTAATGTGCTTATTTAATGCATTCCCTTTGATCACTACACCTATTCGTATTCACCCAACCGCGTGCTGCCCCACCCCATGGGCAACTATGTTTTTTGTGTTTAAAAATTTTTAAACACATACTTTAGCATATGTATGTTTCATTAATGGACTACATGACGACACATTTGGTCATTTTAAGCTCTTCTGCCTGCTTCTTGACTTCTATCACTAGGCTATAAGCATCTCAGAGATGGGCCCAGGTCTTATTCATCTTTGTCCCTCCAGAATTTAGAACAGCATCTGCAGAGTAATTCTCAAAAAAGCCATATAGATTCAGATTCTACAATGTTCCAGAGACCTAAAGATTACACACCTATGAAATATTTACAGCACAATTCAAGATGATTTAATTATGCCTGCTGACACAACTTGTGAATGCATTACCCAAACTCTGTACAGCCTGGATATTAAGAATCAAGCTGGGCTCCGACAGAGGACCTTGGTACAGTGCAGTGATTATTATTCTTATTATAAATGTTACCACTTGATTTTTTCACTCCAACCTTTGTTCCACATCAAGTCACCTAGGGTTTCAAGGCAAGAATGCTGGAGTCATAAGACCCATGATGAAATATCACCTACTAGCTCTATCAGACAGCTTTCTTAACTTCTTTATGTGGCCAGACCTTAAAAATGAGGGAGGAGGAAAAGACACAGTATTATTATAAGGATTTGTATATAACAGAGCTGAAACATCAAAGTAAAAAGTTATTAGGGATCCCTAGAGTAAAGTGTTAGCTACTTTTCTCAACTCTCAAGAACCATGTCATGAATAAGTGTGTGTCTGGGAGTGAGTGTGGAAGGACAGGGGTGTATGAAGTATATGGGCCTGATATTCTGCCAGTACACACTGCTATGACCACGCAGGTTGTAAATTTTGAAAAATTTCCAGACTAGTTGATAAATAGCCTCCAACACACCCCATGTTCCTATAGCCCAAAGTCCTTTATCTGTCCCCTGGGGTCTTCATAGGCTTTCAGGCCTTCCTGCAACTCAGCAGTGCAAGTTCTCCAGCACCTGTTCATGTGCCAGTGTTCCTGCTTCTGTTCCAGTTAATCATGTCTCGGCTGAGCTGGCTGTTGGCTATTTTAGACACATGTGCGTGCAAGTGTGTGTGTGCACGTGTCACAGTGCCTCTGTGAATCTCTCTGCCTTTCTCCCTCACTCTCTCTGCTTCTTTCTGCACAAGGATTCCATTCTTCTCTAACACAAGGATTCATGTACTTATTCTTTTCTTAAATTTTTTAAAAAAATTTTGGCCTCTCCACACAGCATGTGGGATCTTAGTTCCCAGACCAGAGATTGAACCCTTGCCCTCGGCCTTGGAAGCATGGAGTCTTAACCACTGGACCGCCAGGGAAGTCCCTTCATTTGCTTATTCTTGGTTGTTCCTCACTTATACCCTCAGCTTGCCCAGAGCCATCCATAACCTCGCCATGCCCTCGCCAAATCCTAACCCATCATTTCAGCTCCTATAAGCTAACTTCCAGGTTCAAATTCCTGGTGGCAGTTACCCAGACTGACCCAGTTTGGTTTTCCATTCAAAGTCACTTCACCAACTCCCAGACACCTTGACCTGGCCGCCAAGATAGCAGGGGGATGGGGGGACAATGGTTCAGGCTCCCTTGGAAGGGTATATGGGGGTGGTTTTGATCTTCACAGAATGGTTAGTTTTTGTAGGCATTAATTCTGAATGAATTCATAGGAGTTCACCTGAAAGGGTCTGGAACATGATAGAGAGCCAATAAATCATTTCTGAAACTGATTCTGTGAGAAGCTAAAAGTTAGTCAAAAACCAGATGCACCACCTGACACCTGGGACACTGAGTTTCATGGAGTCTCTGCGCTTTTGCATCTCACACAGCAGAGGGGAGGAGTAGAATTGCGCTTGATGAGACTGTTGTGAGTCTGAAATAAGACATGCTGTGTGTGTGTGTGTATGTGTGTGTATGTGTGTACGTGTGTGTGTGTGTGTGTGTGTGTATGAGTGCGTGCATGTAGTGGTGAAGGATTGGGAGCAAATCACTCAATTGCTTACATCAAACCCTTCTGAAAAAGTGGAGTGGGGATCATTGGAAAATGGAAGTAACTCATAGAATCTCAGGCAAGACCAATCCTTGTGTGGATTGGAGAGGGACCCTCACCTGAAGAGAGGCCTGTGAGGCTTTCTTTATTTTTACTGAAGGATAGTTGGTTTACAATGTTGTGTTACCTTCAGGTGGACAGCAAAGTGATTCAGATGTATATTTCAGACTCTTTTCTATTATAGGTTATTACAAGACATTGCACATAGTTCCCTGTGCTGTACAGCAGGACCTTGTTGTTTATCTATTTTATGTATAGCAGTGTGTATCTGTTAATCCCAAACTCCCCATTTATCCCTCCCCCCACCTTTCCCCTTTGGTAACCATGTTTGTTTTCTATGTCTGTGAGTCTGTTTCTCTTTTGTAAATAAGTTCATTTGTATCATTTTTTAGATTCCACGTATAACTGATATCACATGATACTCCTCTTTGTCTGACCTTCGTCACTCAGTATGATAATCTCTAGGTCCATCCGTGTTGCTACAAATGGCATTATTTTGTTCCATTTTGTGGCTGAGTAGTATTCCATTGCACATATGTATACCACATCTTCCTTAACCATTCATCTGTCGATGGACACTTTGGAGGCTTTCTTCCAGAGCAATGCCATAAAATGTGGGTTCCACCCTAGTTTCACATTCCTATAGGAAGCACCTGATTGGCTCAGCTTTGTCTCTTTCTCTTAACCAATCGGCTATGGCCCAGGGACAGCAGTTTGGGGAGGGAAGGAGTAGGGAGATACAGCTTGATGGCTGGGGCAATTGCTATGGACACAGATCGAATGACATGAAATCAGCTGACTCCCTGACACATAATAGGCCTTCAATATATTATTATCGTGTGATAGTGTGCTCTGCAAATTGTGAGGCGCTCAATATTTCCCTGTATGCCTATTACATTGCTGACCCTGTGCTACATTCCATAGGGGAGAGAGAAGTAGAAGACATACCCTATCTTCAGGGATCGTACAGTCTTGATGAAAAAAAGGATAGTACATATCTAAGGGTTTGATTCTATAATACAGATCACAAGTGTCAAAAGAAATAGTGGACTACCTTTGAAAAAGAGACAAGGGTGGTGGTAAATGAAAGAAAATTCCAAGAGCCAAATAGACGTTTCGTAAGAAAAATAATTTGGAAACAATTGATTTTGAGACTAGACTGGAAAGTGATTTTCTGTTCCTTTTCCTGAGAAGTCTCATATCCATAGTAAAAATAAACTTATTTATAAAGCCCTTGATTGCCTTGTGTATACAGCTAAGAATATAAAATAGGAGAAGGGTACATTCCATTTTGACAAATGCAGAAATAATAAGGAAAATGTACCGATCATTCCTCCACTGCTCCCTCTGGATCTTTTCTGTTCTCTCTGACTCACTGCCTTGCCAAGCAATTTAGTTTTATCCCCACAAATGAAGCAATTTACATGATTTGAGTTTGGCTTTGTTTGTGTGTTACTGAAAAATCTCCTATACCTTCACCATCAATTATCTTGAACAATATCATAAGGATATTTGAAAATAAATTTAAGAAAAATATATCACAGGGACTTCCCGGGTGGCACAGTGGTTAAGAATCCGCCTGCCAATGCAGGGTAGATGGGTTCAAGCCCTGGTCCGGGAAGATCCCACATGCCGCAGAGCAACTAAGCCGTGTGCCACAACTACAGAGCCTGCATGCCACAAATACTGAAGCCTGCGTGCCTAGAGCCCATGCTCCACACAAGAGAAGCCACCGCAGTGAGAAGCCCGCGGACCACAACGAAGAGCAGCCCCCGCTCACTGCAACTAGAGAAAGCCCAGGCACAGCAACGAAGGCTCAATGCAGCCAAAAATGAATAAATAAGATAAATAAATTTATTTAAAAAAAGAAAAGTGTATCACAAGCGCACACACACACACACATCCAAGACCAGACTGTAGTATTAGGAGATAAATTTACGTTCCCACTACTCTAATTCAGGCTCTTTGCCTGTTTATAAAACGGGAATAGAAATAACTCTTAATATGATAAAAGGGCTGAACTTCGATTATGCACCAGCCTGTGGATTTTTGCTAGGGCTCTGCCTCTGACCTCCATTTTATATTCTATCTCGTGCAGGCATTTTAATATTGCTGCATCCTGCTTTCCTGCAGCAAGAGGCAATTTCATAATGAATGGTCCTGCAGTGCAGCAAGACCAAGGATACCTTGGACATGACATTTTCAAAACAGGTGGCTGTTCCATAGCTCAGCGGCTGGAGGGTGTGTGTGTCTGTGTGTGTCTGTGTGTGTGTGTGTGTGTGTGCGCGTGCACATGTGTGTGCACGTGCACATGTGTGTGCGCTACACTGAGACTTATTTAAAGCTCTTTCTTCAGGGCTGGCTGGTCCAGGAAGAATAATTCTGACCCTGTCTTTCCTTTATTTTGCCAAAAAAAAATGCCCAACATTTTTCATGCCTTATCCTAGGTATTTTATACCTATTAACTCATCGAATCCTCAAATCAACTCTAGAAGGTACATATGATTGTTATCACCATTTTACAGATGAGAAAACTAAGACACAGAGAGGTTAAGAAAATTGTCCAAATAAAACAGCTGGTATGGTCTAAAGACACAATTTGAACCCAGGTAGTTTGACTCCAGAGCTCATGCTCTTAATCCCTTCACTCTACTGGAAGAAGACATTTGGGGGCCCATCTACACGGACATCAGAAACAAGCAGGTTATTCTGAAAAAAAAAAAATTCAAATTACAACCACAAATTAAAATACTCAATTTCAGATCCTTGACTCCAGACAGAATGGCTGGCTACACAGTTCAACTTGATCTGGAACTACAGCCCTATGCTCTTCTTGCCCCTCTGCCTCACTTGCTATTAATGAATTTGACTCCCATTTGCACCAATGAACTTCCTGCAATATTGACAGAAAAGCTGTTATCTCACCATATTCTGCAGAGAAGTGACCTCATTTAGGGCATAATGACCCTTTGTGGGTGTCATGGTTATTATTATTATATCTTTATGAAGTGTTCATTGTGTGCCAGGCTCTATTCTAAGCACTTTACATGCATTATGTTATTTAAACCATGCCGCAACTCAGTGTGGATTACTATTGCTATCCTCATAGTACAGTTGAGAAATCAAAACTCAGTGTCTGATGATGAAATAAAATCTTGCTAGTAAAGCCCATTGCTCAGTGCCTGGTGTATAATAAGCACCAAAAATTGTAGCTGTTGTTATTCTCACCATCATTATCATTTATCATTATTATTATTATTTTTTTTACTATTGCATTAACTGGTCTTTACATTGCACATAGGAGAACGAGTCCAGGTTAGAACTCGAATCCATGTGCTTCCCAAACCTATGCCCTTCATCATCCCATAAAGTCTGTGTCCAGAAATCAGCAATCAAGATGTGAGAGGGCTGAGAGCCGGTACATCTGAAGAGAGCTTAACAGATAGGGTGTGTGCAGCTGGGTGTAGATAAGAGACTCAGGGGAATAGAAATCACCTTTTGTGTATTCTCTTTTGCACTGGAGGACCTAAATGTGACCAATGGTCAAAACTTGGGAGAGGAAGATGTTTAACTCTCCTTAGGGTGCATTGTCACATCCATTCCAACCAATAATGGAATGAGATTTCCTGCACAGTAGCCTGTGTTCCCGTCCTTGGAAATCCTGAAGCAGAAGGCATGCAGCCATCATGAGAGGCTCTGGGAAGAATTTCTGGAAGGTGATGCCATGGAAGAGTGAACCTCAATTCCCCCTCATACAAATCTGAAATTCTACAATTTATAAAGACCCCTGTGCAGCCTAGGAAATTCCCCCTTCTTTGTCCCAGCTCAGGAACCAAGTCTAAAGCCTTTTCTTTTGTTCTTCCATTCCAGCCCTTACAAGTCTCAGGACCTCAGAAATTAACTAATAAATGAATGGTGTTAATGTATCTGGTTTTCAGTGAATTGATGCTACTCCTTCTAGTGAAAATAAACAAAATAATCAAAAACTTAATTGAGAGGCTTCCCTGGTGGCACAGTGGTTACAGGGGACACGGGTTTGAGCCCTGGTCGGGGAGGATCCCACATGCCGCGGAACAACTAGGCCCGTGAGCCACAACTACTGAGCCTGTGCGTCTGGAGCCTGTGCTCTGCAAAAAGAGAGGTCGCGATAGTGAGAGGCCCGTGCACCGCGATGAAGAGTGGCCCCCACGTGCCGCAACTAGAGAAAGCTCTCGCACAGAAACAAAGACCCAACACAGCCAAAAATAAATATAAAAATAAATAAATAAAAACTAAAAAAAAAACTTAATTGAATGAATAAAATGCATTTATTAAAGAAAATTAGAAAATAGAAGGAAGAGGAGAAAAAGATAATTCACCCATAATTCTTGCTAATATGTTGACACATATTTTGCCAAATCTTTTTGTAATGTCACAGTTTAGAAGACAAATTATTGAGATACAGACATGGCTCTAAATATAGGAATATTCTGTATAGTGACAGACTGAAGATTGTCCATACTTTCCTTGCAGTATGCCAAATATTGAGCACTTAATTCTGTGCCAAGCGTTATATCAGATATTAGCAATATACAACCAAATAGGTCATCAAGATCCCTTCTCCCAAGATGTTCACAGTCTAGTGAAGGAGACCAACAAGTAAACAGAGCCCAATAAATGTATGTGTGTAAAAAGAGTTGTGGTAACAATAAGCACATATAGTTTTATTCAGGCTCCTAAAAACTGTCCATGCTAAAACAAATAATGCTCATAATCACAGTAACTAACAGATTTCAAACTTTTTACACTTATTTTAGCTGGTTTCAACCTTAAAACAATGTTAGAAGTTGGTAAGCATTTTTATTTTTATCTCCATTTTAAAAAGGAAACAAGATATAGGCACCTCTATGTTAATTGCAGCATTATTGACAATAGCCAAGACATGGAAGCAACCTAAGTGTCTATTAAAGATGAATGAATAAAGGTGTGATATATAGATATGATACACACACACACACACGCACACACACACACAAACAGAATATTACTCAGCCATAAAAAAGATGAAATCTTGCCATTCATGACAACACGGGTGGATCTAGAGGATGTTATGCTAAGTGAAATAAATCAGACAAAGAAAGACAAATACTATATGATTTCACTTATATGCAGAATCTAAAAAGCAATAACAACAACAAAACAAACCAAACAAAATGAAAACAGACTCATCAATACAGAGAAAACAGGTAGTCACCGAAGGGGAGGGACATTGTGAGGACAAAACAGGCGAAGGGGATTAAGAGGTACAAACCTCCGCTTATAAAATAAATAAGTCATGAGGATATAATAAACAGCATAAGGAATATGGTCAATGATATTGTAATAAGTTTATATGGAGACAGATGGTTACTAGACTTATCATGGTGATCATTTCGTAATGTATGCAAATATCAAATCACTATGGAGTATACCTGAAATTAACATAATATTGTACATCAACTGTATTTCAATTATAAAAAATAAAGATAACCTATAATGGAGAATTAGGTATTTCAGATTATTATATATATAACAATCACTTTGCTGAACACCCGAAACTAACACAATATTGTAAATCAACTATACTTTAATTAAAAAAAAAGAAAGAAAAGAAGGAAGAAGAAAAGAAAGAAAGAAAGAGAGAGAGAGAGAGAGAGAGAAGAAAGGGAGAGAAAGAAAAAAAGGAAACAAATAAAATGGAAAGACTGTGGGCTTTTGAAGCAACCAGATTACATCCAAACTTAGATTCTGGCGCTGACTAGGAGTGTGGTCCTAAGATGATCACTTAGTATATTTACCTACCTCTCAGGGTTGCTCTCAGGTTTACAAGTAATATCTGTAATGTACCTGACACTGGTGAATATTCCCTAAAATGCATCTTTTCTTATTGACCAAAGCTCAAAATAAGTCAGTGATTTGCCCAAGGTCACATAAGCAGGAACTCTAAATTCTCTTGATTCTAATCCTGGCTTCCTCTGGCTGTGTCAATTATAGCACTTAGGTAATGTCTATTGCTGGCAATGGACAGCACCAAAAATAGAACAGGTACCACATATTTATTTGTATCTAAATATCTATATAGATGCATTTTGCATATTGTTCTTTGTGTCCAACAAAAAAATTACATCAAAATTGTCTGATATTTTTCCCAGTGAAAATCTATTGCCCAAATCCTGCTTCACATTCCATGATGTCAACACTGGAGATTACAATTAGATCAGGGAATTAGAACTCATTACACTTGTGGAAAAATCCATCCAAAAACCTGCAAATTTACTCTGCTCCTAGGACACGGCCCATTTCCCTTCCAGGCTATGAGTCCACTCTCCCATGGACTGAGCTGAAGGGCCCCCCCAAAACCTCTTAAGATACCAGTTTCACATCTGTTTCAGTTTAGTGGGCAATGAGTCCCTTCCACAGAAGATGCTCAACTTCCTTGGCCCCTTTAAAATAAACAAAGCAGGGCTCATGTAGAAAACAAAGGCAGTGAGGGAGAGAAAACTCTCAGTGGAGCAGGGAACTGCCTGATGACCATGAATCAGCAGGGTAACAGTGTTGTGTAACATGAAGGCATGATGCTAAAATGAGCCACAGCATCTGAGAACGACGACAGAATCTGGAGCTGCAAGGGATCTTACAGCAGTCTTTTTCAAAAAAAAAATTTTTTTTCGATGCAATCCACAATCAGAAACACATTTTATAATTGCAACCCAATGCACATACATAGATAAATAAATGTATAAATAAAACTTTTATGAAATAAGCACTGTCCTTACCATGTGAAACATTCTAATGCTGCCTATTCTAAACCATTCTATTCTCCCTGCTTCCCAATAAATTAATTTCTTAAGATGCTAATGGACCACAACATGTAGTTTGGGGAAAAAAAAAAAACTGATTTGGAGAATATCTCATTCAACCGTCTATGCAATGCCCATGAAAATTCTGAGTCATGTCAGTATCGGGTACTCCTTAATAATGTCAAAGTCATTCAAGACACTTGAGTTTACAGATAATGATACAACAATAATGGTATTCACCTACCATTTTGAGCACTTTTCTACACACTAGGTCCTACACGTGTACTCCTAATCTGTACACTATTTAATCCTCACAGATCGTTCTTTATATGAGTCTATTATCACTTCCAGTTTACAGATGAGGAAACTGAGGGATCCACCAAAAGCTAGTGACTTCTCACAAAGGGCCGTCTAACCCATTGGGAGCTCAGTTGCTTGCAGTTGAGAAGACTTTGGGTAGCAAGCCTTTTGTTGCATTTGCTTTACCTCTTAGGTGTCATTTTATCCTGGCACTTAAGTCCCTTTTGGTCTTGCCCCAGCTTTCTGTACCAGGAAGTTCATGTGCGTGCGGACCCAGGGCTGGTCCTAAATGATAGCCCTGATCCAACAAAACATCCCTGGAACTGTATCTTCATGCAGTTCACTCCTCCATCTTCAGCCTGTTGGCTTTTATTATCAGGGTCAAAAATGCTACAGCAATTCCAGGCACCATAATCTGACTTGACTTGCATCTAAAGCAGAAAAAGAGGCGAGGGAAGGTAAAAGGCTTTCTCTTCATTATTTCTAAGCTGGAAGACTTTTCTCTGAAAGGTCTCAGAATTCATCTGTTTGCGTCTCATTGGCCAGATCCTAGTCACCAGCTCACCTAGGATCAATCAGGTGGGCATATTGCCACTTGTCCAAAATCGTGATCCTGTTAGTAAAGAAGGGGCCATGGCTGTTGGGAAGGCAGCTAATAGTGTCTGCTACGGTGACTTTTGGGGATCTGGACTGTGCTCAGCTCACCTATCTCCCCACTTTCTCCCAACGTTGAAGACCCACTCAATCTTGACTAAACCTTTTTTTTTAGCTCTTTCTGTGTACCACATCTTGCTAATTTTAAATCCTTTACTCTTGTTCTTCCCTTTGCCTGGAACATTCCTTACCATACCCCTATCCTCTTCTGCCTTGCTAATCCCTACTCTTCTCTGAGGTCTCGAGTAAATGTCCTCTCTTTCAGGAAACCATGGTTGAGCAATGGTCTGGTGAGGTGCCTCACCTACCTGCTCTCTGCTCAGCTGAAATTTACTGAGTTCAGAGGTCATGTCTGCCGTTACATTTCCTGTGCCCTCAGTCCCTACCAAGGTACCTAGTATTTTATAAATATTTATTGAATGAATGAGTAAAAGTCACAGTTGTTAAGTACAAAGGGCACTATATTTTAATAACTAATTTGAGCATGAATATCAAATATTCAGAGAAAGACAAATACCGTATGCTAACACATATATATGGAATTTAAGAAAAAAAAATGTCATGAAGAACCTAGGGGTAAGACAAGAATAAAGACACAGACCTACTAGAGAATGGACTTGAGGATATGGGGAGGGGGAAGGGTGAGCTGTGACAAAGCGAGAGAGAGGCATGGACATATATACACTACCAAACGTAAGGTAGATAGCTAGTGGGAAGCAGCCGCATAGCACAGGGAGATCAGCTCGGTGCTTTGTGACCACCTAGAGGGGTGGGATAGGGAGGGTGGGAGGGAGGGAGACGCAAGAGGGAAGAGATATGGGAACATATGTATATGTATAACTGATTCACTTTGTTATAAAGCAGAAACTAACACACCATTGTAAAGCAATTATACTCCAATAAAGATGTTAAAAAATCAAATATTCATAAAGCACACAATGCAATTACAGGAGTATTTATTTCAATTTTATTCTATTTGAAAACAAGATTCAAAGAGATCAAGTTACATGCTCAAGGCCACACAGCGGTGAAAGGTAGAGACAGGATTCAAATCCTGGTCTGATTCTAGAATCCAGAGATATTCCACTCCACCACACTGCTGCCCAGTAAGAGATACTACAACTCTAGACCTAGCTTGTGGTTGAACCTAGATAGGGGTGGACAAATATTTTCTGTAAAGGACCAGATAATAAATATTTTAGGTTCTGAGCCACATACAGTCTTTGTTGTAACAAATCTACTCTGTTTTCATAGCTTGAAAGCAGCCATAGACATTATGAATGTGTGGTTGTGTTCCAATAAAAATTTATTTACAAAAACAAGTAACAGACCAAATTTGGCTCACAGGCTAAAATTTGGGGACCACTGACCCAGAGTAATTCAGTTCCCTTGACTTAGCTTTGGATTCTTCATCAATAAATTGATGGTTTGACTTTGATGCAACTTAGGTGACTTTCTACTCTGAAACTCAATTATTAATTATTGTTCTGAAGCCCAGAAAACAGCCTGTTTTACTCACGTTATTAGCAATAGGAAGGATACAGTATAAGGTTTTATTCAATTAAAATATAAACATAGGGGGCTTCCCTGGTGGCGCAGTGCTTGAGGGTCCGCCTGCCGATGCAGGAGACGCGGGTTCGTGCCCCGTTTCGGGAAGATCCCACATGCCGCGGAGCGGCTGGGCCCGGGAGCCATGGCCACTGAGCCTGCGCGTCCGGAGCCTGTGCTCCGCAAATGGGAGAGGCCACAACAGTGAGAGGCCCGCATAACGCAAGAAAAAAAAAAACAAAAAAACAAAACAAACAAAAAAAAACAAAAAGGTATCATGTAGGACTAAGTAGAATTTGAAAAGGAATTTGAAATTTATTCTCAGAACAATGAGGAACCATTGGAAGGACTTAAACGGACAAGTGATATTTTCTAATTTACAGTTTTAAAAGATTATTGTGGCTGCTGTATGGTGAATAGATTATAGGGAGATCAGGGTCTGAGGTAATAATTTATAGTTTAAAATACTTGTTTGCAAATAATGTTAATGATAAAGAGGCCCGCGTACCGAAAAAAAAAAAAGTACACAAAGAATAAAGTGAAGTGTTTGCCAACATAAACTAAAAGCACCAAGAAAGGAAAAGTTTAGCTACATATATATTTTTATGTGAGACTTTTTTTGCTTTGGCATTTATGATCTATTGGATAACCTAACGCTTCTTTAAAATACAATCTTTCCATTTTCAGCCTCTACCATCTCTTAGAATATAAGTTCCATAATTCTAGTCTTTAAACATGGATTCTTGCTTTTAGAAGTTTGTAATTCACATATGAATAAATGATTGTGAATATGGTCATTCATTATAAATCTTTAGAAATCCATAAATAAATATTTACTTACATCATAGGATTGTTGTATTAAATAAGATGATGTACCTGGCACAAAACCTGACAGGAAGGAAATGTGTCATACACTGTGATTATTTGGGGGATTACTGACATTATTAAAGTGAGTTTTATTTGATATCGATGAAAGAGGCAACTTCTTATTCATTAGAGCTGTGGTCCTTAACCAGGGGACAATTTTGCCTCCCAGAGAATATACAGCAATATCTAAAGACATTTTTCGTTGTCACAACGAGGGGTGCTTCTGGCATCCAGTGCGTAGAGACCAGGGATGCTGGCAAACATTCCCCAGTGCACGGAACTACACCCCACAACAAAAAAGTAGCACTATTTTCAGTAGTGCCAGGGTGCAGAAACTTTGCATTACAGTAACACCCTGTAACACAGAGTAGGTTGTCAGTAAATGTTTGCGACTGAGTGAATGGATAACTGAATGAGTGAATGGATAAAACCAGTCACCATCATGATAATATTTTGCTTCTGCCTTGTATGAGTACTTTGCTAAGGAAAACTGAGTCTATCGAATCCATACTCTTTAATTGACATATATATAAACTAGATTATACGCTTCATGTCAGCTGAGACCCTGTATGTACTGTTCAAAGTTAAGCCTCCAATGCACAGCACAGTGATGACACATAATGTGTGCTCAATAAATAGCTGATGAATAAGTGAGTAATCAAAGAATAATGGAGGGTAATTCCCTTTGCCTATTATATTAAATTCATTCATTCTACCATTCCTTTTTAAAAAATTTTTTTTAAATTTTATATTGGAGCACAGTTGATTAACAATGTTGTGTTAGTTTCAGGTGCACAGCAATCAATAGCACAGGGAGATCAGCTCGGTGCTTTGTGACCACCTAGAGGGGTGGGAGGGAGATGGAAGAGGGAGGAGATATGGGGATATATGTATATGTATAGCTGATTCACTTTGTTATAAAGCAGAAACTAACACACCATTGTAAAGCAATTATATTCCAATAAAGATGTTAAAAAAAAAAGACCATTACTTATTGCACTCAGCCATGTCCCACCTCTATCCTTAGAGCTGAAATGATGGGATTTCCTTTTCACCCTCCATTCCAGCCCCATCCCCTCCTTCCAAGAGCAGCTTTGCATGTCAACATAAAATTCATGCCATTCTGTTTGTCCACAAACAGGAAAAAATATCTGTAAAGCAAACCCCAGCAGCAAAGTACAGCCCTGCTTGCTCAACACGGACAGGCTGTGTGCATTTTTATGGGGTAGAAATAAATATGGAGATAATTATGCTGAAGGAGCTGAGGCAGACAAGGCAGGAAGGCCTCCTGAACAAGTCAGCACACAAGACGGGAGAATTCTGCTGAGCTCCAGGCAGCAAAGGAGACTTCAGGCCCCGGAGGGATGAAATGAGTGTTATTCAGTGATGGAAGAGGCAGTTAACACAAAAGGGTTTTTGTTTTCTGGTTTTTGTTTTTGTTTTAAGCCATTGCCTTAAAGGAAGAAAGAGAAACATTTAGAGAATCATCCAATCTCCCTTCTGGGAGATTCTTTCCCAGGAAATATTAACCTTGGATTTATTAACCCTTGGTTGCCTACAGATGAACTGGAATCCATAACGTTTATGTAAGGTTATTTTTTCAGATCTCTATTTTCCTCTGAACATTTGTTATTAGATTCATGACGAAACAAACAAAAGGGTTAGTAACCACTTAGCCACTGCTCTAGAACCCTTTGTTTCAATTAATGTTTTTGACTACTTAGCACGTGCCAAGTACCGTACTTAAGAATTGTGCATGTATTTTCTCCTTTAATTGGAAAAATAACCCTATGAGGTAGGCATTTTTATTATCTCCATTTTCTGAGGATTAAGGAGGTGATTGGATTTAGACTGAGTGTGGAGGTCAGAACCCCAGCAGTTCCAACCTCACCTCCCACATTTGCTTCAACGATAACTCGATGGTACCACTGCTGACATGGCTGGATTTCATCAGACAACTACCTATGTGGCTTTGGGTGAGTTATTTATCTCCTCTGATCCTCAGATTCTTCATCTATAAAATGGAGTTAGGAATCATAACCATTCCATCAGGTTATCATAGAGGTTACATATAAAGAGTTTAGCACAGTGTGTGTCACATATAAAGTAGGAAATAAATGGACTCCAATATCCCACTACTGAATTTCCTACGACTTCACTTTACAGATAAGGAAACCAAAGCCCAAAGAGAGATGTGACTTTCCCAAGGTCACAAGTCCAGGTGAAGACCATTCAGGGACTGAATCTCAAGTCTCCCACTAACAATTAGGGGTAATTTCTGCTGTACTTCATCTCATCCAGCATCAGGGAGAAATCCTTCTGCCCTAACATGACAGGGGCCACGCAGAAGTAAGCAAATCCAAGGGCAATCGGAAAAGGTGATCGATCCTCAGTCCAAACATCACTATGAATATTTGCAAACCATTTAAAATGACATTAAGCAGCTACACTCTTTTTTTTTTTAATTTGTTCACTGGAGGTTGATCTGAGTGAAATAATGAAAGGGAAGAGAAGTTGGTGAGGGAAAGATTGGAGTTCTGTCTCTTTATCAGAAAACTCCTGACAAAATCACTACCTACATCATTCTCTCCATAGAATAGCATGAAAGGATCAAGCAGTCATCGGTTTTGAAAGTAGGCAAATCCTAGCGCCAAACTGAGTGAGCGGTGTGACCTTGAGCAAGTGTCTCATCCCCTCTGACTCTTCATGACACTCAAGTGTAAAGTGAGGTGAGGCACTCACCTGACAGTGTTGGCAGAGGAGTTGGATGAGATCGAAAGACACTTTGAAAACAGTTAAAGTCAGGCTCTGAAGTTCAACAGGCATGAGTTCGAATCCTGTCTCTCTTTGCCATGTGACTGAGAAAGGCACCTCACCCCTGTAAACCTGATAATCCTCATCTCTAAGTTATAACATTAGTATCTACATCATAGAGTTGTTTTGAAGATAAAGTACACTGATATACATGTAGAGAACTTGGTAAATTGCCTGGCAAAAATTTAGGAGTTTGACAAATGCTAATGAATAAGTATAGTAAATTATTGTCCAGCATAACTTTTTACTGAGCAACAGTGTTGCTAATGTCCTCTGAATTGATCTGTACATTTATCCATCAAGCGTACATTGAGTAACTACCCTATGCCAGGTTTCATGCAAGATTTTAGACACTGCCTTCAAAAGTCTAGAACTCATACTTGAGAAAGAAAAGAAACAATACAGAATTCAGGAGGACATAAAAAGGGTCTTAAGTATTTTAAGAACTATCACATAAAAATAGTTTTCATTTCCACATTTCTAGAGAGGAAAATGAGGGCCAAGTCATGAAAAATTAAAAGATGGAACATTTTCATTTAGCAGAAGAAAGGTTTTTCTACTGATTAGATCCATCTAACAATAGAACTGTTAGTCTTGAAAGGTAGAGAGTCTCCCATTATTGGAAATAATATATTATGTATAATATAAATAATAATTTATATTTTAATATAAACAATATAATATATAAATAACAATGGTATGTGTTACATATAAATAATATAATAATATATATAAGTAATATAAAAATAATATTTCATTGTCTTCCATCCCTTGCCGATGGACATACTGGGTTTCCAAATACGTCATGCCATTTCACATGCATCTCTGGGACTTACATATACTCTTCCCTCTGCCTAGAAACGTCTTCCCCCACCACACACACATGGTCATCTCCTAGTCAAGGTGTGAAGTTCCTGGGACACTTCCCCAAAGTTATCCTATTCTCTGTTATCCCGTGAGAAATTGTGCATCCTTTACGAGAACATTTCCATTGCTTTAATTTTTGTAATCTATGCCATACTCATTTGGCTATTTGGGGAGCCAGGACTATGTCTCACTCCATTTTGTGTCATTTTAGAGGCTGATACTCTGCCTGCACATAAGATCCTCAATCATTTAAGTGCTGAATGATAATCGGTAAATAACTGTATCTTGAAAACATTAGAGAAGAAAGGTTTTGAATCATCTTAGACCACTTCTACATATGATCTATGTCAAATAGGCTATAGCCCTTTGCTGAGAAACATACACTCCAAGACCTCAGGACTTAAACCCTATTAGTTTATTTCTCACTCATCCAGGATTATCTGTAGGTTGGGTAATTCTACAAGGCACCTGTGCTCTGTGCTGTGACTCAGGGATCAAGGATGCTTCGCGTTGTGACTTCACCATCCCAAATCAAGGCCTCCATGATCTCCATGGCAACAAAAGAAAGATGGGAAAATTTCAGAGGTTTTTTGTTTTGTTTTATTCCTGCATCATTTAGAACTAACGAACTTCACCTCCACTCACATTTCTGGCCAGAACTAGTTCCATGGCCTCATCTAACCTCAAGGGGAACTGGGAAATATAATTTTCCATAGGCTTAAAAGGGAGGAATAAGAAACAGGATTTGCTGAACTCAAAGTATCATCTCTGCCACATGGTCATTGGGAGAGAGTATAACACATTTTTAGAGTGCTATTAATATTTGCCACCCTTCAAAAATAATGAATTTGTGCAGTCAAAAGAATGTACTGAATTTATTGAAATTAGTTTATCCATGTACTAAATATTACGTAGTAATTAAAAGTTATATTAGAAAAAAGCTTGATACAATACTAACAGAAAAGTGTTAAGAATAATATATACAGCATGTCTTCAATTTTATCAAAGAGTAATATATACGTACATATACACAAAAAAGACAGGAAAGATATACACCAATGACTTAAGTCTGGTTATCTTTAGACGGTGGTATTATATATGTTTCCATTTTCTTCCTTGTGCTTTTCTCTATTTCCTATTCTTTTAAAAGATTTTTTGATGTGGACCATTTTTAAAGTCTCTATTGAATTTGCTACAATATTGCTTCTGTTTATCTTTTGGTTTTTTGGCCACGAGGCATGTGGCATCTTAGCTCCCCGACCAGGGATTGAACCCGCACCCACTACACTGGAAGGCAAAGTCTTAACCACTGGACTGCCAGGGAGGTCCCTCCATTTTCTATTTTTTACAAGAAAGAATTATTAATTTTGTTATCAGGAAAAAAGGTTTTCCTCCTAATTTACCAAAATAAGGTACCTGCTGAGCCAAGAAAATATTAAATCACTCAAGAGTGGATTTATCTTTTAGTGCTTTTTGTCCCTATACTCCTATGGACTCATGAAATCCATGCAAAGAGAGCAGGACTTTAGCCTTCTCCTAAAATGATAGGTCTAAAAATAATACCCTGAGGAGTTAAGACTTCACATGTGAGAAATGCCAACCCTAAATCTAAGAGGAAAAATCACCAGGTTGTGAAAACAGTACAAGCACAGGTGTGCCAGGTGCTGGGTGAGGTACCAGGGACCCAGCAGAGACCTTACGGTGGGTGCAGCAGCCATGAAACCCATCCAAGAAGGCATGTCTAGAGCCCTGCAAAAAGGTTAGGAGCTCAGGTGTACTCTGAGACAAGGGAAAAGAATACAGGAGAAACACTGAGTCTATCCTCAAACACCAGTTGAGACTCTACCAAGAGAGAAGAGACTCACAGTTCCTCTACTACAGCTCCTTTAAAATGCAGACGCAAAAAAAGTAAACTCTGAGAGGTGCTGTGACTTGCCCAAGGTCACACAGCAAGTTAGTGCCTCAGCCAGAACTAGAATGTCTGTTTCTTGGCTCCCAGTTTTCTGCTTGCTTTGGTTTGTTTGTATTTTCCCATTACACTTTACTACTTTCAATACCAGTCAAAAGTTAGATGACTTGTGTAGACTGCCACAAATCATCTCTGTGACCTTGGACAGAAGTCCAATCTCTCTTGGCCAGTCTAGAAGTAATGACATCGGCCCTACTGGCCCAAGTTTGTTGAAGGTGAATTGAAATAATGGACCAGAAAGTACTTCTAAATGTTGAAAGAGATAGAAACAAAGAAAGAAAGAAGGAAGGAGGGAAAGAAAGAAAGAAAGAGAGGAGAGAGGGAGGAATGAAAGAAGGAAATATGAAAAAAGAATGTCTCTATGTGTATAAGGGAAAGAGAAAGGGGAAAAAAAGGAATGAGAGAGGAAGAGAAAAAGGGAATGGGTTATTATTACCAGAAATATACCTATTTTCTTTTTTTATTAGCTAAATGACAGCTGGTCAGGGTGGTATTGATACCTGAAATAACAGAATTAACAGCATCATGACCTGGATATGCTGGTAAGCTAAACAGGTCCAAGTGCTGAATTCTACTCAAAGTAGCGAGATGCTGCTAAATTGAAATGCTTCCTCGTTGTTTAGGACTTAAATTCTCATGACCTCTTGCTTCCTGTCACCACAATTGTATTCAGCGAATACACAACTTTTAGTGCTAGAAGAAAAGGTCGGCTGTGAGAGCTCTCCCTTTGAGTGTGTGGTAGTCCTGCACAAGCTTCCCAGAAACTGTGGTTAACATTACATTTCTCAGAAAGCGCCCCCACCCGCCTCTTGCGCCATGTAAAGCACCTTCTCCTCATTAGGCGTAGCAGGAGCTTAACTAAGGTCCAGTTCACTGAGCGAAGGTTAGAATGCAGAATCGTGGTTCCTCTCAGACATCATCTTGTCAAATATGCAGGGTTTATAACTTTTATTTTCTAAATTCTAGTCCTAAATATTGTTCCATCAACTCTTTCTATAATTTAATTTTCATATACATGCTTCATACAATTTGTCTTATTCATGATGAAATCATCTCATTCATTTCTAATTTAGCAATGCAGTTTAAGTGACATTTTGGCAACACAGGAGTTACACAAATGCAGTCTGTTTTGAGCGGTATTAAAATACCATGTATGGTTTACCTAAAGAACATTATTTTACCAGCCAATAAATGTCCTTAGGTCCATAGTCACAAGCGCTATAGTTAAGGAGATTAAGATTGAGTTTCTAACGTGCGGGTGTGTTGTTTCGACCCTCCAGGAAACCTGATAACCTCAAATCACTGAAGAGAAGAAAAAGCCTGAAATGGTCACTACTGGATCAAGGTTTTCAGGCCAAATCCTCATCTGAAGCTTGGTCTCTAAAGACAGAAGCATCTTTAAGATGAAGACCCAGAAGCAGATAACAGGTGACCTCCTGAGTAGAATCAAAGGTTCTTCCCTGGCCAGTACACAATTCTGAACCTGTTTCCCTGGAGTCTTTATATAACCTGCTTCTTATCATATTTACCTTTTTTCTTATCTGAAAGTGCATTGTAGGTTGAATAGTGGCCCCCAAAAAGATGCGCCCATGCCCCAGCAGCTGTGAATGTGACCTTATTTTGAAAAAGGGTCTTTGTAGATGTAATTACATTAAGAATTTTGAGATGAGATCTTCCTGGGTTACCCAGGCAGGTCCTAAATCCAATGCCAAGTATGCCTATAAGAGACAGAAGAGAAGGAGACACCGAAGAGAAGAGAGAAGGCCGTGTGAAGACAGAAGCAGAGATTAGAGTGATGCTGTCACAAGCCAAGAAACACCTGGAGCCGCCAGAAGCTAGAAGAAGCAAGAAGGGGTTTTTCCCTAGAGCTTTTGGAGGGAGTGTGGCCTGCTGACACCTCGATTTTGGACTTCTGGCCTCCAGAGCTGTGAATACATTTCTGTTGTTTTAAACCACCCAGTCCGTGGTAACCTGTTATGGCAGCCACAGGAAACTAATACAGGGTGAGACCCCAGATCCGGGGGAAAACAGGTTGGTGGTAAAGTCTCGTACCTGAATTAGAAAAACAGACTTGGGCAGCCTCTCTCCACAAACTACTAAAGTGTGTCTCAAAGTCTCTTACCTCTGAATCTGGCACCCGGGATTCAGCAGGGAGCATCTATTCCGTGGTCCTGAGAATGGACAGTCACTCTGTGTCAAAGCACCAAACTGTGGTTTCAATCAGCGTAAAGTCTGGAAACCAGGCAGAGGAAAATGTCTGCTACCTCTGTGCCTGGGGGTAAGAGATATCTAGCAGGCAGGAGACACAGAGATTAATGAAATGTAGATTTCTTTCAAGTTCTTGGTGAAGGTACAATAAAGGTCCACAGATCTGGCTTTGAAATGAGCCGTCAAATGGACAGTTATATTAGAAGGAATGTGCTTTTTCTCTGAAAAAATAGAAAAATAAATCCCTTAGCAAGAGCCCCAGGAAAGCTTATTACATTCATAAAATATTTTTCTTTCCTTTTCAGTGCTTGGTAAAGATTAAAATGAGAAGACAAATGGCACTTCATTGCTTGTTTTTATGTGTGTGAACCAAAAAAAAAAAAAATACTGTAAAGATTCAATTAAAAAAATCAATAAAGTTTCTGAAAGAACTATGTAATCTGAAGTTCCCTGGTACAGACTCATAATTTGGAGGTGATACACAGAAGGCTTGCAGAATTACTAATTAAAGAAATTGGCTAAAAAGGAATCATACTTCCCTGAAATGGTTCTGAATCATCAAGTCTAGGGGCTGAAGAAGGGACACAAGAGATCATTTTGTCATCTCCCAAATCAAACACTAAAACAGAAAGATCCTTGTCTGTTCTTTTCCATAAGCCTCCAGAAAAGGAAAGAATTTTCTTTCTCTCTTGATAGTGTAACCAGTCGGTGAGTCATTGAGTCAATATTGAGCATTTATTTAGCACCCAGTTCGATAATAATTGGAAAGAATAAAATTGTTCTTGGCATGACTTGGGTAGGCAGGAGAGATGAGACATTCCGGGAATTCAGCTTAGGAAAAGTTCTCTAGCCTTAGTCCTTGTTGTTCCCATTTTTTATCGTTTTATTAGCCTCCGTTCCTTCGTCAGTAAAATGGGGATAAAACATTGCCCGCTTCACACAGCTGAGGAGAAGATTACAAGAAAAACACGGGCTTTGAAGTCAGACAGCTTTGACCAAGATTTAGATCCTAGCTTTGCTCTTTTATTATCTGTGACATAAGGTCACATCTCTGACTACCTCTCAGCTCAGTTTCCTCATCTGGAAAATGAATGAGCAAAGTCCTACAAAAGGCTCTTGTGAAAATCAGAGATACTTTACACAATATGGTGCACACAATACATGAGTTACAGTTGTTAATGAAAAACATTGCCTGCCATATCCGTGAACAAAGGATGCTGCAGCCATCAAGCCACTGCAGCTACCTCCAACTGTGCACCCTGAGGGGATTCAGGATGGAGAAAAGCAGGATACTAGTCCTAGATAGTTAAGGTGCACATCAAAGGAATGATTTCAATGAGCCCAGACTCTTGCATCTTCCCATACATAGAAAAGTGCTAAATTCATTAACTTGAGATATCTGGTTTTCTTTAATTAACAGTTATCGTTTGATGATCTGACTACCTGGTCTTTGTTGCAAAAACTGCTACATATCCAGGCTCTCCCCTTTATCTCTTGAGAGCAGTCCCTCGGAGCTACCCGAGAAGCTGTGTCCTGGGCTTAAGTCCTCAGTTTTGTCCAAATAAAACGTAATTCTCAACTTTTACGTTGTGCATTTTTTTCAGTTGATAGAGTTGCTGTCGAAAGCATTTCATTAACTGACTTCTGTGTAAATTGTAGGAAACGCTGGCTCCATCCAAAGCTTCCGTTGTCATCCCGTGGAATTGTTGTATTGAACAGTCCCAACTTGGTTGGATACAAACATGAGTTTTCTTGTATCCGTTCACCGCCCCCGCCCCCCACTCCTCAGCTCTCACAACCACTGGGCACCTCAGAGCATCTTGCTGCTGGTGTCCTCCCGACCACCTGACAGAGCATCGGATGGGACAGCGGCAATCTGGTTGTGGTGCAAAAGAAACTCACACATCTTTGGAAGACAAACAGCGGAAGAATGAGGCAGCTGCACCACCACCCCTCTGACTGGAAGTTCTTTCCTGCTGTCTTTCGCCCGCTCCCATAGGCTCAGGCAAGATCAACAGGCTCACTGCCTAAGCAGACATCCAACCAGGGCATGAGATGCCACGTTCTCCCTCTCCTGCCAGCATCTCTGCTTCTACGAAGGTTCTCTGGAGCCCTGTACCATTTGGAGTGGGGAGAGGAGGTGGAGTGTAAACACTCCAGTCCCTTCAAGGCAAAATTCTCTTCCCCTCTGGCACTGTCTTCTAAAAGATGCGAGGTCTCCTTCCTCCTGTCCACCATTTTTATTTATAGAGTGGGAAGATGATGGGGGTGGCAAGGACAATGGCAGTGTGGCAGGTCCAGTCGATCTACTTTTTTTTTTTTCTTTTTACCTTTTTTTATGGAACTATAGTTAATTTACAATGTTGTGTGAGCTACCTCTAAATACGCCTGGAAGAGATGTCCTAGCCCCAAATTGTGCTGGCACCTTAATGCTTTTCTTTCTTCCTATTTTTTCTTTGTTCTTGGATTTAGGTCTTTGCCACCAATCCGTTCAGGATCCTGTGATACTTGACTCACTCTTAATGCTCTCAAGAAATGTCACCTATGTCAAGTGGACCCAACCACAAGTCCTAAACATTGTGGCACTATCAATATTCTGCTTTGGAAATGGAAGAGGGATGGACGCGAAGGGAAATTCATCTAAGGAGTCCTACATCTGACGTGTATATTTTTTTTTTTTTTTTAGCCTCATTGGGTCTTTGTTGCTATGCACGGTCCTTCTCTAGTTGAGGCGAGAGGAGGCTGCTCTTCATTGCAGTGCGCAGGCTTCTCGTTGCGGTGGCTTCTCTTGTGGAGCACGGGCGCTAGGCATGCAGTCTTCAGTAGTTGTGGCACACAATCTCAGTAACTGAGACTTGCAGGCTCTAGAGCGCAGGCTCAGTAGTTGTGGCGCACGGGCTTAGTTGCTCCGCGGAATGTGGGATCTTCCTGGACCAGGGCTCAAACCCGTGTCCCCTGCATTGGCAGGCGGATTCTTAACCACTCCGTCACCAGGGGGAAGCCCACTGACATTCCTATTTTTTACTAAGATTCTTACATCTGAAATTCCTATTTCTTATAAGGTCAATATTATAAAGCAGTTGTCTTTTTTTTTTTCAGCCCTGAAATAATACATTCAGGGCTAACCTGTATTTGGCCCCAAGTCCACAGAGACATTTACATTCTTTCCCATTGTCTACTCTCTTTGGTCAGGTTCAACAAATTTAGGTTGAGAAGGCATTTGTTGGCAATTCAATGGACTGTATGCTTTACCAAATTTTAAGTCATTAACTCTCTCTCCTAACTTTCAAGTCCTGATCTCTTGCTCTCTGATCAAACTGCTAACAATTACTCAAGCTTTTCCTTATTTGAAGACACTTTCCTAGAACATCTCAGAAAGTTCTAGCAGCTTTAGATTTGTGCTACTATAGTACTTTGCACATAGTTGTATTAAAGCCCGTTAACCTTGATTTTTAGTTACCTGAACATGTGTCTTTCTGCCCCGACAAGAGTCTCCCTCTCTCACCGATGGAGAATGGTTGGCACGGTATACCTGTTACCTAGCATATGCACTAGGCCTTCCAAAATATCTGTTGAGGGGCCCTCCTTATTGAAGAGAAATTCTCATCAAGAAATATTGAAAGCCTTAGCAAAATCAAAACATACTGCATTTCAATTTCTCTATCACTCTGTCACAGAAAGAAAACAGACTACTTTGATGATATTGATTCTCTACAAAGCCCTGCTGGTTTTCACCCAAAACCCTGTGCTTTTATGGCTGCTTAGAAATTGATTTCTGGTGAGATATTCGGTGTGTTTGTTTTGCAGTATGACGCGTTGATGGATCCGTATCAGGCCACACTATCCTGTTTCTCCTTTTGTGAGAATGAACTTTAAATTTGCTCCTTTCATTCACTTTGACCACCTCCCCCAATCTTCATGAATCATTTACAATTATTGCTAGTAGTTGTGATGTCCCAACTGGACCTTGGGGAAACTTGACCTTGCTGATTAAAACGCATCCCGCTTATGTAAAATGTAACCAGGAGTTCCCCAGGCCATACCAGCACAGGGGTTAAATCATGGTCGTCCTAACACTAATAAAATAGTATATTTCTGCTTCACGAACTCTGAGACTCCCATCTGATTCAAATTCCTCCCCACCCAACACTCCTGCATATCACTTAGGATGTCTCAGATGTTTGCAGACGCATCCTCTGGGCTGCCATGGGGACCCACCAAGTTCCCCCTCTCCTGCTCTCCTGCTCTGATGTGTCCTATTGTTGCTGGTCATGAAACCATCATGAAGCTGCCTCACATCCTCTGTGGTTCTGTTAACACCCACTAGAGAGTGGTATCATCTACCACTCTTCCATCTGAGAAGAAAGCCAGTGTAGCTGGATACCAGGTGGCTGAGTTTGCACCGTGTTTGAGAATAACTCATGATGTGAAAATGCCCAATTCCTGTGCAGCTCTGTCACGGCAGCCACAAAGCCTTAGGGACTCCACATCTTACAGTGTTTCTGCTGAAACAGCTCTTTCAGGTTTTATCCTCAGTTCCCTCTCCCTAGGTTCAGGCGAGAATATAGTAGTTTGGCCATGAGCAATAGCCATGGGCACTATTCAGAATGACCTTGCACTTCTTTACAAACCATTGTATTCCAGACAAAACTCTTTGTCCAAACTCTGTCTTTGCTCAGGATGATGTTGTCCCCAAGAGACCTCTAGTCTGTCATGACAACAGAATGCTTTTGGGTTCATTCAAGCGGCCTTTAGACATGCCCGCATATATCTGCATCATAGAATGACTATAGTTCGGGATCAAGCTCGTGTCCTCCTTACATTCAATAATAGAGAACTAGCACCTACACCTGTACGTTGTGTCATCCTAGTCTCCCATCCTATATGCTGCCCTGCTCGTAGATTATAGAAGACATTTAAAATTATTCTGTTTCTGGGACTGCTGTTACCTGGTCAGCTCAATTAGATTCCATAAGAACTTATTGAGCACCTCCAACATGCCAGGCATCTGCTGGCACTAAGACTGCAGAGATAAGAACCATCTACTCCAGGGTTTCCTAGTCTACTGGTAAGCTATAAATAAATATGTACCATGCAGACTAAGAATTTTTATGATACGGGTTAAGTACAGGTGTCATGAGAGCACAAAGAGAAGTGCTTTTGTTAGTTTGTGGCTCGGAGGAGGCTTCCCAAAGGGGATAATGCCCAATTGGAGTGCTGCAGGACAAAGAGGCACCCCCCGACACCCCGCCCGGATCAGGATGGAGGCTGTTGAGAGTGGGGAGAACAGTGTGAACTCAGATGCTGAGGCACACAGCCTATGGTGTTCTTGGGGAAACTCCAAGTAACTGGATATGACTGAATCATAGGTGAAGGCTTAAGGGGGGTGGTAGGAGGTTGTATCCATTTGTAGCTGCTAAGGTTTTAGGACCTTATCTTTATAATTAGTTAAATCCCCAGCTCTAGACCATCAGGATTTGTATCTTCTCTATGTGGTTCTCCAAAAGGAAACAATCCAATTAATTTATTTGTCCAAAGGTGTAGTTCCTCCAAATAACATAAATAGATGGCAATATTAAATATATTAGGGTTGACTAAACATTGCAACAAAAATCAAGTTTGCTTACTCACCTTATGGTCCAATACAGTAGACAGGGAGCTCTGTTTCACAGTCATTTATTTACACAGGGTTCATCCATCTTGTGACACAACCATCTTCAATTATTTCCAAGAAAGAGAAAGAGAGCATAGAGGATTACACAGATGTGGGGTATATGGTTAAGTATGACATATATCACTTTTGTACACATTCTGATGTGCATAACTCAGTCACATAGCCTCAGTCTAATTGCAAGGGAAACTTGGAAATATAGTCACTCCTCAATACCTGTAGGGGATTGGTTCTAGGACCCCCTAAGGATACCAAATTCCACAGATGCTCAAGTCCCTTAGGTGAAATGGCATGGTATTTTCATATAGCCTGTGCACATCCTCCCGTATACTTTAAATCACCTCTAGATTACTTATAATATCTAATACGACGTAAATGCTATGTAAATAGTTGTAAATACAATGTAAAGGCTATGTAAATAGTTGCCAGCTTGGGAAATTCAAGTTTCGCTTTTTGGAACTTCCTAGAATTTTTTTTTTCTGAATGTTTTCAAGCCACCGTTGTTGTAATCTGCAGATGCAGAACCTGTGGATACAGAGGGCAGACTGTGTGGTCTTCCTCAGCACCCAAGATAAAAGTGAAATGGAAAAAAAAAAAAAAAAGTGAAATGGTTTAGGCTGAATACATAGCACTATTTCAGACACATTAAGGAAGACAGACTAGGTCTGGCCACTGCCTTTTCTAAAACTGATCACTGACACAAGGGAGCAAAGAGAAACCACAGAGTTATTGCTGTGTTATATCTTTATATTGAACACGAGGCCCCTTCCATGTGATAAAATCAGGATGGACACACCATCATAGGCATGGAGAATAGTAGATGACAAACTTTTGTACTTTGTGCCTCGGTATTTATGTGTATGAGCTAAACATCTGAAAGAGGTCTTGCAAGCTACTAGAGAAAACTAGAAAATGGAGTATGCAACTTTCTAAGCTCTAAGAGTTTGTGAGTTTTACATAAATACTATAGTCTGAGAAATGGCCTTTCATATTTTCCCGAGTCTAGACTTTTAATACTGTCATCAATTTTTTTCCATATAACAGATGTCAAATTCCTAAGAACACTTGACAACACCCATCTCCAGGGACTCTTCCTCACTGGCCATGGTTGCAATTGAATCAAATTAAAGTTGGGAGAAAAAAGTACCTTTTTATGTAGGAGCAAATATCTACCTAATGACAGAACCCATGTAACATTTACACATAGATCTAAAACATGAGCATATTGGGGGAAATGATAGAAAATGAAGGTCATTTTGGTTCATTACATCAGATTCTTGCAAAGCTTCAGAGACTTTTGAGCTAATTCCACATTGTTTTATGTTTACCATTTCACTTCCTAGCTACATTTTGTGTAGCCATATATCTTTTCTTTAAGACCCATTTAAAAATCACAAAACATCTTCTTATAAAGTATTACATTTTATACAGGAATATAAAGCAATTGAATAGTTTGTGGAAAGGCATTATATCTCAAGAAATACCTCTACAATGATGGTTTGACAGTGGTATTAAAACTCATCTTACAGTGGTCATTTTGTGTAGGAATTTTGAGTCCCAACATTCTTATTTTTTTCTGCCCTTCACCTTCTACCCTTTGATAATTACAATCATTAATATTATTATTTTGACAAACAGGTTAATACAAGTCATTTTCTTGCTGTGTTGGCACAGGGATCAAATGAGATGAATACACATAATCATTTTTGAAGTAGGAAAATGTTGCAGATGTTATATTGCTTGGTCTTGTACAGGCAGGAGTGGCCCTCTATCCACTGTCCTGTGTGCATTTCTCCAGGACAGTCTTATCTTCCTGGTCTGTGATTATCACTGTGATTATCTATCATATAGTCAGGACTCTGTGATTCACATGTTGTTTGTGGTTGGTTGGCATGGGCAATAGTAAGAACATGGAGGACATGCACGGTAGGTGGGCTAGGCACCAATATGGCATCAAAACCAACCCATACACCATCTGGAGATAGAAAAGGAGGTTTCAATATCTTCCATCTTTAGACAGGAAGACATTGAACACCTCTCAGCCAACTTTCCTACCTCAGCCCATTGGTTGACAAGGAGAATTTCACTTCTACCCCAGCTCCAGAAGTGTTGGGGAGAATACATCTGATCTGGTCTATCTCGTTACTTTTTACCCACACAGGAGGCTGTGAGATTAGAAAGAGCATCATATGTTTTAGACTGTAGCTACCTAGATGCCAATAGTAGCCTCTTAACTCACCTTCCTTCTTCTACAGTTGTTTCCCTGCAGTCTATTCTCAACATCCAGAAAAATCCTTTTGAGATATTAAGTTATTAAATCTTGACTCTGCTCAAATCCTCCTACAGATCCCAATTTTACAGTTCCTTGTAATTTCTTTTTTTTAACCTTCTTTTTTTTTTTTTTTTGCCATGCCCCATGGCATGTGGGACCTTAATTCCCTGACCAGGGATCGAACCAGCACCCCCTGCACTGGAAGCATAGGTCTTAACAACTGGACCACCAGGGAAGTCCCTAGAGTTCCTTGTAATTTCTTAAAGTAGCCTCTACAAGGCCCTCCATTGTCTGGGCCTCTGTTATGTCCCTGATCTTGTTTGCTCTCCCTTTTCTGGCCACCACGGCATCGTTGTTCTTTATTAAATATTCCAGACCTACTCCTACTTTACAGCCTTTGGACTAGCTGTTCCCTCCATCTGAATTATTCTCCTTCAGTTAAGTGCATAGTCCACTCCCTCATCTGCTGCAGGGCTTTACTCCAATGCCATCTTCTCCATGAGCTCTACAATGACCACCCTACCCAAACTGGTGCTGGTCCCCCTCAAATGTCATATCACATTACCAAGTTCTACACTCTCTGTTTTCTGTAGCACCACCACATAACATTTTCTAAAATCTACTTCTTACCTTTATTATTCAATTTTTGCCCTCTCCTTGGAATATAAGCTCCTAAAGGAAAATAATTTTAGTATCTTTTATTCACTGATCTTAAAACTTCCTGGCACACAAGAATGAACTTGCAGATGCATTAATGAAAGTAAATAGGAATTTGTGGGTAATGGGAATAGCACTGAGTCAGGAAGGAGCCTGGGGAGAGAAGTGACCAGTGAGAAATGCCTGGGAGTAGAGAAGTCAAAAGATTTAAGAACAAAGGCACATAAAATTAAATGTCCCATTGTTTGCATCACTGCTCTATAGCCCTCTCTCTGGCGGTGAAAAAACATGGCTGCAATCTGTGTATCTTCTTTGGAGAAATGTCTATTTAGGTCTTCTGCCCATTTTTGGATTGGGTTGTTTGTTTTTCTGATATTGAGCTGCATAAGCTGCTTATATATTTTGGAGATTAACCCTTTATCAGTTGCTTCGTTTGCAAATATTTTCTCCCATTCTGAGGGTTGCCTTTTTGTCTTGTTTATGTTTCCTTTGTTGTGCAAAAGCTTTTAAGTTTCATTAGGTCCCATTGTTTATTTTTGTTTTTATTTCCATTGCTTTAGGAGGTGGGTCAACACATGAAAGGATGCTCAATATCACTAATCATTAGAGAAATGCAAACCAAATCAAAACCACAAATCAAAACTACAATAAGGTATCACCTCACACTGATCAGAATGGCCATCATCAAAAAATCTACAAACAATAAATGCTGGAGAGGGTGTGGAGAAAAGGGAACCCTCTTGCATGGCTGGTGGGAATGTAAATTGATACAGCCACTATGGAGAACAGTATGGAGCTTCCTTATAATGCTAGAAATAGAAATATCATACGACCCAGCAATCCCACTACTGCGCATATATCCTGAGAAAACCATAATTCAAAAAGAGTCATGTACCACAGTGTTCACTGCAGCACTATTTACAATAGCCAGGATATGGAAGCAACCTAAGTTTCCATCAATGGATGAATGGATAAAGAATATGTGGCACATATATACAATGGAATATTACTCAGCCATAAAAAGAAACGAAATTGAGTTATGTGTAGTGAGGTGGATGGAAATATAGTCTGTCATACAGAGTGCAGTAAGTCAGAAAAAGAAAAACAAATACCACATGCTAACAAATATATATGGAATCTAAAAAAAAATTTGTTCTGATGAACCTGGGGGCAGGACAGGAATAAAGACGCAGACGTAGAGAATGGACTTGAGGACACAGGGATGGGGAAGGGTAAGCCGTGACAAAGTGAGAGAGTGGCATGGACATATACACACTACCAAACGTAAAACAGATAGCTAGTGGGAAGCAGCTGCATAGCACAGGGAGATCAGCTCCGTGCTCTGTGACCGCCTGGAGGGGTGGGATAGGGAGGGTGGGAGGCAGACGCAGAGGGAGGAGATATGGGGATGTATGTATACGTATAGCTGATTCACTTTGTTGTACAGCAGAAACTAACACACCATTGTAAAGCAATTATACTCCAATAAAGATATTTTTTTAAAAAAAGGCTGCAAATTCTTTAACATTCTCCTACAGAGAGGTGGGGTCTACCTTCCATCTCCTTGAAAAAGTGCAGGCTTGAGCATGGCAGCAGTGAGGTTATGTGACTTCTGGGGCTGAATCATAGAGGATCCTTCCATTTCTGACTGGTTCAAATGTTTGTTTTGTGAATATGCCCACTTGGAATCTAGCCACCATGCTGTGAGAAGCACAAGCCACATGGAGAGGCCACAGGGAAGGTACCCCGGGGAACTGTCTTAGCTGGGCACATGCTCTGAATCACCCATGGGAGTGAAGATGCTTCCAGATGATGTAGCCCCCATGCCCTCACCAATTGCGTCACCCCCAGTAGAGGCCTCAGATGCCAGGGCCTGGAGAAGCCATCTCTGAATTCTACAGTGCACTGTCTGAATTCTCCATTAAAATAAACGTCAATGAGCATAACAAAATGACTGCTGTTTTATATCACTAAGTTCCGGGTGGTTTGTTAGTCAGTAGTATAATAGTAACGGGGACAGCCTCCAGCCTCCAAAGTCACACCAATGACCTGTGTGACCGGATGCACACCTGGGGAGATTCAAGTCAGTGTGGGCAGAGAGTAATCCAACAATCACAGAAAGGGAAACACTAATTTTGAGGCCAAGAGACTTCCCGGAACAAAACCTCAGACAGGAGTGAATGGGCAGATTACACAGCTGCAGAAATTAGCAGAAATTGGGGTGGGGAAGCAGAGAACTGCCCACAGGTTGTGAGGTAGGGGCTTAAGATAACCAGTGGCAGATGACCTCACCCTGGGCGGGGGCAGGAAAGTTGAGGGCTTTTGTATATTAATGCTGATTATATTTTAGTTCTCAACTAGGACCCAAAGTATAGAATGTCACGTGATGACCCCAATACTCTAGAACTGGGTCTACCAGTGGACCTTCTGTCTCACACTGGGAATCTGGGATTCCTTCCCATTCTTCTCTCTCCCTTTCCCCCCACTTCTCCTCTTGGGGACAAAAGAGCAAAAGTGTCCAAGTGAGCAGCTTTGGACCCAGCTCTGTGGGTCTGGGTCACAGCAACTCCACTTTGCAGCTATGAATTCCTAGGCAGCTTATTCCACTTTTCTGAAACTGTTTTCCACCTTGGTAAGTGGGGATTGTACTAGTAGCTATTTTATGGGACTGTTCTGAGGCTGACAAGTTAACATATGGAAAGCACTTTAAGCAAGGGCACACAGCAATTCCTCAATGAATAGTAGCTAGTCACCTCATCACTGATCAAATTCTGCTAAACATGCTTCTTTTTTTTATTTTTAAGAAAAAACTAGTTGTGATTTTTATTTTATGATGCCAAAATAAAACAGGATTATTTCACAGTTAGAAAACACATCTTAACAAAAAAACCTATAAAAACACATGTCTCAAGTGTGAGGGTGGTGTATAATGAGAGAGTGAAAATGAGTTCTCCATATACTCACGTTGTTGTAGAGTCCTTCGGAACCAGCAGTACAGAGGGTAGTACATTTTTTAGGATTATGTGAACTTAGCCCTGAGAATATGGAACTATTTAAAGCAAAGTTCCAAAGTGTGACATGTCAAATGCTCCCTAAATTCACCAAATGAGTGCTTCAAGTATAGAAATTATCTCAACATGATCATTTCAACTCTCCTTATATTTGAAAACCAGAACTAAAGGTTTTAAAAA
Organism: Lipotes vexillifer; assembly: GCF_000442215.2. Lineage (NCBI taxonomy): Eukaryota > Metazoa > Chordata > Mammalia > Artiodactyla > Lipotidae > Lipotes > Lipotes vexillifer. The sequence continues at coordinate 1,972,398 of NW_006773072.1, forward strand.
GCTATTCATATCTGTTTCCAATAATTAGACTCTTTTTATTGTAAAATGAAAATAAAACTTAAAATATTCGTAAGGACTAATTTACACACAGAATGCTTTTTTATGGTATAATAATATATTCTATGGGAATGTATTATACCAGGATCATCATCAGTAATGATATAGAAATAGTTAAGATTGTGTTTATGACCATAATTTTCAAGATCAGAAGTCAAAAATTCCCAGTGGAACGAAATGATTTGGCCAGGGCCGTCTCCTGAGTCTGTGACCAGGGTAAGACAGTATTTTGTTTCCACAAAGCCAGTCTACGAATTAACCTTTAGGAAGTAAGCCTTCCTGTAATACTTTTCTTTTTTCTTTTTTTACATCTTTACTGGAGTATAATTGCTTTACAATGGTGTGTTAGTTTCTACTTTATAACAAAGTGAATCAGCTATATATATATATCACCATATCTCTTGCCTCTTGCATCTCCCTCCCACCCTCCCTATCCCAGCCCTCTAGGTGGTCACAAAGCACAGAGCTGACCTCCCTGTGCTCTACGGCTGCTTCCCACTAGCTATCTACTTTACATTTGGTAGTGTATATATGTCCATGCCACTCTCTCACTTCGTCCCAGCTTACCATTTCTCCTCCCTATGTCCTCAATTCCACTCTCTACATCTGCGTCTTTATTCCTGTCCTGCCCCTAGGTTCTTGGGAACCTTTTTTTTTTTTTTAGATTCCACATATATGTATTAGCACACAGTATTTGTTTTTCTCTTTCTGACTTACTTCACTCTGTATGACAAACTCTATTTCCATCCACCTCACTACAAATAACTCAATTTTGTTTCTTTTTATGGCTGAGTAATATTCCATTGTATATATGTGCCACATATTCTTTATCCATTCATCTGCCAATGGACACTTAGGTTGCTTCCATGTCCTGGCTATTGTAAATAGTGCTGCAGTGAACACTGTGGTACATGACTCTTTTGAATTATGGTTTTCTCAGGGTATATGCGCAGTAGTGGGATTGCTGGGTCATATGGTTTTTCTATTTCCAGTTTTTTAAGGAACCTTCATACTATTCTCCATAATGGCTGTATCAATTTACATTTCCACCAACAGTGGAAGAGGGTTCCCTTTTCTCCACACCCTCTCCAGCATTTACTGTTTGTAGATTTTTTCATGATGGCCATTCTGACGTGTGAGGTGATACCTCATTGTAGTTTTGATTTGCATTTCTCTAATGATTAGTGATGTTGAGCACCCTTTCATGAGTTCATTGGCAACCTGTATATCTTCTTCGGAGAAATGTCTATTTAGGTCTTCTGCCCATTTTTGGATTGGGTTGTTTGTTTTTTTGATATTGAGCTGCATGAGCTGATTGCAGATTTTGGAGATTAATCCTTTGTCACTTGCTTTGCTTGCAAATATTCTCTCCCATTCTGAGGGTTGTCTTTTCATCTCGTTTATGGTTTCTCCTTTGCTGTGCAAAAGCTTTTAAGTTTCATTAGGTCCCATTTGTTTATTTTTGTTTTTATTTCCATTTCTCTAGGAGGTGGGTCAAAAAAGATCTTGCTGTGATGTATGTCAGAGTGTTCTGCCTATGCTTTCCTCTAAGAGTTTTATAGTGTATGGCCTTCCATTATGTCTTTAATCTATTTTGAGTTTATTTTTGTGTATGGTGTTAAGGAGTGTTCTAATTTCACTCTTTTACATGTAGCTTTCCAGTTTTCCCAGCACCATTTATTGAAGAGATTATATTTTTTCCATTGTATGTTCTTGCCTCGTTTATCAAAGATAAGGTGACCATATGTGCGTGGGTTTTTCTCTGGCGTTTCTATACTGTTCCATTGATCAATATTTCTGTTTTTGTGCCAGTACCATACTGTCTTGATTATTGTAGCTTTGTAGTATAGTCTGAAGTCAGGGAGCCTGATTCCTCCAGCTGTGTTTTTCTTTCTCAAGATTGCTTTGGCTATTCAGGGTCTTTTGTGTTTCCATTAAAATTGTGAAAAAAATTTTTCTAGTTCTGTGAATAATGCCATTGGTAGTTTGATAGGGATAGCATTGAATCTGTAGATTGCTTTGGGTGGTATCATCATTTTCACAATGTTGATTCTTCCAATCCAAATATGGTATATGTCTCCATCTGTTGGTATCATCTTTAATTTCTTTCATCAGTGTCTTATAATTTTCTGCATACAGGTCTTTTGTCTCCTTAGGTAGGTTTATTCCCAGGTATTTTATTCTTTTTGTTGCAATGGTAAATGGGAGTGTTTCCTTAATTTCTCTTTCAGATTTTTCATCATTACTGTATAGGAATGCAAGAGATTTCTGTGCCTTACTTTTGTATCTTGCTACTCTACCAAATTCATTGATCAGCTCTAGTAGTTTTCTGGTAGCATCTTTAGGATTCTCTATGCATAGTATCATGTCATCTGCAAAGAGTGACATCTTTACTTCTTCTTTTCTGATTTGGATTCCTTTTATTTCCTTTTCTTCTCTTATTGTTGTGGCTAAAACTTCCAAAACTATGTTGAATAATAGTGGTGAGAGTGGGCAACCTTGTCTTGTTCCTGATCTTAGTGGAAATGGTTTCAGTTTTTCACCATTGAGAATGATGTTGGTTGTGGGTTTGTCATATATGGCCTTTATTATGTTGAGGTAAGTTCCCTCTATGCTATTTTCTGGAGGGTTTTTATCATAAATCGGTGTTGAATTTTGCTGAAAGCTTTTTCTGCAGCTATTGAGGTTATCGTATGCTTTTAATCCTTCAGTTTGTTAATATGGTGTATCACATTGATTGATTTGCATATATTGAAGAATCCTTGCAGTCCTGGGATAAACCCCACTTGATCATGGTGTATGATCCTTTTAATGTGCTGTTGGATTCCGTTTGCTAGTATTTTGTTGAGGATTTTTGCATCTATGTTCATCAGTTATATTGGCCTGTAGTTTTCTTTTTTCTATGACATCTTTGTCTGGTTTTGGTATCAGGGTGATGGTGGCCTCGTAGAATGAATTTGGGAGTGTTCCTACTGCTGCTATATTTTGGAAGAGTTTGATAAGGATAGATGTTAGCTGTTCTATAAATGTTTGATAGAATTTACCTTGAAGCCATCTGGTCCTGGACTTTTGTTTGTTGGAAGGTTTTTAATCACAGTTTCAATTTCAGTGCTTGTGATTGGTCTGTTTATATTTTCTATTTCTTCCTGGTTCAGTATCAGAAGGTTGTGCTTTTCTAAGAATTTGTCCATTTCTTCCAGGCTGTCCATTTTATTGGCATATAGTTGCTTGTAGTAATCTCTCATGATCCTTTGTATTTCTGCAGTGTCAGTTGTTCCTTCTCCTTTCATTTCTAATTCCTTTGATTTGAGGCTTTTCCCTTTTTTTTCTTGATGAATCTGGCTAATGGTTTATCAATTTTGTTTATCTTCTCAAAGCACCAGGTTTTAGTTTTATTGATCTTTGCTGTCATGTCCTTCATTTCTTTTTCATTTATTTCTGATCTGATCTTTATGATTTCTTTCCTTCTGCTAACTCTGGGGGTTTTTTGTTCTTTCTCTAAATGCTTTAGGTGTAAGGTTAGGTTGTTTATTTGAGATTTTTCTTGTTTCTTGAGCTAGGATTGTATTGCTACAAACTTCCTTCCTAGAACTGCTTTTGCTGCATCCCATAGGTTTTGGGCTGTCATGTTTTCATTCTCATTTGTTTCTAGGTATTTTTTGATTTCCTCTTTGATTTCTTCAGTAATCCCTTGGTTATTTAGTAATGTATTCTTTAGCCTCCATGTGTTTGTATTTTTTACAGATTTTTTCCTGTAATTGATATCTAGTCTCATAGCGTTGTGGTTGGAAAAGATATTTGATACAATTTCAATTTTCTTAAATTTACCAAGGCTTGATTTGTGACCCAAGATATGATCTATCCTGGAGAATGTTCCATGAGCACTTGAGAAGAAAGTGTATTGTTGTGTTTGGATGGAATGTCAGATAAATATCAATTAAGTCCATCTTGTTTAATGTATCATTTAAAGCTTGTGTTTCCTTATTTGTATTCATATTGGATGATCTGTCCATTGGTGAAAGTGGGGTGTTAAAACCCCCTACTACTATTTTGCTACAGTCGATTTCTCCTTTTATGGCTGTTAACATTTGCCTTATGTATTGAGGTGCTCCTATATTGGGTACATAAATATTTCCAATTGTTATATCTTCTTCTTGGATTGATCCCTTGATCATTATGTAGTGTCCTTCTTTGTCTCCTATATAGTCTCCCCCTCCGCCACCCGCAGTCTCCGCCCGCGAAGGGGCTTCCTAGTGTGTGGAAACCTTTCCTCCTTCACAGCTCCCTCCCACTGGTGCAGGTCCCATCCCTATTCTTTGTCTCTGTTTTTTCTTTTTTTCTTTTGCCCTACCTAGGTACGTGGGGAGTTTCTTGCCTTTCGGGAAGTCTGAGGTCTTCTTCCAGCGTTCAGTAGGTGTTCTGTAGGAATTGTTCCACATGTAGATGTATTTCTGATGTATTTGTGGGGAGGAAGGTGATCTCCACATCTTGCTTCTCCGCCATCTTGAAGGTCTGCCAACATGCTTCTTAATAATCTTTTTTCCCAGCTTTACTGAGGTATACTGGACAAATAAAGATTGTATGTATTTAGGGTATACAACATGGTGATGTTTAACATGCATGTATATTGTATTGGGAAACGATTACAATCAAGTGAATTAACAGGTATATCACCTTACATAGCTATAAGATGAATAAGTTCTGGGGATGTAATGTATGACATGTTGACTATAGTTAATAATGCTGTATTATATACTTGCAAGTAGATCTTATGTATTCTCACTATACACATAAAAAAGGTAATTTAATAATTTTATAGAAGGTTTCCCCTCCACTCCATTATTTCCTTCCTTCTTGTCCTGTTGCAATTCACCCTCCATTATGCCTCTGGTATCATCTATCTCTAGAACAGGTCCCCATCAAATTAAAAACAACCAAGGATCCCATGTTGTCTGAGAAGGCTACAAAGTTTTCCCAATTTTATGGCCCAACATTACCAGTTTTCTCTCCTACCACTTTGATGCCCATGGCCTTTCTTCTAAAGACACTGACTTTCTTCCACGTGTTTGTTTTCTCAGCTGGCAATGCCCGTTGCCCCCACTTCTCTCACTCTTTAAAGCAGTCATCTATGAAGGCATGTTCATGGTAAGGTGTGCTGAAATCTTAATGAGAACCGACTGGCAGAAACCTCAATTCTAAGAATTTTGTTCTGTTTCATTCTGAAGTAAAAGGGGGGAAAATGACAGAAGCAAACCCACATCCAGGAAATTGCTGTTAATTAGTGTTTTCCAGGTTCTTTTTTTTAAATAACTTTTATTCGGTTTAATCATTGCTGCCCAATCTCCCTCAACACAATGAATTTTTAAAATAAATTTATTATTTTATTTTTGGCTGCATTGGGTCTTCGTTGCCACATGGGCTTTCTCTAGTTGTGGCGAGCAGGGACTACTCTTCGTTGCTGTGCGGGCTTCTCATTTCAGTGGTTTCTCTTGTTGCAGAGCACAGGCTCTAGGCTTCAGTAGTTGTGGTACATGGACTCAATAGTTGTGGCTTGCAGCATCTAGAGCACAGGCTCAATAGTTGTGGCCCATGGGCTTAGCTGCTCCGTGGCATGTGGGATCTTCCCAGACCAGGGATCATACCCGTGTCCCCTGCATTGGCAGGCAGATTCTTAACCACTGCACCACCAGAGAAGTCCTCCAGGTCCTTGTCTAAGAGCAGTTTACTACCTACTGCAGGGCTACCCAGACCAACACTTGTCTCACCTTTACCTGCCAGCCTGCAGCTCCAGAGAAAATGTCCCTCCACAGCTTAACAACTGCATCTGTGCCTCTAATTCTCTGGAGGGTGGGGATAGGCAAGAGAGGGGAAACCAGTTTAACAAAACGCATCATGGTAATAAGGAAAATGTTGATATTACATTTGTTGGTGCATATGTGTATCTTCCCTACCCTCACCTCCTTGACAGCTGCCCAGATAACACATGCATAACAGGAGAGCACACACCCACAAACACACACACATACAAGTGGGACATTATCATTCCCTGACACACTATATATTGGTTGTTGTTGTCTACTGTCTGCTCCTACTCTCTCTCTCACTAAAATGAAATTCCCTGGGACTTGGTTTTTTGTTCACTATTATATATCCAGTGCACAGTATAGTAGTAACACATAGTAGGTTCTCGACAAATATTTAATAGATGGATGGATGACTGAATGGTGGAAACAACTCACTAAACGTATACAGAAGTTTCCTGATTCTTAATTACATTAGCTTAAGTCAGGACTTAAATCTTCTAATGAATGAGGGATGGATGCATGGATGCATGGATGCATGGATGCATGGATGGTGGAAGACCTCACTCACTAAAAATCAGTGGAAGTTTTACTACTTCCTAACCTCGGTCTTAAGTCAGGACTTAAGCCTCCATGGACTTCAGTATATTCTCATGTGTAAGAAAAGGCACGAGAGCATTTTAGAAAAAAAATGGTTACAAAAGAAAGAATTAACTCTCTTCATACCTCCATGCCCAGTTCTACACCATCATCTCTGTGGAGACTTGACTTGTTCCTCCAGACAGCATCTGATGGTCCTCTAGTTTCCACCTATAATTTCTATGTATTGTTATTATGAACGATCACTGAGATCCAAGAATGTGCTGTGGGAAAGAACAGAATTTAAAGACTGATTGAGAAGAGACCACCTGGAAGATTAATGGGGGCCAGAGGAGAGTGCTAGAAACACACCAGGGGGAATTAGAAGAAATTTTTGACATAATTAAGAAAATTCACAGGAAGAAAGGAAAATAGAGAGCAGAGTGGTAAATGCAGCCAAATGTCTGCACTTCTAAGGTGGACAACCTATGCAGGATGCTGGAGGCGGGTCTCAGGATTCTGCACCGTGAAGCAGAGGGACCTATAGTTGCTCACTGGTGTCCTAGTTGAAGAGGAGCAGTGCCACCCAGTGTTCTGAAGCTTATTTGCACCCACCTAGCTTTCAACATTTCTCAGGACTGAAAGACTTTGAGAATCTCTCAGCTAAAACATATTTGGAGCTGAAGTATAAACAGTTCATTGCCAAGTACAAATGATCCAGTGATTCATTTTACACTTTGAGAGAGGGAAGATGGACTGGGAGAGAGAAAGAGAGGGTACGAGGAGCTTGAGCGTTCCAATTATTCAGCCCTGCAGAGATGGCAAAGAGAGGCAGTCAACACAGAGAGCAGGGCTCAGAGGCTTCTAGTTTTGCAGAGGGCTGCCATTCAACTGGGCAAGGATAAACAGAAAGCGTGTATTAATCTATCAATCATACTAAGCTGTAGGGAGCACAGGGTAGACGTAAACATCAAGGTCTGTGGGAACAGAGAAGGGGGCAATTAACTTGACACTAGCAAAAGATGCCGACAGCCAGGGTCCTCATCCCAGCTCTACTGTTTCCTCGCTGTGGGCCCTAAGACAAGTTACCTTAAATCTGAGTCTCAGGTTCCTCCGTGAAAATGAGGGTGGAGATGATGACCACACCACATTGCAAGGATTGAAGAGCTTGATGTATCTGAAAGAGGCTAATGTGGTGCCTAATGTCTACAAATATTCTCTACATGTGATTTCCTATTACAGAAGAAACTTCAGAGAAGGTTTCATTGGAAAAGCAACCTTTGCAAAAAGAGGAAGACAAATACAATGATATCTCTTATATGTGAAATCTAAAATATGACCCAAATGAACTTATCGAAAAAACAGAAACAGACTCAGACACAGAGAACAGACTTGTGGTTGCCAAGGGGGAGGGGTGTGGGGGAAGGATGGAGTGGGAGTTTGGGGTTAGCAGATGCAAACTAGTATACATAGAATGGATACACAACAAGGTCCTATTGTATAGCTCAGGGAACTATATTCAATACGCTGTGATAAAACATAATGGAAAGGAATATGGAAAAGAATGTATGTATTTGTATAACTGAATCACTTGACTGTACAGTAGAAATTAATACAACATTGTAAATCAACTACACTTCAATAAAATAAATGTTTTTCAAAAGTGACCTTTGAGGTACATCCTAAAGAAGCCAGTGTTCCATTTTCTTGGGTGAAGAACTCTTATCCTCCTTAATTGAGGGAATAGCTCAAGACAGTGAGGACCAAGGCAACCTTCCCTCCCACCGGCCAGATATGTGACTATTGCAAGAGGTCAGTAGGTGACAGCTGTCACAGGCAGGTCACCCAGACATCCCAAAGAATGAGCAGGTTGCCTCCAGGTAGAGATAGCAAGCACCCTTCCCTGCAGAGCTGCAGTTAGAGATTGGAGCCTCCAATCTGAGTCTGTGTGTCTGAGGCTATCTCATAAGCTGTGGCCAAAAACTGCAGTTCAGGGAGGTATTTATCACAGCAATAAAGGTCATTCTTGTGCTTTAGGAGGGCGATCTGCTGCTTTTCGGCCTCTAATGGACTGAGAAAGCATTGTTCCTGGAGAAGAGGGGGCTTATTCTATCCCAAAGATACAGCTTCTCAATAACACCTGTGTTTTCCTGGCTTGTGGGCAACACATATTTAACTATTTCTCAGCTCTAACCTTGGAATTTGCAGATTCTTCCAAGTCCGATCAACAATCACAGCGACACTTCAGGTGAGATGAAATAGGTATATATCTTCTGAAAATGAGGTTTCTTTCCCTCCACACCGCTAAGTGGAGGAAAACGTTTCTGCGCGACTTTATGCTTCGCTTACAGCGCCACCTAGCGTCCTGAAGCAAGTGCTTTCCTGCTTAGGAGATACTTTCCCTTTAGGAATTTTGCAAAATCCATGCACGCTCTTTCACCAACCAAGAAAAATAGAGATCAGCACTGAACTAGGCATCAGAATGTGCCAAAAGAAGTGGAAGTGCAACACTCAACCTAAGAGGACTTTTATCTCTAGTTATAAGGGCAAGGGGAGAGATATCAGAGCAAAGGAATACATTTACGAATATGCTGTTATTAAGTTTAACTCCATATGAAAATAATATTTGAGCACCAACTCTGTGCCCAGCACTGCAAGGTACTGGTGATACTGCAGTGCTGAAGAGGATACAATTCTGCCTTCGAAGAGCCACCTTCAAAACAATTAAAATACAGAATGACGAAATACGTGATCACTTTATAAAGCATGTGGGAAGGGGTCTAAAGAAGACACACCTTTGAGAGTCTGAGAATAGGGTCAGGGGAGTCTCTTTAAAAAGCTAGTCAGGCAAAGGCTAAAAGAGGAAGGGAAGAGGGGTTTAGGTTGTTGGTTTAATAGGTATATTTAAGAGTGTCAACCAAATCCAGGGATTGTCCATTCAGCCTAAATCACGGATGAAGTGAGGCCCCCATGGGCACAGCTTGTACTATACCCCTCCCTGTCATCGCAGCCAGGGCTGAATGGACTAGGAGTGAACACCTTAGCCAGACTGAGCTGGGAATTTAGAACTGAGAACGGGCAGATTCCAATTGGGAAGAAACGCGATGTATCATTTAGGGAGGCTAGGGAGGTGTGGAGAAGCCGTAATCTGCTGTCAATAAAGGAGCAGAGGAATAAAGTCTGCAGGAGAAGAAAGACATAGCTCCCTTCCTGTTCACCATCACTCTGCTACCATCATGTGTCCCCTGGATGATTGTAGGAGCCTCCTAATAACTGTCCCTGCTTCCACCCTTGCCCCTCTCTATTTTACAAAGGTGGGTGATCCGGTTAAAACTTGAACCAGACCATGTCACTTCTCTCTTCAATTGTCTGATAGCTTTCGATCTCAGAGTAGAAGCCATAGTGTTTAAAATAGTTTTTAAAAACCTCACATGACCTGCCCCAGGATCACCATTACGTCTCTGATCTCATCTCCTACCAAGTTTTCCCCTTTTATGCCCTCAACCAGTCTCCCTGGCCTCCCTGCTGTTGCTCAAATGTGCCGCCTCAGGGCCTTTGCATGTGCTCTTTCCCTGAGCCTAGAAGCTCCTCTTCCAGAGATCCATGTAACTTAACTCATTCACTCCTTTAGGATTTCCTCAAGTATCATATTTGTAGTGAAGCCTTTCCTGATTGCCCAGTTAAAAATTAAAACACTCTGTAATATTCCTTACCCTGCTTTATTGAAGGATAAACAGAACTTGTCACCACCTGACATACTACAGGTTCTCATTATTTATATTGCTTATTGTCTGGCTTTGACCACCACCACCTCCCACTCTCATTACAATATGGGAAAGAGATTGCAATGAATTGATAAGCTAATTAATTCATTAGTGGAGTACCTGTGAACACTGAGAGGAGCCAGAGAGAGGGAACTCTTCTGGGTCCTGGATGATCTAGCTCCACAGTTCCTCTGCTCTTGACCTTGTCACATTCCTGCCATTGGCTTTTGGGAAACACACCTACATCTTTATAATTCTTCTTTTGTTGCTTAAAATAATCTCAGTTAATTTTTGTTCTATTTGCAGACTAAAAAGTCCTAACTCATTCAATGAGAGAACAGCCTTTGAACTTGCTCTATCTGGAATAACTTTTCCCTGAGATATGCTTAAGCCTGGCTCCCCTGCCTCACGTAGGTTTCTGCTCCAGTGTCTCTATGATAGAGGTCTTCTCTGACCACCTTATCTAAAACAGCAGTCTTCTAGAATAGATCTTGTGTTCTCACCACCAAAAAAAAAAAAAAAAAAAAAAATTTTAAAAAGTGGTGCAGAGAGTGGACAATAAGATAATTGCAATAATAACTAATTAAGTTTCAAGTATACAATACAGTATTATTAACTCTAGTCATCGTACTGTATATTGGATCCTCAGAACTTATCTTACAACTGGACGTTTGTACCCTTTGACCAAATCTCCCTGTTTCCCCTACTCTCAGCCCCTGGCAGCCACCATTCTACTGTCTGGTTATTTGAGTTCTACTTGGTTTTTTAATTTAGATTCTACATATAAGTAAGATCATTCAATATTTGTCTTTCTCTGACTTATTTCACTTAGTATAATACCCTCCAGGTCCATCCATGTTGTCACAAATGGTAGGATTTCCTTCTTTATTATGGCCAAGTAATAGTCCTCTGTGTGTGTGTGTGTGTGTGTGTGTGTGTGTGTGTGTCACATTTTCTTTATCCATTTGTCCATAGGTGGATACTTAGGTTGGTTCCATATCTTGGCCATTGTGAATCATGTTGTAACAAGCACAGGAATGCAGATATCTCTTTGAGATACGGATTTCATTTCTTTTGGTCTTATACCCAGAATTAGGATTGCTGGATCATATGCTAGTTCTATTTTTAATTTTTTGAGGAGCCTCCATACTGTTTTCCATTTGCTAAGAGCAGAGATATTAAGAGTTCTCACCACAAAAAAAAAAAAAAAAAAAGTAACTTTGTAAGATAATGGATATGTTAATTAGCTTGATTGTGGTAATCAAGGATCAAGGTATATGCCTATCAAAACATCACACTGTGCCACCTAAATATATATTTGTCAATCATTCCGCAATAAAATTGGAAAAATTAAAATAAAATGACACACCCATCACACTCCATTCCTACCCAGACTTGACTTCCCTTCATAGCACAGAGGGCTAGTCTGACACATATTTATGTGTTTATTACATCCCCCACTGGAATGTAAATGCCAGGAGAACAGGGTTCTTATCGCTGGGTCCTCAGTGTTTAGGTTAGTCTAGGACACAGCTGACACTCAGTAAATGTGTGTTCAACTATTCCAGAAATACCTCATCCCAGGTGCTATGGAAATGTGTGCCCTCCAGGATGCTACATTCTCATGGGAGATTTTTGTTAACTATGAAATGCGTGAACTCCAAGGTGAGGAATGGATGGAGCCTGTGCTGACGTGTTGCTGGCCCTGAAGGTTGAGGCAAGAACTGAAGTCGAAGGCTCCCTGGGAGGGCCAGGCGAGGTATAGAGGGCTTGGGTTGTTGCTTCCCCAGCATCCACCTCCCACACACCCCAACAGGATACAGATTTTCCATTTGCAGCAGCACAGGATTTGGGCAGGATTGACATCAGATCGAGGGGACGTGCCTGGATAGACCTGAGCAATCAACACGTGACCCTTCGGCCACCAACACTGGTTTTCAGAAGAGCATGTGACTCACTCTGATCCAGTAAGGCAGGAAGAGATGTTTGCTGGAGTTACTGGGAAAGAAGTTTCTCTCTTCCATGTGAGCTAAAAGAAAATCATTCTTCTTCCTATGGACAGCATGGTTGAGGCTGTGTGTTCCGGAACTCTTACAGCTAATATTGCTTCCATAAGCTAAAGAGTTAACAAGAGAAGATGGCATGTAGAGGACAAAGTAACATACAGCGAATGGCAGAGTCCAGAGAAAGACCCTGATGACATCATGAACCCATAGATCAAACTATGCCTAAAGCAGAATCCTGACATTTTCTGTCTTAGGAGCCAATAAACTCCCTTTATGACTTAAGCTAGTTTTATATTTGTCAAACTATAAAAGTAATACATGTTTGTTGAAGCACAAGAAATAATAAAAAGATACATAAGACAAATTTTATAATCAACTTCTATACTCCTTCTCATCCTATCCTCTGAAATATCCAATATTAACAGATGGATGTTGCTGTTGGGTTAAAATGTGTCATTCCCCTGCCACAAAATTCATGTGTTGAAGTCCTAACCCCCCAGAACCTCTGAACGGAACTGTCTTTGGAGATAGACTCTATAAAGAGATAATTAATTTAAAATGGGGTCACGTGGGTGGGCCCTAATCCAATATGACTGCTGTCCTTATAAGAGATTAGGACACAGACACAGAGGGGAGACCGTGTGAAGACATAGGGAGAAGAAAACCATCTACAAGTTAAGGACAGAGGCCTCAGAAGAAACCAACCATGCTGACACCTTGATATTGTACTTCTAACCTCCAGAATGGTGAGAGAATAAATTTCTGTTGTTTAAGCCATTCAGTCTGTGACACTTTATTATGGCAGCCCTAGTAGAATCATACCTATTTCTACCTTTCCATACCTTTCTCTTTGCTTTCACATATACACCTACAACATATGTATACATAGTCATGAGTTCACTGTTTGTTTTTACAAAAAGAGTCATACGATACTCATTATTCTGCAAGATGCCTTTGCCATAAAAAACATGGATATTGCTAAAAATCAGTTGTGGTCAATCTAGTTGTATCTGTTTTCTAATCTTTTAATGCATGTATAATGTACATAATTTTATGTAAAGGCAATCATACACATACTGGGCTGGGGGGGGGGCTTGTTTGGTTGGGTTTTTTGGCGTGTTTTCTTTTCTTCTATTTTTATCTGAGGCTTGTTTCGTCTTCTCTTCCTTCATGCTCACGAAAAACCAGATTAACAACCTCAAATGTGTCCTTGGTCCCATACTTTTCTCTGAGACATGTCATCAAGTTTTGTCATCCCAACCCAACTACAGGCCTCCTAAGAGCCAATGGCTGTAGCACAAAGTTGTGGCTTCCTCCCAGTCAAGTGATTCCCATCACATGGTTCACAGTGGACCCCATCATTCCCATGGCTCAGGGGTTGAAATGAAAGCCCCCCCATATAGACATTGCCCAAAGCCAGGAGTGGAAGAACCACGGCTGACACTTCATGGACAGTGAGATGATTGCATTTGTGAGCACACGCGACACCCACCAGAGAGTCTCAAGATTAGCTGGAAAAGCTAAACTGTGCAGTGGCTGCTGGACACCCTGTAATAGTAAGTCCAATGAAAACCGTTTTGTTCTCCCTCATTTTACCCTCCCTGCCCCACACTTGCATTTGGATGATGATAGAAGAGTAGGCAACTAGGAATAGAGGCCTTTAAAAATAGCTCAGGGGCACTGATGGCAATCAGTTGGCATTGTTTTTTGTGCAAATGTGGCTTATCTCTAATGACCGCAAAATGGCAGACCACAATGTTTGTGTCCTCATCAATCAGTAAAATATAAAGATAAGATGAGCAGCTCCCACTTATCTCCCCTTTAAAGGGCCGAGTTATTGAACCACCTCTGCTTCACTTTGCTCAAGGAGATCCACCTTCAGCAGGCAGAGGCAACATGGATCAGAGAGATTCCAGATTTAACAAAGCACAGAGAAGAAAGCAGTGGAATTCCACACAGGGTGGCCCCAGATACATGCCATTCAGAAAACAACTCTGTTGTTTCTGTTGGTCTCTGAGCTCACACTGTTTGGTGCCAAACATCAGCATGTCATCACCATGTCTGTGCCCTACCCCAGGTTTTATTTTATTTCCAGAAATTCGGATCTTACTTCCTTTTCCAGCTGTTAGACATACGTTCATTTGGGCTCAGACATGCTAGAAATATCATGTAGTTAGGAAACAGAGCATTTTCAAACACATGAGCCTCAAGGTTTACATCTTTAAAAGGATGTTCATATTCCCTCCCTCACAGGGTTCTTGCGGAGATTAATTGAAAGAAAGCACATAGCTCCGGGGGAAGATGGCGGAAGAGTAAGACGCGGAGATCACCTTCCTCCCCATAGATAAACCAGAAATACATCTACACGTGTAACAACTCCTACAGAACACCTACTGAATGCTGGCAGAAGACCTCAGACCTCCCAAAAGACAAGAAACTCCCCCACATACCCGGGTATGGCAAAAGTAAAAAGAATTAACAGAGACAAAAGAACAGGGACGCCACCTGCACCAGTGGGAGGGAGCTGTGAAGGAGGAAAAGCTTCCACACACTAGAAGCCCCTTCGCGGGCGGAGACTGCGGGTGGCGGAGGCGGGAAGCTTCGGAGCCACGGAGGAGGGCGCAGCAACAGGGGTGCGGAGGGCAAAGCGGGAAGATTCCCGCACGGAGGATCGGTGCCGACCGGCACTCACCAGCCAGAGAGGCCTGTCTGCTCACCCGCCGGGGCGAGCGGGGCTGGGAGCTGAGGCTCGGGCTTAGGTCGGAGCGCAGGGAGAGGACTGGGGTTGGCGGCGTGAACACAGCCTGCAGGGGGCTAGTGCGCCACGGCTGGCCGGGAGGGAGTCCGGGGAAAAGTCTGGACCTGCCGAAGAGGCGAGAGACTTTTTCTTCCCTCTTTGTTTCCTGGTGCGCGAGGGGAGGGGATTCAGAGCGCTGCTTAAAGGAGCTCCGGAGACGGGCGCGAGCCGCGGCTAACAGCGCGGACCCCAGAGGCGGGCATGAGACGCTAAGGCCGCTGCTGCCGCCACCAAGAAGCCTGTGTGCGAGCACAGGTCACTATCCACACCCCCTTCTGGGGAGCCTGTGCAGCCCGCCACTGCTAGGGTCCCGGGATCCAAGGACAACTTACCCGGGAGAACGCAGGGCGCGCCTCAGGCTGCTGCAACGTCACGCCGGCCTCTGCCGCCGCAGCCCCGCCCCACACTCCGTGCCCCTCCCTCTCCCCGGCCTGCGTGAGCCAGAGCCCCCGAGTCAGCAGCTCCTTTAACCCCGCCCTGTCTGAGCGAACAACAGACGCCCTCCGGAGACCTACATGCAGAGGCGGGGCCAAATCCAAAGCGGAGCCCCGGGAGCTGTGAGAACAAAGAAGAGAAAGGGAAATCTCTCCCAGCAGCCTCAGAAGCAGCGGATTAAAGCTCCACAATCAACTTGATGTACCCTGCATCTGTGCAATACCTGAATAGACAATGAGTCAACCCAAACTGAGGAGCCGTGTGGATGAAAGGCTCTTGGTGCTGCAGTCAGGAGTCAGTGCTGTGCCTCTGAGGTGGGAGAGCCAACTTCAGGACACTGGTCCACAAGAGACCTACCAGCTCCACATAATATCAAATGGCGAAAATCTCCCAGAGATCTCCATCTCAACACCAGCACCCAGCTTCACTCAACGACCAGCAAGCTACAGTGCTGGACAACCTATGCCAAACAAATACCAAGACAGGAACACAACCCCACCCATTAGCAGAGAGGCTGCCTAAAATCATAGTAAGTCCAAAGACACCCCAAAACACACCACCAGACGTGGACCTGCCCACTAGAGAGACAAGATCTAGCCTCATACACCACAACACAGCCACTAGTCCCCTCCACCAGGAAGCCTACACAACCCACTGAACCAACCTTAGCCACTGGAGACAGACATCAAAAACAACGGGAGCTACGAACTTGCAGCCTGCAAAAAGGTGAACCCAATCACAGTAAGATAAGCAAAATGAGAAGACAGGCAGAAAAATAGCAGATGAAGGAGCAAGATAAAAACCCACCAGACCTAACAAATGAAGAGGAAATAGGCAGTCTACCTGAAAAAGAGTTCAGAATAATGATAGTAAAGATGATCCAAAATCTTGGAAATAGAATGGACAAAATGCAAGAAGCAGTTAACAAGGACCTAGAAGAAATAAAGATGAAACAGACAATGATGAACAACACAATAAATGAAATGAAAAATACTCTAGATGGGATCAATAGCAGAATAAATGAGGCAGAAGAACGGATAAGTGACCTGGAAGATAAAATAGTGGAAATAACTACTGCAGAGCAGAATAAAGAAAAAAGAATGAAAAGAACTGAGGACAGTCTCAGAGACCTCTGGGACAACATTAAACGCACCAACATTCGAATTATAGGGGTTCCAGAAGAAGAAGAGAAAAAGAAAGGGACTGAGAAAATATTTGAAGAGATTATAGTTGAAAACTTCCCTAATATGGGAAAGGAAATCGTTAATCAAGTCCAGGAAGCACAGAGAGTCCCATACAGGATAAATTCAAGGAGAAATACGCCAAGACACATATTAATCAAACTGTCAAAAACTAAATACAAAGAAAGCATATTAAAAGCAGCAAGGGAAAAACAACAAATAACACACAAGGGAATCCCCATAAGGTTAACAGCTGATCTCTCAGCAGAAACTCTACAAGCCAGAAGGGAGTGGCAGGACATACTGAAAGTGATGAAGGAGAAAAACCTGCAACCAAGATTACTCTACCCAGCAAGGATCTCATTCAGATTTGATGGAGAAATTAAAACCTTTACAGACAAGCAAAAGCTGAGAGAGTTCAGCACCACCAAACCAGCTTTACAACAAATGCTAAAGGAACTTCTCTAGACAAAAACACAAGAGAAGGAAAAGTCCTATAATAACGAACCCAAAACAATTTAGAAAATGGGAATAGGAACATACATATCGATAATTACCTTAAATGTAAATGGACTAAATGCTCCCACCAAAAGACACAGATTGGCTGAATGGATACAAAAACAAGACCCATATATATGCTGTCTACAAGAGACCCACTTCAGACCTAGAGACACATACAGACTGAAAGTAAGGGGATGGAAAAAGATATTCCATGCAAATGGAAACCAAAAGAAAGCTGGAGTAGCAATTCTCATATCAGACAAAATAGACTTTAAAATAAGGACTATCAGAAGAGACAAAGAAGGACACTACATAATGATTAAGGGATCGATCCAAGAAGAAGATATAACAATTGTAAATATTTATGCACCCAACATAGGAGCACCTCAATACATAAGGCAAAAACTAGCAGCCATAAAAGGGGAAATCGACAGTAACACATTCATAGTAGGGGACTTCAACACCCCACTTTCACCAATGGACAGATCATCCAAAATGAAAATAAATAAGGAAACACAAGCTTTAAATGATACATTAAACAAGATGGACTTAATTGATATTTATAGGACACTCCATCCAAAAACAACAGAATACACATTTTTCTCAAGTGCTCATGGAACATTCTCCAGGATAGATCATATCTTGGGTCACAAATCAAGCCTTGGTAAATTTAAGAAAATTGAAATTGTATCAAGTATCTTTTCCGACCACAACGCCATGAGACTAGATATCAATTATAGGAAAAGAGCTGTAAAAAATACAAACACATGGAGGCTAAACAATACACTACTTAATAACGAAGTGATCACTGAAGAAATCAAAGAGGAAATTAAAAAATACCTAGAAACAAATGACAATGGAGATACAACGACCCAAAACCTATGGGATGCAGCAAAAGCAGTTCTAAGAGGGAAGTTTATAGCAATACAAGCCCACCTTAAGAAGCAGGAAACATCTCGAATAAACAACCTAACCTTGCACCTCAAGCAATTAGAGAAAGAAGAACAAAAAAACCCCAGAGTTAGCAGAAGGAAAGAAATCATAAAAATCAGATCAGAAATAAATGAAAAAGAAATGAAGGAAACAATAGCAAAGATCAATAAAACTAAAAGCTGGTTCTTTGAGAAGATAAACAAAATTGATAAACCATTAGCCAGACTCATCAAGAAAATAAGGGAGAAGACTCAAATCAATAGAATCAGAAATGAAAAAGGAGAAGTAACAACTGACACTGCAGAAATACAAAAAATCATGAGGGATTACTACAAGCAACTCTATGCCAATAAAATGGACAATCTGGAAGAAATGGACAAATTCTTAGAAATGCACAAACTGCCAAGACTGAATCAGGAAGAAATAGAAAATATGAACAGACCAATCACAAACACTGAAATTGAAACTGTGATTAAAAATCTTCCAACAAACAAAAGCCCAGGACCAGATGGCTTCACAGGCGAATTCTATCAAACATTTAGAGAAGAGCTAACACCTATCCTTCTCAAACTCTTCCAAAATATAGCAGAGGGAGGAACACTCCCAAACTCATTCTACGAGGCCACCATCACCTTGATACCAAAACCAGACAAGGATGTCACAAAGAAAGAAAACTACAGGCCAATATCACTGATGAACATAGATGCAAAAATCCTCAACAAAATACTAGCAAACAGAATCCAACAGCACATTAAAAGGATCATACACCATGATCAAGTGGGGTTTATTCCAGGAATGCAAGGATTCTTCAATATACGCAAATCTATCAATGTGATTAACCATATTAACAAATTGAAGGAGAAAAACCATATGATCATCTCAATAGATGCAGAGAAAGCTTTTGACAAAATTCAACACCCATTTATGATAAAAACCCTGCAGAAAGTAGGTGTAGAGGGAACTTTCCTCAATATAATAAAGGCCGTATATGACAAGCCCACAGCCAACATCATCCTCAATGGCGAAAAACTGAAAGCATTTCCACTAAGATCAGGAGCAAGATAAGGTTGCCCACTCTCACCACTCTTATTCAACATAGTTTTGGAAGTTTTAGCCAAAGCAATCAGAGAAGAAAAGGAAATAAAAGGAATCCAAACCAGAGAAGAAGAAGTAAAGCTGTCACTGTTTGCAGATGACATGATACTATACATAGAGAATCCTAAAGATGCTACCAGAAAACTACTAGAGCTAATCAATGAATGTGGTAAAGTAGCAGGATACAAAATTAATGCATAGAAATCTCTGGCATTCCTATACACTAATGATGAAACATCTGAAAGTGAAATCAAGAAAACACTCCCATTTACCACTGCAACAAAAAGAATAAAATATCTAGGAATAAACCTATCTAAGGAGACAAAAGACCTGTATGCAGAAAATTATAAGACACTGATGAAAGAAATTAAAGATTATACAAATAGGTGGAGAGATATACCATATTCTTGGATTGGAAGAATCAAGATTGTGAAAATGACTCTACTACCCAAAGAAATCTACAGATTCATTGCAATCCCTATCAAACTACCAATGGCATTTTTTACAGAGCTAGAACAAAAAATTTCACAATTTGTATGGAAACACAAAAGACCCGAATAGCCAAAGCAATCTTGAGAACGAAAAACGGAGCTTGAGGAATCAGGCTCCCTGACTTCAGACTATACTACAAAGCTACAGTCATCAAGACAGTATGGTACTGGCACAAAAACAGAAAGATAGATCAATGGAACAGGATAGAAAGCTCAGAGATAAACCCATGCACATATGGTCACCTTATCTTTGATAAAGGAGGCAGGAATATGCAGTGGAGAAAGGACAGCCTCTTCAATAAGTGGTGCTGGGAAAACTGGATAGGTACATGTAAAAGTATGAGATTAGATCACTCCCTAACACCATACACAAAAATAAGATCAAACTGGATTAGAGACCTAAATGTAAGGCCAGAAACTGTCAAACTCTTAGAGGAAAACATAGGCAGAACACTCTATGACATAAATCACAGCAAGATCCTTTTTGACCCACCTCCTAGAGAAGTGGAAATAAAAACAAAAATAAACAAATGGGACATAATGAAACTTGTAAGCTTTTGCACAGCAAAGGAAACCATAAACAAGACCAAAAGACAACCATCAGAAAAGGAGAAAATATTTGCAAATGAAGCAATGACAGAGGATTAATTTCCACAATTTATAAGCAGCTCATGCAGCTCAATAACAAAAAAACAAACAACCCAATCCAAAAATGGGCTGAAGACCTAAATAGACATTTCTCCAAAGAAGATATACAGACTGCCAACAAAAATATGAAAGAATGCTCAGCATCATTAATCATTAGAGAAATGCAAATCAAAACTACAATGAGATATCATCTCACAGCAGTCAGAATGGCCATCATCAAAAAATCTAGAAACAGTAAATGCTGGAGAGGGTATGGAGAAAAGGGAACACTCTTGCACTGCTGGTGGGAATGTGAATTGGTTCAGCCACTATGGAGAACAGTATGGAGATTCCTTAAAAAACTACAAATAGAACTACCATATGACCCAGCAATCCCACTACTGGGCATATACCCTGAGAAAACCATAATTCAAAAAGAGTCATGTACCAAAATGTTCATTGCAGCTCTATTTACAGTAGCCCGGTGATGGAAACAACCTAAGTGCCCATCATCAGATGAATGGATAAAGAAGATGTGGCACACATATACAATGGAATATTACTCAGCCATAAAAAGAAATGAAATTGAGCTATTTGTAATGAGGTGGATAGACCTAGAGTCTGTCATACAGAGTGAAGTAAGTCAGAAAGAGAAAGACAAATAGCGTATGCTAACACATATATATGGAATTTAAGAAAAAAAAATGTCATGAAGAACCTAGGGGTAAGACAGGAATAAAGACACAGACCTACTAGAGAACGGACTTGAGGATACGGGGAGGGGGAAGTGTAAGCCGTGACAAAGTGAGAGAGTGGCATGGACATATACACACTACCAAACGTAAAACAGATAGCTAGTGGGAAGCAGCTGCATAGCACAGGGAGATCAGCTCGGTGCTTTGTGACCACCTAGAGGGGTGCGATAGGGAGGATGGAAGGGAGGGAGGCACAAGAGGGAAGAGATATGGGAACATATGTATATGTATAACTGATTCACTTTGTTATAAAACAGACACTAGCACACCATTGTAAATCAATTATACCCCAATAAAGATGTTAAAAATAAATAAATAAATAAATACCCAGAAGTGGGGAAAAAAAAAAAAGAATCTGAAAAAGAATACATATATGTTGGGCTTCCCTGGTGGCGCAGTGGTTGAGAGTCCGCCTGCCGATGCAGGGGACACGGGTTCGTGCCCCAGTCTGGGAAGATCCCACATGCCGCGGAGCAGCTAGGCCCGTGAGCCATGGCCGCTGAGCCTGCGCGTCCGGAGCCTGTGCTCCGCAACGGGAGAGGCCGCAACAGTGAGAGGCCCGCATACCGCAAAAAAAAAAAAAAAAAAGAATACATATATGTATAACTGAATCAGTATGCTGTATGCATGAAACTAACACAACACTGTAAATCAACTGTAATTCAATTTTTAAAAAAACAAAGCAAAAAATAGAAACAGGGGCTTCCCTGGTGGCACAGTGGTTGAGAGTCTGCCTGCCGATGCAGGGGACGCAGGTTCGTGCCCCGGTCCGGGAAGATCCCACATGCCGCGGAGCAGCTGGGCCCATGAGCCACGGCCACTGAGCCCGCGCATCCAGAGCCTGTGGTCTGCAACAGGAGAGGCCACAACAGTGAGAGTCCCGCGTACCGCAAAAAAAAAAAAAAAAAAAAAAAAAAGAATAGAAACAGTTTTAAAAAAATAGAAAAGAAAAGAAAGCACATAAAGTGCTTTGCATAGTGCCTGGCACTCAGGGGTAATTGTGCAATAAACAATCCTTGTGTTTACACAGGTGGGGACAGACAAGAGAGCAGGGGATTTCTTGGGCCTGTGGTCAAGGGGCTAATGTCTCCATCCTCTGGTGAATGAAGAATGTGATGAGGACATCATTCTCATACAGGTGGTCAAAGGCCATTTCTGTTGTATCCTTTTGTGCTTTTTTAGCAGCATCCTGATGAATTATAGCCATTTGTGTCTTGCCAGAAAAACTGGATTGCACAAATTTGATACTTTGTTCACCCTTTGCTTTACTTTCATGCAAAGGTAATTTCATTATTACAAAGAGTTTGTGTGTGTGTGTGTGTGTGTGTGTGTGTGTGTGTGTGTTTGTGTTTATTCTTTTATTATGTGCAGGTTCTTTACATACATTGCCTCACTGAAGTGGGTAGTGAAATTCTCGTTTTACAAATGAAGATACAATGTTAGGGAGGTCCCTCTTTCTCTCTCTTTTTCTTTCTTTTGCTGTAATTAGTATCTGAAATTGTCTTATTTCATTTATATGCTTAATTTTTTACTATCTTTCTCACCCACCAGACTATGAGCTCCTGCATCTCTAGTACCTAGAACTGTGTCTAGAAGATAACTGGTATTCAATAAACATCTGCCAAAAGAGAAATACACAAGGAGAATACACTTTTGTGAAAAGATTTGACCAGCCTGAACCAAAGGGAGCCACCCAGGAGGCCCATGTAATGTGCTTTTCTGAAAAATTACTAGGTTACTGGACATCTATTAAAATCTTGAACATATGCTTTCCTGGAAAATTACTTGACTCCTGGGAATATATTAAAATCCTAATTTTTACTATAAGAAATTGATACCACTTCTGAGTGATGTGGACTCCTTCTTCCTACAAATTTTATCCCCACCACCAAGTCTCTGTCTAGAGAACAAAAAGAAATGTTTAAAAACCATCCCTGGATCCCAACATACTCAGCAAATTCTCTTTATTCTTTTATTAAATTCTTGGAGATTTTCACTGTTTCATGCTTGTTGTTTATGGTGCAATAATATGGTGCAGTAAGATCTACAAATATATACAGAGGCAGTCTAAAAATACCCTTGTGCGTGGTTTGGAAAGATATCTTCAAGAGTATCCTTTGGGATATCTTTCCGAGTAAAAATGCTGTGGGGTGGTGCTCTCATTATTGAGGTTTTATTCCTCATTCTTATTCACACGAAGGTGAGAAAGAACATATTGATGACAAAGATGCCCTTAGGCTTTTGTACTTTACAAAGATGCTCTCATTGAGTTCAACAGCTCTCAGTGAATCATTATAAGACATTTTGCTGTTGAACTTCCTGCAGCACATGATTTTCAACATCTGTTTAGTATTCCAACCATCTCTCCTAACTTTCGCAAACTGCTTTTTAAGGAATACAGGAAAACAAAGCCCTAAAATCGACTTTTAAGACGAAAAATGTAGTAAATGGCAGGGGTGATAAAAATTAGTAAAGGCTCCCTCTACCACCTATAAAGTTTTAATCAGACCCAATTTTGTTGAGCCTCGAATGGGAAGAAAATAATGAGCTTCTATTTTTAAAGGTTGTGATAATCAGAAATTCTGATAATACTGATTTACTGCAAGGCACAAGAAATCTGCGGCCTCATGACGTCCAGTCTATTGGGACACAGGCAGAGTTCCTGTTTTTTTCTCATCTTCTTTGGTATTCCAAAAAAAATCTGCTTATTGATATGGTGGGAAAGAATCTCAGAGGACATGCAGTCTACATTCTTCTTTCAACCTATGAGGATACTGAAGCAAAGAAAGATTTTCTTAAGTTTAATTAGCAAAATGGACCCACAAGATGGTAAGGAGGCTTTTCACTTTTAGTTGTTAAAATGATTAAATAAATTAACAAATTATTTAAAAATTTCTAAATTAAATTCTCCATCCTACTCTGTAGACTAGTTTCATTCACGCATGCAAATTTTTGCAATTGGCCTGAAAAGGATGATTATTTTCAATAGAATTGATATGAGGTTAGATGTTGGGGCAGAGGAAGATAGAGGTTGCAGACTTCCAGGAATCTGACTTGGGTGATCTGACATAGGTAAGCACCTTACGAGTTCCATCAGCCCAAAAAGGAATGCAGCGTCTCATTTTCACAGCCTCCCTTTCCGCAAGACTCAGACATGTGACCTCTGCTCCACCAAACAGATGCTCCAGTACGTGATGTCTATTCAAAAGTGAGCCATGGGCCTTTATTGGCTTTAAAAAATAATAAGGTTATGAATCAATTTTAGAGCCTGAGAGAGAGCTGCAACTCAGCGTAATGGCTCCCTAAAATTTGTAAATTACAGGCATCAGCATCAATAAAATCATTACGACACCAAAAACAAAGTGATCAATGGGAGGAGGCCACCAGCACATGGAATTTATTTTTCCAGAGACATTTGCGAGTCAGGTGGTGGAGTTTCAAGCATACAGAGGCTAGCATCCTGCAACCGTGCCCAGGCATGATAGTAGTGGGTTCTGCTAGATAAGCCTTGCACTGTGGTTTGAGCACTGTTCCTGAATGTATAGCTTCCAAGCCTGATTCTTATGCTTTCCTGGGATGTCTGAATGTCACCTGTTAATTTAACACACTTTTCTGTTCAGACCTACAACAGTGGCATGGTAGCTGGTCTCCAAAGATAACTCCCCTAGAAGCTGGTGTTGTCCGTCCCCTTGAATGTGGGCTAGCCCTGTGTCTCCCCCAGAACAGAATGAGGTGGAGAGACAGTGTGACTTCCAAAGCTAGTTGTAAGAATCCTTGCAGCTTCTGCCTGCCCCGCTGGGAATGCTTGCTCTTGAGAAGGTCTGATTCGGACCATAGCTGCCATGCTGTGAGAAGCTTAAGCCACATGGAGAAGCTATATAGAGTAACGATAAATCAAATTTAAAAGAAGAGGCTTAATTGTCCCTGTTGAAAATAAGAGTAGAGATTTCTCTTCATCCTTTCTTTTCCTTGGAGCATTTACTTCAGAAAATTAGATAGGCCTTTTGTCAGCTTTATGACCCAGGAATGTCTTTCTCAAGGACCTGGGAGCTATTTCTTTGAAACATAAACATCAAGAGAAACAGCATCTCTCTGTCTCTCTCTGTGTCTCTGTGTCTCTCTCTCTGTCTCTCTGTCTCAGTTTCTGTGAGAGGGTAGGATCTAACTTAAGTGAGGCTCTGAACACACACCCCTCTTCTTGAAACGTCCTCCAAGTTGCAAGACAATCTCCTATCATGAAGATATCAGAAGTTTGTTATTCCTCTGGATAAAGCCAATTGGCTAACCCAGATGGTCACCTCAATTACCAAGTAAAGTTAGGATGAACTATACGTGACAAACAGTGCCATCAAGTCCTCTTATCTGAGGACTAGTTATTGTTTATCTTGAGAATATGTGTATAATAGACTGTATATGCTTGGCTATCTACAAGGGTGAGATTTCTTTCTATCTTTGCAATCCCTTAGCAGATTGCATCTGATGTGTGCATCACATTGTGGTTTAATGTTTATTCGATAATAAAACTCTTTTCTTTCTCTACTAATTTTGTGGAGCAGTTTTCTAGGTTGGGAGAAGATTTTGGTTTTAATTCTATTTCCCAAGAGTAGACACTCCGTCAGTCTCCTCTGAGGTCCCAGATGACAGCCAGCATCAAGTGTCAACCACAGGAGTGAGCCATCCTGGATCTCCAGCCCAGTAAGCCCACAAATAACTGCAGCCCAGCCAATGACGATGACCACATGACAGACTCCAAGCCACAGCCTCCTGGCTGAGCCCACTCAATCATAGAACCATGAAAGATAACAATAAATTGTTTTAAGCCACTAAGTTTGGGATAGCAAGAGATAACCAAAACAAATAACTTTTGTTCTTGCCACTAAGCTCTGACTGTTACATATAACCTCTTCTCTCCTTTCTGTGGGAGTATCTTAGAAGATGGTGGTCCATTGCATCTCTGAACCCCCTTACCGACAACTAGTGTTACTTTTCGCACAGAGGAGATACTAATACATTTTCCCATTTAAATCGCTTTTTGGACAGATTGGGGTTTAAATAAAATAAAAACAACAAATTGGATGCAATACATGTCAAATTGAACTAAATATTTTTATCTAACAACTGCTTCTAGAAAGCATTTGCTTCTGTTTGTTTACACACTCCACAGATAATTTCGCTACAGTTTAAAGCCAATACACACAAAATTATGTTTAGGGAATACCAAGACTGTTTCATTTTTCCAAAACCACTTCTGAGCTCTGCTGTTGATTCATTGGGCATTTCCCTCTTCTGTTCACTTCAGGAGACACCATTCTGGGTTCTATGCCTGCTTTTTTCCCATTTTAATGGTGTGATTAAAAGCTCTCTATTTGTTGGCCATAGGGACCTCTCACAAATATCCATAGCATATTGTCAAGACTGAAAGCAAATGATTAGGCACAAAAAATGCTGTCTGCAGGGACCCATTGTTCCATTTCTCTGGAGCATCAGCCTGTGTGTGTAGCAGTGACTGGATTATGTGTCTGCAGATACATGAGGTCTCTTGTGATTTGACTTCTCCACACTCCTGACAGATTACTGACTCACGGGCTTCAAGATAAAAGCCATCCAGACACTGCCTTCATGCTTTTTCCAGGATTGGTACGTGCTTTTTAGTTGCAATTTAAACTGAACTTTGGAAACTTAAAGGTGTTTTCCTTAGTTGCTCTGGATCCTTTCTGACATGATTAGTCCTTGCCAGAGAGGCTCTGAAAACATGGGCTCACAGCATCCATTTCCTGTCTTTTCCCCCATCCATTTGTAAAAGCCTCACTCAGCAGGAGTCAGGGAGAATTCATTCACAGTCTCAGCAGCTTCACCTGTAAAAAGACAAAATGTTAACATGCACCGCCCCAGGTTGCTGGGAACCCTAAAAACGTAAGTCAACTTAAGAACGTGAGTAGCACCCTAAGCATTGTGTCTGGCTCCTTGTGCAGTCAATGTCCCCTTGGATATTGTCGTGTCCAGAGCAATACTAGGGGAGATCATTCTGTTTGGGGCGCTATGCTTTAAGACGGGAATTGCAAAATGTAGACAGAACTACGAGAGAAAAAGGAAGAGGAGAAAGAGGAGGAGGAGAAAGAAGCAGAAGAGAAGGAAAAGGAGAAGGTACAGGAGGGAGAGAAAGAGAAGGGAGAGGAAGATGACCAGGATGATGAAGGGCCTTGAAATAACATCAAATGAGGGAATGCAAAACAGAAAGGAAACGAGAACTGAAATGGACCACGATTAAGGAAATAGACCTTGTTCATTCAGCATCACATATTTAATGCTTATCTTGGGCCCAGGGTGCTGCTAAGCACAGGGCATGCAGACATGGTCCCTGGCCTTGTAGAACTTAAGAGTAGTAGAGGCGACAGCTAATTTAAAAGGTCCCTGCTGTACAGTGGGTTATGGTACTATGACAGTGGAAGGATAGGACAGGTGGCTATGGTGGAACAGATCAGGGGCAGGTAAATAGTCTTGGGTGGGTAAAGGGGAGGTAAGGGTTGTCTGGAAAGGCTTCCACTTACCAGGTACCAGGACTAGGATACAGGATAAACTGCTTAGCATTGCCAAGTCTCAAGTGCTTATCTGTCAAGTGGGAGTAACAACGGTACTTACCTCACAGGGATGCTGTGAAGAAGAAATACGACAATCCGTGTAAAATATTTCACCAGGACGTCCCTTGGTCTAGCAAGGGATTCAACCGGGTGGCCATGGGGCAAATTAACCTCACTACATGTTTAGTCAGTGATTCAAAAGGAAATGAGATGGCCACATTTAAAAATTGGGAAGGTTCACGGGAATTTGTATTTCTAGCTTCTCATGAAAGATAGGAAAATCCGGCACCTTTGCTCTCAGATTCCATATGGCAGCAGTTGGCTGGAACTGAGTAACAGCTGCCCTTCTGGGCAAGGGGTCTGGCCTCCAATTGGTCACGGTCCCAACAGCCCTCTTCTCTCACGTGTGTCCCCTGCCCACCCTGCACGCTTCTGAAATGACCTCTCTTGCACTACTGAACACAACGCAGACTCCTTACCTCCACTTTGCCCCTCGCCCTGGCTCTCTGGTCTTCTTTTCAGCAATCCTGAATAACTTACAACTCCCGCATGATCTCTGTGCAGAAGTACCCTTTTTCCAGCTGTTCTTTCTGCCTGGAAGAGGAAGAATCAATTAACTCTTGCTGAGGTGAATTTGAATTCTGTTTTCAGGTGTGAAAGAATTTGCTTAGACAAAGCCATGGGACAAATGGCACATCATCCTCTGGGTAGTTTTAGGCTATACATTCAAAAGAGAAAAATTAGGCTTACCATTATTAAGAAAGGGGGAACATTTCTGCTCAACACCTGTCGTTTTCTGCCAAGTGAAGGGAGCGCCTTCACAGTGATACACCTGGATTCTCCCATCTTTCACTTACTCTTCCCAAGGCAAGAGAGAACTTGGGTGAGTTTGGCAGAAAGAGTTGGAAAGTCACAGCCGGCCCTTTTGTCAATCCTTTTCCCCTCCTTGCTGGGATGCCTACAGAAAGCATATGTCTTGCTCTGCCTCTGTCCTGTGGGAAAGGAACCTTCCCAAGCAAGGGAGAGTTTTAGGCTTCCAACTTCAACTGGGTCTAGATGGGTAAGCCTGGATGGTAGATTATTTGCAAAAATGGTTACAATTATTCCTTGCCTTATACCCAGCCCTGTTAAATAGTTCATACAACTTCCAGCATAAAGAGAGCTTGGGGGGCAAGGGGAAAGGAAACCTGGGGGTGGGAGGTGGGGAGGCTTCACAAATTATCTGGACATCACCTTTCTATTCTAAACTCCTTTATTTCTCTGCCACTTTAAAATTTTAAAGTCCTCATTCTATAGAGGACAATCTTTAGTCTTTGCCCATCTAGCATTTGACCTCTCCACATAGGAGGCAGAATCTCCATCCCACTCTGGAATCTGAAATCCTGGACACGTCCTTTGCCACCCTCCCTTGCAGCAAGAGGGCCCTTTCCACTCCAGAAATGCTACTTCTGGAGATTCACTGCAGAATCTGAAAATAAAAGATCACCCTGACCACAAAGCTTCTGCCAGCAGATCCGTAGAACTTCCAAACGATTTATTTATCGACAATGGTGATGTAATACATTTGACATTGTTTCTGAACAAAAACCTTTTTTTACAGTGAGAGAAGAAAGGAGTTTAAGCCCACGGGATTCACTGCTCTTATCACATACCCCATCACCTGAGAATTCTTGGCCTTCTAGAAGAGTGAGAAGGCTTTGTGAAAACTCAGTGTTGGTGCCAGTTGGACTGCCTTGCAAGGCTGAGTTGCACTTATGCATATAAAATGTAGTATATGCTCTGAGCCAGACAGTAATTCATTGGGTGTTTCTTTAATAGTCAAAATACATTGCATTCCATGCCCACAACTCTGGACTTTAATGGTTTAGGAAATGCTGTGTCCCAGAGAAGACGGTTTCCTTTAGGAGACACAGCACGATTTCTTTGAATGGGGAGCTGAGCCACTGCCTATGCATTCAGGCGCCTCTGTTAGAGGAACAGGGGAAAGTGAGGGGTAAGTTGTTGTTTGAGATGATGAATTCTGACTAGCTAGGGAAGCTGGGGACATGGAAGGCTACATCTGGATCTCAGGTGATCTGAGATCACCTGCCTTGTCTAGTGACAAAAGTTAGTGGAAGATAACAGCAACCCCATGCAGGTGGAACACAAAGGACCCTACTCCACAGGGATGAAAATGTGGGTCACCCAACCAGTTAGAGGACCTCAAGAGGCCAAGGAGCTGGCTGAAGTTAAAGGCAACAGGAAGTGAATAGAAGTCAAATTCGCAAATACCCACTGTAGCCTTATGAACAATTACTGCAATTAGTGCTCAGCATCTCCTGGCATTTTCTTCCTCCTTGCCTTGCACGTACACAAATGTATGAACTCATTTTCTTCTTTCTTCTCTGTCCTGCTATGTTTTATAAGATGTGTTGATGGTAGTTAATTTCACAATTTATTTTCCTAGAATACAGAAGATTGAGATGGGATGGTGGCTGGACTAGAATAGGAATGGAAACTAGACACCCCAGACCTGGATCTGGTGACTTAAAAAAAAAAAAAAAAAAAAAAGACTTCG
>NW_006773072.1:2002582-2005353 GCF_000442215.2 Lipotes vexillifer
GTGTAGTAAAAAAAAAAGAAATGACTTCGTGTTGGTTTCTTTGAGGGAGGAGATGAAAAATATTTTTGATTTTATGAAGGCTATTTGCATTCTATTATTATTAGGTGAGGTTTTGTTGACTGGTTTAGCGTGTGTGTGTGTGTGTGTGTGTGAGAGAGAGTGTGTGTGTGTTGATACTATAAATGTGGGAAAAACAAAACAGACATTTTGATGTAGAACAGCCAAATAGTGAACATTTGCCATGATTTTTGGTTGCCCAGCATCTAACCCCCTTCCTGTGTGTGGCAAGTCCACCCCTGGTAAGGCAAAACCCTTCTCCTGTTAGAATCTGAAAATGTCATCAATTTGTTTGCCCACCTTTTTCTTGCAGCTGGGTACCCGACCTCCACCTTTCCCACCAGGTATACCTGCACGAAACTTTGAATTGTAAGGCAGCGATGAAAAAGAAAATAGGACAGAACCTTACTGAATCTATGCTTGGGATGGACGGTGACACCAGAGACAAAAGCAGCAATGGCCAAAGTAGTGCCAAGGACAATAGTGACCAGTATTGCCAGCAGCAGTCCAGTGATACGTCAGGCTAGTTTCCTGTGATTTGCATTCTGCTCCTGGCTGTAAACTCTGAGCTGAAACCTCAGGCTTTCCTAACTATTCTGAGAGTTACTCAATTATTTTTTAATGAATTCATTTTTGCTTAAATCAGTCAGAATTAGTTTCTGTTCATTGAAACTTTGAGCCCTGACTGATAAATATCATTCATTCAATGACTGTTAATTGAACTCTTACCATGTACCAGACGGTAAACTAAATGCTATGCTATTAGATACCAGTAGAGAGCAAATGTAGATATGGTCCCTGCCTACAGAGAACTTACAGTCTACAGAGAGAAATATTCATCAAATAATGAAAATACATTTGAGACTGATTCTCTTCTTTTCCACATTTATATTCCTCAGAGGCCTTGACAGTATTTTGTCCTAACACTAAAGCAAAATGTTATTTCTGAGTAAGAGTGAGGTGAATGAGATTAACTGGCATTTTATTCTTTATACTTTTCTGCATCTTTTAGATTCTTTAGAATTGGTAAATATGTCTTTTAAAACCCTATCTTTTCCACTAGACAGATCGTACTTTACAACTAGAATCATTGAAATCTGCAAAGATTTTTGGTTAATGCAATCAAAATTATTTTCACTACTTTGCATCATTATAATAGCATTTGGAAACTGTATTTGGTTTATGGGAAATTATACCAAATTAGTTAATAAAATACGTCTTAATATGATTGGAAAGATGTGCTTTATTTTATTGTGGGCACAGTTATAAAACAAGTAACGCAGGTCAGATTGTGGTAAGAAAATTGTATTGAATATTAGAATAAATAACCATGGGGGAAAACTATTCTTAAGAGATTTGCATATAAATTAGGTAATTTAAAATCTATTTTTTTTTTTTGCCTGCATCGGGTCTTGGTTGAGGCACGCGGGATCTTTTTTCGTTACAGTGCGCAGTCTGCTTGGGCTTCTCTCTAGTTGTGGCATGTGGGTTTTGTCTCTCTAGTTGTGGCATGCGGGTTCTAGTTGTGGCTCGCAGGCTCAGTAGTTGTGGCACGCGGGTTTAGTTGCCCCGCAGCATGTGGGATCTTAGTTCCCCGACCAGGATCGAACCCGCATCCCCTGCATTGGAAGGCAGATTCTTTACCTCTGGACCACCAGGGAAGTCCCTAAAAAGTGACTTATTAAATGTCTAAACTGTGGAAACCGCTTAGTTATATTTTGCCACCATGGTGAATGACCCCCCTCCCGCAAGCTCATTATTCATGCTGTGTTTGTTTATCTGAGTCACATCTGATGGTCCCTTATGTTCAGACTTCTACATTCCACCAAGCTTTCCCTTTCAGATGCCATTTAAAAGAGCATAAACTTCACTGTGGTTTTGGACAATTAGTTTGAAACTAAGTTTAATAGCAAAAAGGGAATTCCATTTGCCGTATTTCATGAATCACTGGGGCTTCCTTTGGCTAACAATTCCCTTCTTTGGGAGAGTAGAGCCCTCTTCATTTTGCTTCATCTATTCCTGTAGCCTTGTTTCTTCCGCATCTAATTTGTTCTTCATCTATTTATAAACTGCTCAGTCAAAAATGCTCTCTCTGGGCTTCCCTGGTGGCGCAGTGCTTGAGAGTCCGCCTGCCGATGCAGGAGACGCGGGTTCGTGCCCCGTTTCGGGAAGATCCCACATGCCGCGGAGCGGCTGGGCCCGTGAGCCATGGCCGCTGAGCCTGCGCGTCCGGAGCCTGTGCTCCGCAAATGGGAGAGGCCACAACAGGGAGAGGCCCGCATAACGCAAGGAAAAAAAAAAAAAAAATGCTCTCTCTGTTGTTACTAGTGATCATTCCCTAGTCACCCAACTCAAAGAAAGACCTACTCCTTTCCCCACTGGAGACTTCTATAAATTAGTAAGTTTGCCTTCTTCCTTAAAAAAGCAAATCCCAAATCCTCTGAGGTTAACAATCGGAGGGGAAAACTTCACATGAAAAGAGAAGCTGGCCTTGGAAGCCCTCACCCTTGTCCTCCTGAAGCTCGCCTTCCTCTTTGTAAGATGAGGACCTACAACGCGAGTCCTTTGACTCCTGGACAAGGGGGTTCAGGGCTCCTTGTCATAACCACTGCAAAGCTGACAGGGTTGAGGGCAATGTTGCTCGGCTCTCAGCTTTACTACATGAGCCTTTCCTTCCCTTCCCAGAACACCTCACACAGGCGGTTCATTCCTGC
>NW_006773072.1:2005363-2045373 GCF_000442215.2 Lipotes vexillifer
GCTTTTGGCTCCTTCCCAGTATCTACGGTTAAACTTCTGGATGAAGAGATGGACTGATCTATGACACAATGTTCCCAGGGTTCCTCTCTGGTTGGAGGTGTTGGACTGCCCACAGGTAGGCTTTTATTGGGCAGATGCCCATCTCTGAGAAGACCCAGTGGTACTTCGTGTGTTCGTCATCTGGAACAGACCCTTTTTAAAAAAACTTTTCCTCTATACGTCGAAAATATTTTGAGTAACCATGTCATAATAAAAATCAAATATAATATTGATTTTTTACTTTTAAAGCAATTATTTTAAAAAGCATTTTTCAAATTAAAGTATCATTTGAAACCCATAAACCAGTTCATTTAGGAACTAAAATTTGGACTTCCAAGCAATATTATGTATGTTCACAGTTCGCTGTTGTAAAATTTGAGCAAATAAAAACTCCAAGTTGTGCCATAGAATTGAAGTTCAAGTTCTGTTTCTCAGTTTTGGTAATCACAGCACTATCATTGTTTATTTCAATTCTACTATTTAATTGCAGGGTTATGTTGTGCCACAGAACTTGCAGACAGGAATTGAACCAGAAGAGAGCTGGAACAATTCAGAACCACTTTCATCTGACAGTGAGTTCAGAGTGGTTCAGAGTGGTTCTGCATTTTTAAAACTTTAAAACAGCTGTGTCCATGTGCGTCGAGGCTCAGTTTTAGGATTGGGAGTTCTTCAAAGTGACTTTCACAGAGAATATTGTGTGTGTTAAAGGATAAATAATACAAATTACATTACATGTAAATTATTAAAACTCACAGTAACCCCAGAAATTGAGTAGAACTTAGACCAACGAAAGACATTTTCAGGTTATTTTATCACTGACATTGTTTACAATGGCCAGCACGTGGTGATAATAAAAAGCAGACACACTTTTAATTGGCTTTATTACTGTTGTTAACTTCTCTATTAAGAATGCATCCCTTTAGTGTCTGCCTCTGCAATGGACCACACTTAGTGCCTGGACTTTGGCAAATCAATGGAGAGGTCTTCTCTGAACCCTCTATCTAATAAGTAGATCTCCCCTCTACTCTTATTTCTCTTTATCACCAGAACCCTATTAATTTGCTTTACAGCACTTATAATTTGTAATGACATATTTGTTCATGTACTTATTTACTGTCTACCTTACCACATTGCTATCATCATCAATTGGTGATGGTATGTCCCAGCACCTCGTGGATATCTGACATATAGTAAGCACTCAGTACATTTTTTTAAATGAATGAATGCATGCATGAATGAATTAAAGTCTTGTTCATTTAGCAGTGGCCAGGGGGATGAGATCATGTAATACCATATGGCAATTAATGCAAAAAATAGAGGTGTGAGTATGCTTTGGTATGCCCTGGCCTGCCTATTCACCTTGATTAAAATCATGAGAGGTATATAGATCAGATGTCCACGTGATGAGAAATACAACTGTCAGAAAAGCCAGGAGTTTACATCAGCCTTATCAGTGCATTCTTTCTTATAGTAAATATAGATGAGAAATCAAATCAAGTTTGCTTATACAGATGGCCAAAAAAGCACATGAAAAGATGCTCAACATCACTAATTATCAGAGAAATGCAAATCAAAACTACAGTGAGGTATCACCTCACACTGGTCAGAATGACCATCATTAAGAAGTTACAAATAACAAATGCTGGAGAGGGTGTGGAGAAAAGAGAACTCTCCTACATTGTTGGCGGGAATGTAAACTGGTAGAACCACTGTGGAGAACAGTATGGAGGTTCCTTAAAAAACTAAATGTAGAACTACGATATGATCCAACAATCCCATTCCTGGGCATATATCCAGGGAAAACCATAATTCAAAAAGATACATGCACTCCAGTGTTCATTGCAGCACTACTTACAATAGCCAAGACATGGAAGCAACCTAAGTGTCCAATGACAGGGGAATGGGTAGAGAAGATGTGGTACATATATACAATGGAATATTACTCAGCCCCATAAAAAAAGAATGAAATAATGCCATTTGTAGCAACATGGATGGACTTAGGGATTGTCATACTAAGTGAAGTAAGTCAGACAGAGAAAGACAAAAATCATATGATATTACTCATATGTGGAATCTAATTTAAAAAATGATATAAATGGATTTATTTACAAAACAGAAACAGGTTCACAGATTTCAAAAACAAACTTATGGTTACCAAAGGGGAAACATGGAAGAGGGGGACAAATTAGGAGCCTGGGATTAATTTACACACACTACTATATATAAAACAGATGACCAACAAGGACCTACTGTATAGCACACAGAACTTTACTCAGTATTCTGTAATAACCTATATGGGAAAAGAATCTGAAAAAGAATGAATAGATGTATATGTATAACTGAATCAGTGTGCTATACACCTGAAACTAACAAAACATTGTAAATCAACTAAGTAAATTTTTTTAAAAAAAAAGATTGCTGGGTGAACCCAAAACTGGGGCCAAGAGAATTCAGGACATGAGTCAAATGTTTGACAGAATAGTGACTTACCTGGAAGAAGTCCCTAATGGTTGGGGAAAAGGAGGGAACGAGATAGGGGTCCAGAACCTAAAATGCTGGGTTAGGTCTAATTCTTGTTCTTTTCCAACAAACGTTGGAGTTGAAAATCCAAGATACAAAGAGACCTACAGACCATTCAAAGTGTTATCCACAACACTGCTTCTTTATACTCTAGTAAAAACAATCTCATACTCACTACATATGGAATTACTGATACTACTGACACTGGTTTCAGCCACCTGCTTGTGAGGGTTTTATTTTAATGTTTCCAAGCAGATCTGCCACTCCCTTCACTCATTTCGTTGGATACAGGAGGGTTTGTCTGCAACTGGGTTTCTCTTTCAAAGAC
This sequence comes from Lipotes vexillifer, assembly GCF_000442215.2. Lineage (NCBI taxonomy): Eukaryota > Metazoa > Chordata > Mammalia > Artiodactyla > Lipotidae > Lipotes > Lipotes vexillifer. The sequence goes on from NW_006773072.1 coordinate 2,008,251, forward strand.
ATAAAATATACTGGCTTTATTTCTAACCACTAACCTCCCTGCTCTCTCCCCCTACATTCATGATTCAAGGTAAATATGATTAGCAGTGATTATCTAACCATAATGCTATTACCTTATTTGAGGCAAATTTAATAGGCAGCCCTCTCCTGTGTGTGCGATTTCTCTCTCCCTCTCCCCCTCTCTCTCTCCCTCCCTTCCTCTCTAGCTATATTAAAGACCATGATGGCACAATTTATGGATGAAGATTTCTCATAGGAACTCTATAAGCATTGCATGTCCCATTGGATGCAATATTTTAAAAAACATTTTTCTGAGAAAGATGGACACTGACATACGTAGAACTTATTTGAAAACAATAGCCAATCATCACAATTTCTTACTTCTATCTTCTCAAGTGAGAGGAAACTACATGGTGACTGTCATTCAGCTTCCATCCTACAAAAAGAGAATCAGTACAAAACCTCTTGGTTTCCTTTAAGGTCATTGAAACAGATGGAAAGCACGATTCTTCCCCTGAAGGGCTTGACCATTTTTTCTGCAAAACAAACTGGAAGAGAGACCATCGTTGTCTCTAACTCCACAGAGTCTAAACATGCATCTCTTACTGGGCTCTGGTTTGCTCCTCAGCTGACTCTGTATTTTCTGTAGTTAAGAGCTTGGGTTTGGGGATGTACAGACCTGAGTTCAAATTCCAGGGCCATTATTTACATATGACTTTTGAGACCTATTTAATCTCTCCAAGCTTCAGTTTCCTCTATTAAATCAATGGGATACTCATACTTATTATCTACTCAGAGGTTCTGTGAGCATTTTGTCAGAAAATGGAGGTAAGGTACTCAGTACAGTACTTGGCACATACTGAGATCTTGATAAATTATACCCCCCTCGATTAATTTTATACAACAGGGATTAGTTAGCTATAGATATAGTGATAAGTGTTAATAGGGATTATGGGGTTCATAACTAACCACCCTCAAATTTGGTGGCTTAAAAAACAACAAGTTATTTAGCTCATGCCACTGTGCATTGACAATTTGGGCTGGTCTCAGCTGGGCGGTTCTTATGCTGGTCTTGGCTAGATTCACTGTTGAATCTTTGTGGAGCTGGTGGGTCAGTTGTGGCTGGCTGACTTATGATGGCCTCGTCTGGGATGGTTGGGATGATTGGGGCCTCTCTCCTCCAACAGAGCCAAGGCTTCATCACATTTTCTAAGTCTCTGCTTGCACAATGTTTGTTGCTGTCCCATTGGCCAAAGCAAGTTGCAAGGCCAGTCCAGAATTAGGACTGGAGAAAGAGAGTCCCAAAGTCAACTGCAAGAGTGTGCACACAGCCAGGGGAAGAAATTGAGGACACTTTCCCAGTACACCACAAACAGCCTCTTCTCATACAGCCTCATATATGGAATCTAATTTTTAAAATGATAGAAATGAACTTATTTACAAAACAGAAACAGACTCACAGATTTTGAAAACAAACTTATGGTTACCAGAGGGGAAACGTGGAAGGGGGGGACAAATTAGGATTAACTTACACACACCACTATATATAAAATAGATAAGCAACAAGGACCTACAGTATAGCACAGGGAAATTTACTCAATATTCTGTAATAACCTATATGGGAAAAGAATCATGTACTTTGATTTATCTATTCTTGTCTTTATGTCCTTTATGTTTATGCTCCCCCTTCTTCCCTCTCTGTTCCTCTCTTTCTCCCTCTCTTCCTTAAATGTTTATTAAGCACCTAATGTGCTCCATGTAGAGGGAATACCCCAATACATAAGATGTGATTCCATTTGTCATTAAAAGGCTTGTAAAGGATCTCACTGCCAGGAATGGCCCTGTGTTTAAGGAGGTTTTTCCTCTTTCTCCTTTATAGCAGCTCCACTACACCCTGTGTTAAATGCTAAAGCTAGCTAGCATTTTAGTAAATAACAATGAGAGATAATGCTTTCCTCTAATTGTTTAAAATGATAGTGTTTCTAAGGAAGAGTTTCCAGCTGTTTTGTCTGACCTAATAAGATCTCTTAACCTTATTATCTCAGGATTTTGCTCCCTATCCATTTGCAGTTCTCTTTATAAAGCACAGATGACTGTGACATTTGGCTCATGGGATGATCAGGAGTGTGTGCCTTGCATGCTGTCCTAGTTGGCACAGAGAGGGGTTAGGAATGACCTTCTGGATTAGAGGCTCATTCTTTTCCGTTGTTTTTGTGTGTTTCCAACTACTTTGGCTAGGACGGTAGTGAGAAAATTACTCTGGCATTCAGAGTGCAGTGATCTCAAATGCATGAGCTTAAATGGCAACAGAAATGGCCTGATGAGATGTATGACATGTATGATTAGAGTCTCATCATACTTCAAGTCTTTTCTAAGAGAATGGAGCTCCACTTTGGTTACACACAGAAACATCTGGAGAGCTTTTAAATTAGGTCCACACCCAGGCCACAATGCAGACCAAACTACATAAGAATCTGGGGAGTGGGAACTGGGCATCGGTTTTTGTTTTTTTTTTTTTTTGCGGTACGCGGGCCTCTCACTGCTGTGGCCTCTCCCACTGCGGAGCACAGGCTCCGGACGCGCCGGCTCAGCAGCCATGGCCCACGGGCCCAGCCGCTCCGCGGCATGTGGGATCTTCCCGGACCGGGGCATGAACCCGCGTCCCCTGCATCGGCAGGCAGACCCTCAACCACTGCGCCACCAGGGAAGCCCCGGGCATGGGTATTTTTAAAAGCTTCCCTGATGATTCCAAAGTTCAGTCAAGTTTGAGAACTACTGCCTTGAGGGGACTCATAGAATGTTACAACACAGGAATGTCTCTTGATTTTGAAATTGAGGACAACTAAGTCCAGAGAGGTCAAAGATGTCAAAAGGCCAGGTAAGGGGGAAGGCAGTATTCAAACCCACGTTTTCCAAGTCCAAAGTCTGTATTTCTGTTGCCTCATAAGAACCAGAAAGCCCTGAGTCACTATTAGGCAATGGTAGAAATAGAATGGAAAGAAATGAAACAAGAAGGGCATATTACTGATATAAATATTTAGTGAAAAAGAAAACTAAGCAACGAGAGCATCAATTTGCATCATTATGACCTTTTGGGAATAAGCTTTTGGGAGAAGTAAATAACCTTACAGTTATTTCCTATGAACTGTAAATTTGCTGGCAAATACCTTTGAACACTGGACTTCCCTGGTGGCGCAGTGGTTAAGAATCCGTCTGCCAATGCAGGGGACATGGGTTTGAGCCCTGGTCCGGGAAGATCCCACGTGCTGCGGAGCAACTAAGCCCGTGCACTACAACTACTGAACCTGCACTCTAGAGCCAGTGAGCCACAACTACTGAGCCCACGTGCCACAACTACTGAAGCCCGCGCACCTAGTGGCCGTGCTCCGCTACAAAAGAAGCCACTGCAATGAGAAGCCCACGCACCGCAAGGAAGAGTAGCCCCGGCTTGCCGCAACTAGAGAAAGCCTGCGCGCAGAAAAGAAGATGCAACGCAGACAAAAAATATATATATATATATATAGTGTCTGCAACTTACTCTCTAAGAGATCAGAAAAAATATATATATATATATATATATATATATATATATATATATATATATATACCTTTGAACACGAAAATGCATGCTAATTAAAAGTGAATCGTCTCAGTGCTTGATTTGGAAATTGGAACAAATACTGGACTAAACGTGAAGCAGACCTATTTTGGGCAATTTGGGCTAAAAGCAAATACTCTGATAGGATGTTGACAATAATCTTTCTAACATCATCTTAACTTATATTAACAGGTAGGCATCCTTTCTGGAAGAGGGATCTATCTAGTGGCTCATCTTGGTGTTGGCCCTACACAGTGTGTAAGAACGAGAGCTGAGAAGTGTGCGGACACGGTGATGGATAAAGCCCAATTCCTCCCAGTTCAAATCGGGCTTTAAGAGAAGAGCACTGGGGCTTCCCTGGTGGCGCAGTCGTTGAGAGTCCACTTGCCAATGCAGGGGACGTGGGTTCGTGCCCCGGTCCGGGAAGATCCCACATGCCGCGGAGCGACTAGGCCCGTGAGCCATGGCCGCTGAGCCTGCGTGTCCGGAGCCTGTGCTCCGCAACGGGAGAGGCCACAATAGTGAGAGGCCCGCGTGCCGGGAAAAAAAAAAAACAACAACAACCGAGGTCCAGGAGAAGCAAACACTCTTAGCCTAAGTACTAAGAAGGTGGTGGCAGAATCAGTCCTCTACAAATTGGGGGTGAGGGGAGGCGTGATACAGAGGCAGAACTCGATCCAGAGGATTTGACAGGGGAAGGGGGTCTGTATGGTAACTGTGTTACCAAAAGCCTACGTGTACTAACTAGGAAAACACTTAGGTGTGGTGTATGTGATCCAGTCACCAGGATATTATTATTCCTGACTTTGTCCTTCCTTCCTTCCTCAGGATCTTTGGATGCTGATTTAATTTCTGGCAACTGTACAAAACCAAAAGGCCAAGGGGATTTAAAAAAAAAAAACAAAAAACAATGAAAAAACCAAACTCATTATGGGCCAAACTGTCTCAGGGCCTCTGGGATTTGCATCTTTTTTGAACAATGTAAGCAGAGATGTCTGTCATTCGGCATCCGTATCCTCCTTTGCCTTCCTGGGTGCTGTGCCCTCTGGATCTCCTCTATCTCTGTCGTTTGGCCCCACACCCTCCCTCAGCAGGCTTTCTCTGACTCTTGTCTTCAGCTTTTGTCCCAGGGCCGAAGACTCCCAAATCTCTCTTCTCGAGATTCCCCTACCTGCCTCCAGCCTGGTATGCCCAGCTGCCTTCAGATCTATTCTCTCGGATGTTTCTCTTGGACGTCATCTCAAGCCTAATACGTAAAAGAGAAACTCACACCCTCTCTTCACACCTCCTCCCTAAAGCAGCTTTCCTTCCCAAGTTGCCTACTGCTCTTCCAGCACATCCGTTTCCTTATTCCGTAAACTTGGTGTTACGTAACTAACAGATGCCTCGCTTTTGCTCCCGAGTCAGCAGCCAGCAAATCCCAGGGAGTCTTCTTCTGCAGTAAGATTCAGCCCTTTTCTTTTCCACAGCCACCAATACTATGCACCTAACACTCCCTTCTGTATCAAAATTGAAGTCTTCCCTCCATGGATTGTCTGTCATGCTGTCGGCTCCATAGAACCCTGTTGCTGATAATTCAATGCTACTGTCCTTATAGAGAACCTAGAGTGGTTTCTTAAAGGACATATTCCAAGCTTGCACGTAAAGTTGTTCATTAACTAGTCCCATTGTACCTGTTTTGTTTTGTTTTTACGTCCAGTGAATAAATATGTACTTTATTTACATAGTTATTAAATTAACATGCTCCCCCTACTGTGTGCCAGGCAGGAATACAGAAATATGAACAGAATATGGTTTTTGTCATTTTCTGAAATGTGTACAGCCCAGTGGTAGAATACAAGCACGTATGACAGTTTACTTAGGATTCAGTGGGAAAAGTGCTACAGTAGAGGCAAATCAAGATGTTGTGAAAGTCTGGGGAAGAAAACTGGGAGCAGGAAAGATGTTATAGATGATAAAAATATGCAAAAATGCATTGAAAGAAAACCAAGTATTTGGTAATCTGCCCCTTATACCCTTAAGCAAGAGACAGCCTCCAACATACCATTTGTACACACTTCCCTGACTCACTCTAAATTGCCCTCCACCCTCCCGCAGCCTCTTTAAGAGCTCTCCAGGTCTTTGCTAATTGAAATTCTGCTTTCTTACAAGTCCACCTCAAGATAGTTTTCCTCAAGCCCTCCCCCCTCTTATCTTCACCTTCTTTTTCTTCTCCTTTCAGTACTGCACAATATCATTTCTTAACCAGAATGTTGGCACTAGGACAAAGGATCTCAAACTTAAATAGGTATTTGAATCACCCTCAAGTGTGATCCATCGGGGTTTAGCTAGGAAGGCAGGAATCTGATTTTTAACAGGTTCCCAGGTGATTCGGGCACAAGAGGATCTTAAGCCACTTTGAGAAACACCGGTTGAGACCTCTGTGGCTTCCTTCGATTTCTCCATACTGGCTGTCCACAGCCCACAGGGACTAGCTAAGCATATGTGGGTTGCTGAAGGCTCTGGGCTCCAAGTATTCGCTTAGGTGACCATTAGATACATCAATTATCAATCACATTCAGAGAGTCAAGAAAAGTGACTCAGTCAAGTGGACAGAACCGCCCTCTCTGGAGGAAACTGGCTCCTGAGGCGTGAAATCTCTCTGAAAGTCGCCAGCAGAGGAAGAGGAAATTACATTTGCTGTCCTCTCAGAACAAGCGCAGCCGTCGCCCCTGATGACCTCCGTGTGTCTCAAATAAATCATGTTTTCAGAGAATACAGAACACACTGCAAGTTCAAGAGCTTATAAAAGAAAAAGCCTACGGGTACACGATGCACTCAAGGCCATCACGCGTAGCCTCACAACCTCATAAACGGGTGCAGCTGCAAGAAACAAATATTGCTAATGCACCTCGCATAAGCGTTCATGAAAATGAATATGACTCAAATCAGGAGGGTTTGACAATAAAACGAAGCCCGAAGTCTCCCTATTGCGCGTCCCTGTCCTCTCCAACTTCCCCAAGCCCCAGCAAGCTGCCCCTCCCTGCCCGGAGCGCGGCCTCCCTGTGGAGGCGGGGCCGAGACGTCGGTGACGTGCTGACGTCAGGGCGTGCGGACGCCCAAGTGTCGTCCGGCGCGGAGATGGGCCGGCGGCATCTCCTGTCGCCAGCTTCCATTGCGTGAGCCGCGGGGTCCGTGTCGGCGCCCTCTGCCCTTCGCCCTTCGCCCTTCGCCCTTCGCCTCGTCCCGGTCTCCCCGGCCCGTCCGTCATGGTGCCGTCGGCGCGCCTGGCGAGGCCCCGCTGAGCCTCGGCCCGGCGGCTAGCGCGGCTCGGGGTCACCATGCCTACCCGTGAGTGGCCGACCGAGGGTCGGACCGGGTGGGGAGCGTTGGGAGGCGGCGGCCCGCTGGGCGCACACTCAGGTGTCGCTGTCCGGCGGGGCGGTGGGGCGGCGGGGCGGCGGGGCAGGCGGGCCGGGCCGCGGAGAGCCAGGAAGTGCCGGCGACCGGCCGAGTTAGTTTCGTTTGGTCTTAGGCTTCCACGGTGGGGTGGCGTGGGAGCCCGTTGCACAGACGGGGAAACCGAGGTCCGAGCGCTAAGGACGCACGGCTAGTAAGTGGCAGAGCTGCTAGTAAGCTTGACCTGTGGGACTTGGAAGTCCAGCTCTTTCTCTAGCAGAGCTAAATGGCACTTTATGGAAATGCTGAAAATAGCTCCGTCCCATCGTCATTGCCTCCTCACTTGCTCGAGGACCAGGCATCTCCTGGTGGAACGCTCCGGCCTGGCCCAGAGCCCTTTCCCGCGGCGCCCGAAGTCCCAGCTGCCCTGACTTTTCTCTGTGACACGTCCTGGGGGTTGAAGCAGGTGCTCTTTGGGGAACTTGTTGGACCCACCGGCGTCAGATCCAAGTGGATCTGGCAGTTGATTCCAGTGGCAGCTGATTGAAATTGCAGGTGTAGGCAATTTGAATAAGACACGTTGAATAATATTCTGGAGCTTGGGCCCTGGAATCTGCGTGTCCTACGTGTTACTGAGGGACCCTGAAGTTTGAAAATTGCTGGATAGTGGAGGCGTTTTGGACAAACAGAGTACTCTAACACTACCAACGACAAATTTTAAAACGACCCAGAGAATCACCATGTGACTTTAAACCCGGTGACCTATCTGGATATGTGCAGACTAGGGAAGCTCCTGATTTTGGAAGTAGAGCAAGCATGATGATGATTGATTTGAGATTCTTTTCAAGTAGGGCTCTTGCAAGCGTTTCATGCTGTAGAATCTTGAAGCACTTGTCTGTGTTTCCAATTAGTTCATATTTCTTAGAATTCATCACTTTTCCTAATTGTCCTTATTTTTGTAGACACATGGGACATTGGATTTCCAGGTCAGCCTCAAATGCATTTTTTGTCCAGTGGTGGATAAAGAGGAATTATTTCCTGATACTAGAAAGGTTTATGTAACGCTGTTACAAATTTTTAAACAATCTTGATGTAAAGATTACTAATAACTCCTCATATATGTATGGGTAAGGTGGATTTTGTTCTCTTAACCCAGTCCTGTGTGTCCTAAACTTGATGTTCTTGGATTTTTGTATCCCGTACGTATGTCAACAGTTTATATTTTAATTTTATTCTTCTAGGCTGGAGGAATATCATCATCAGTATTAATTGTCAATTTATTGTTCCTAAATTTATATTTATGTTAACAAGTGAATTAGCACTGTGCTAATCTTTTACTTTCTTAGAAAGCAAAGGGGGTGGGGGAGGAACACCTTTCTTGAAAGTTAAGGCTTCAACTGGGCTTTATTGGTAAAATGGCAATTAAACAGAGTTTTTTAGTTATGTTATAAGGTTATATAGGCCCATAGAGTGGATAGAGGACTTTTTTTCCCCCTTAATTGTGTGATTTACAGTGCAGAATAACACAAGGATGAGCCATGGTGTACTTTGCATAGTTAGGATTACAGTATCCGTGACCTGACTGGAGGGCAAGTGAAATATTTGAGTTATCTATCATTGCTGTTAATATTTATTATGGTACAGTTTCTGTGATTGCTTAAAAGTGTGGTACTGATTGGTGGTACACATGTGAAGTCATTTGTGTTCATAATTGCCTTTTTCTTTTCTTTTGTGACCAGAGCCACCAAAATAGCTGTGATAGTGTATGGATATTAGTACTTCCCAGAAATTCCCAGAAATTCTGCATGTAGAATAAGTAATTTCCAGCAAAATTATTATTTTCTTTAGGGATTTTTTAGGAAGGAACCCCCCCATGCCCCCCCCAGTAAGCGAAGCTTTTTTTCTTTCTAATGTCACATGAGTTAGGAGGCTCATGTACATGCTCAGCCAGTTAATCTTTAAGCATTTAGTGAAATAAATGTAATGCTTTTCTGTAAAATGAGAGTGTTGGAGATGATCACTAGGGTCTTTTCAGACTCTATAATTCTGAGAGTGACCCTTATTCCAAGCCATAGAATTATTCTACTCTTGCTATTTGGTTGCTTATTTGGAATATTGATACCCTCAGTCACTGAAACTGGAATTGGTAAGTAGAATCCAGTGGAGCATAGTACACCCTTGAAGGCTAAACGGTGGCATATCTCATGAATGTTAATAGTCACTTCATTGGACTTATTTAGGAGATCCATAGACTCTTTTTCAGAAAACAGCTACCTGGAAGGATGTGTGACAGGAAGTTGCTGCGACACAGAACAGTTCTGTGGTCATGTCACTGTATATTTTCAGGCAGTAGTTTGCAATAATCCCTAAGCACAGATTTCAAGACTGTTTCACTAAACGATCTTTTCAAATCTACAAACCTGTAATTTGTCACATCATTTCTCTAAAGGCCTTCATTTCATCCTCCTACACCCAAAGGACCATTAAGAAACATTTTGATTGTGAAGGTTTTCCTAACTGTGTATCAGAATTTGAGTGGAAGAAACGTTAGAGCTTCTCAATCCAATCGTTTTATTTTATTTTGCATATCAGGAGACTGAGACTCGGTGAGTTTCAGTAACTCGGCTAAGGTCACAGGTGGAGTAGAAGCAGGACTTGAACACAGACCTGGGATTAGGGTTTGGGTTAGGGTTCCTATCCATAATCACACTGAGCATAGATACTGTTTATTTTTCCATAGCTAAGTTGATAATAGTTTATCTTTTAAAAAAACTTTCCCTGGAGTTACACTAAGGCAAAAGTGAGCTTGGTCAAAACCACATCAGACATGTGAACTTAAAAGAATAACATTTTTGCCTTTGCTTCTGTCTTGTCACAGGAATCTGAGCAAAGATTGCCGGGGATTCCAGTGGTATGCTAGGTAGATGCTTGGTTATATAGGTAGAGACGTAAACTTTTTAGTAAAATGCTTCTATGAAGGGGACTCGTTAGCTGACAGATAACTTGTCTCAAAGCAGGTCCAATAAAATATGCCCTTTTATTATATATGAAAACATTGTATATTGGCTAAGGGAAACTGCAACTATTAACCATTCTTTGCTGTTAAACTATACTTTCAGTAATTATTTGTGGGTAATGCTTTCTTTTCTCATTTAGATGTTGGCATTGATATCTGGCCGCATTTGTTAGGCTGTGGTAATGTGGTCCATCTGTGTGTGGATTTTTCCATTGATGAGGTTGATTATATTTGATTTCTTTTTCAATCCATTCTTATGAAATAAGTGCAGAATATAGGTGAATTGTGAAGTGAGGGATGAATGCTGGTGAAAGTGTTTTCATTTAGAAACACATGACAGGTAAACTTGACCTGTTACTGGCTTGTGAACCTTTTGTGTTTGTTCATTCTCTCTCTCTCCCTGCCCCTCACCCCCTTTTCTCCCTCTCCCACCCAGCATCTATGTACACTGCCAGAGTTATAGCTGAAGAGTTTTCTTTCTCACAGCGACCTTTGGCCTGACATGTTTTGGTTACTACCAGATCTCATCTTTCAATCTGTCCCCACTCATGAGGACACGGGGCTGCATTAAAGATGATGTAGGTCATGGGAGATGAGGCTGGAGAAGGAAAAAGGAGCCAGAATTTGAAGGATGTAAGATGCTGTGCAATTAACGTGGCTAAAATTGTGTTCCAGCTGTCACAGTCACAGTTAGTGGCTATTTTGTAGGCGTATTAGCAGTTTCCAGCTCAGTGGTTACTTAAAAACTTAAAATTTGCTCTTAGTAATAGAAATTGATTATTGGATATTGATTGTGTACGAGGCAGTATACTTGTGCTTTATAGGAATGATCTTACTTAGTTGTCTCCGACATTGAGGAAGGTCCTATTTGACCAATTATAGAAATGAAGAGATTGGTTCAGGGAAGTAAAGTAACATGCCTAATGACAGTAAGTGGTGGAGCTGGGATTGGAAGTGGATAGGTGTGACTTCACAGTCCCAGTTCTTCTTTCACACTGCACTGCTCTGAGCCGGGCAGGAGTTGAATCTGCAGTCCTCAGATCCTATCAGTTTCCTTTAACACTGTCACTTTTGCTTAGCGCTATGCCTGATCACATAATAGGTACTTGGTAAATGTTAAATAAAAGAATGAATTCTAACTGTAGTCAGAGAAGTTATTCTTTGGATACTATAACCTGAAATAACTTTTTTTCCCCATAAAAACAGTGTTATAAAAAGTTTTATAGTTTATGATTAGATTCTTAGCAGACCTGCCTGAAATATTTGCAAGACCTGAGACAAGAATACAAATGGAGGCCCGCAAATCATAGTCTAAATGCAGGTGTCCCAGTTTTTGCTCTCGATGTCTTGGACTGGATCATTTTTTGTTTGGGAGGTCTAGGGCTTTCCTGTGCATTGTAGGATATTTAGCAGCTTCTCTGGCCTCTACCCACTAGAAGCTAGTAGTAATCCTCCCTGTCCCCTAAAGCTGTGACAACCAAAAATGTCTTCAGACATTGCCAAATGTCCCCTGGGTAGGGGGATTGTCCCTGGGTTGAGAACCACTGGTCTAAATATTAAATGTTATAGACCAAGCTGTGGCCACAGCCTGGCCTGCTTTTCCATCCAGGGTCCCTACAATCTGCTCCCCAGAGATTACTTTCTCAACTTGGAGGTCCAAGCAGACTACAGGCCTGATCCTGTCAGCAGTGATCTGTTGGGTCAGGGTGGGGTCTTGCCTGACCCTGTCCAGCTTCTTTGGGGAGCCAGAGTGAGAAGGTCCCCCCCACCCCCCATTACCTCACTTCCATCTCAGGAGTTTGGTACAGTTCTAAGCACCTCCCAAAGCTATTACCACCTGAGTAGAGGGGCAGGTGGGTGGAGGAAGCCCCGCCTTCTCGGGAAACTACATCTGCCTGGACTCCCACTTCGGGTAATTTGGGGTGGGCAACTTCAAAGAAAAACAGCTGTCGCCATCTTTGGTTTCCTAGGATGTGATTTTCAGTATTGTCCCCTCCCCCACCCACATGTACCTCTCTAAAAGGAAAGAAAACTCTGTGTTTTGGAAAGCAGAGGCCCTCTTTTCCCCCGAGTCGAGTGAAAGCACTAGTTCTTAGGAGAAAGCCACATCTTAACCTATTATGTAGCTCAACTTAGGTATGGAATGACCCCAGGTCATCTGAATACTGGGTGGGTATTCACAACTACATACTTCATACTACCTTTATGGGGGATGGAAAGATATGGTATAGAAGTATTATAAAAATCTGTGGCTAAAGATTTGAAGAAGGATTCAAAGTTAACATCAAATATAAGATCAGTATTTGCAGTATTTATACAGATCGGAAAGCAAAATACCACCAACCCTCTGTGGTTAAAGCACACACCTATGCTTGTCAAAGTCTAAGTGCAAATGATTGATAAAGATTTGGGGGGAGATGGTTCAATTTTACTAATAAAGAAATGCTAATTAAAAGCTGAAATCATTTTTGGTTTACCACATTACCGAAGACTTTTTAACAGTAATAGGCAAAGGTGGTGGTGAGGTGCAGTAGAAAAGGCAGAAGTTTAAATTGGTACAATTCTTGGAAAGTAATTTGGCAGTATTTTATCAAGTGCTCTGATAATGCTTTTACTCATTGACCCAGTAATTTCACTTTGGGGAATCCTTAAGAAATGATTAAAAACATAAACTGCACTAGGATGTCTGCACTGAGGTGTCTGTCACCGTAATATTTGTAAAATAGTAAAAACCCAGAAACTTTAATATTCAGTAATGGGGAAGTGGTGCAAACATAGAATATTTGAATATAGAACATCCTTGCAACAAAATATCATGCAGTCATTTAAAATACTTAGGAAAGCACTGGGATTATGAACTGTTTTTATTTTCTTTTCTGTAATTTGTGTCTTCCAGAGTTTCTACAGTTAGCGTATAATCCACAATCAGAAAGAGTTGCTTAAGTTTTTTTTTTTACAACTTTACCATAATTTTTTCAACATTTTCATAATTCTTTCCAAAACCTAAATGAAACAAAATATTGCCCTGACCTGGTTCTTCCTTTAGCCCATAGAAAAGAATTTTGGGTAACTGATGAGATAGTGTTGATTGTGTGTGTATGTATATATATGGCTTAGGAGGACAGTGCATTTACTATCTGATTGCTATTGCTGTCAGGTGATAGCAAATGCTTATCATTGGTGTTTTATTCTGAAAGGAGGAAGAAATAACTTCTGATTTATTAAGTGGTGGTTTCAGTTGTGAAAACCTGAAAGGTTGAGATGAATCACTTTGGGTTTGGTTTACTGGGAGTTTGTAGGCTTGTTTTGTTTTGTTTCTTTTCCCTGAATGATTGTGTATTGTAGAATGAACACAATCCTAGGGAAGTATGATCACAAAATGAATGTTGGCAGTTCCTCCTGTGATTAATATGTCAAACCTGTCAGAATTCTTTCATCATTTGTATTTGCCAGGTTTATTCCACCCTTGAAATGAGCCTGCTTTCGCATATGCTCGAAATCAAGCAGGAGCTACTGTTCATTTTCCTCTTTCTGTATAGGCTGTCATATCCTCCCTTCTGCATATTTATTTATTGCTTGCTAACTTTAGGTATTATTAGATAGCATGATTCTAATTTTCAGGTTTTTGTCATTGTACCTCTGCATCAAGTTTGCCATATTCTAAAAAATGGGCATTAAACCTTTTGCTCTGCAGTCTTCAAGAGGACTTTCATTCTCCTCAGTGCCGTTATTTTTGGTTTTATTCTTAGTTGGTGTGTTCATTACCAGACCTCCAGGGTATTTCTGCTGTACTGTATCCAGTACGTTTCTGGATAATTCTAAATGTTCTTCACACCCCTGCTATTTAATCAGCTTTTTGAACAGCTGTCTTGGCAATTTGCTACAAAGTTCTGTGGGCTGTGGTTGCACTTAACTTTAAGTGGATCTCACTCCCGCTGGGTAGGGAAAATGAAATATAAATGTTCAGGTTTGCTGTGGTCAATTCCTGGGGCCTCGTAAATGGCAAAAGGTACTGGCCAGACTAAAGGACTGGCGTGGAAGTTGAAAGGAGTGGTCCGTTTATGACATCTGACATAAATTGTTTTTTGCACTTAGTTATAAGTATTTTTATTAACTGTTTGATCCATTAAATGGAAAATGATAATACTTCTCAGGGAAATTTAGATGCAGTAGAATTTATGTAATTGTGCTTTAGAGGTAGAAATGCTTTATGAACATGTGATTAGAATCAGAATCAGAATTAGAATTGCTTCTTGGATTGTTACCCTTTGCTGCAACTGGTTCCAGAAGGGCATCTACAGAGGAGGGTAGTCCAGGCAGATTTGTAATAGCTAGAATTTTGGGTCTAAGTCCCTATGGGGTTTTCCCATTCTCTTAGCTGGCTGGACGATGTGAACTTCAGGAGTCCAGTTTCTTTTTCAGTTCACAGCCCAGATCAGAAACAGACTTAAATAATTTGTCTACTCCATGCTACCTTTTCCCTTGGTTCCATCCTGCTTCATCACTTGGTCTTCCAAGGATGGGAGCACCTTTGGGAAGCTGCCCCAGGTTTGTCTTACTGTGCCATCTTTATGAAATGGAACAGCTCAGGTCCAGGAGATTGAGGGAAGAAACTGCCCCAGGTCAGTTCTATTTGTATTACCTTTACTAAAGCTCCATCCCCTGGCACAGGATTCTCATTGGGAGTTCCTGAGCATTACGTGTTGTTCTTGATCCGTATTGGAGGGTGGCACAAGGGAAGTTTGAGCTACTGCTAGACCTAAGTTTTCAGAATGTCTTCCATGGAAATATAATAGGGACTGCTGTGTGGAGAGGGTGCTGAAGAGACTGAGCAGGTAGGCCTCTCAACCTGACCCAGCTTCAGCCGGGCCAGCTCTGTTTTTAATCTGTCCTATGGTAAGATTCTGCATTCAATTTCAGGAGGTAAATAACATTGGCTCCTTTTTAAAAAGTTTGAAATTTATGGTCCTAGACATTAGAATATGCCTTCTGACAAGAACGTAAGATATTTTAGAATCAAAAGCTTAGGAACCTAGAGGCAAAACCAAAGCCATTTAGCTGATGGTACCTCACCCGCTTTTGCTCTAATGACCTCTAGGAATGGAGCTGTCTCGTCTCTCCTTAGAGTCGTTCCGGTCATAGGCGCCGTCTGTATACTCTTGGAGTCACAAACATTCTCTTTCAGTCTTTCTTATTTTCCTGTTGGATTTCTCTTAGGGATTGATTCACTCAGCAGATTATTTTAGTGCCTACATGTGCAAGGCAGTGATAGGTGGGGAATATGGAGATGAATAAAGCAGTGCCTAGCTTTGAAAAGTTTATCCAGTTTATAGAACCTTGTGTGGACGGCTATCACACAAAGAAGGAAATGCAGGCCCCCTGAGACAGTGTGTGGGGTTCACAGAGAGACCACAAGGAAAAGGCAAGTGGAAGATGGCGTCTTCCGCCTGAGTAGTTACCAGAGGTGAGAGTGTGGGTTTGGGGAAGATGTTTAAGTTGAGTCACGCAGGTGGAAGTAACCAACAGCTGGTGGGAGTAAGTCATTGGTGCTGGAGAGCGTGACGACTTTAAGGCCATATATGTATTTGGTAATTCTGTCTTTTAAGCAACACATACTTATCAACGCCTAGTATGTGCCAGCTATTACAGGCACTGAGGCCACAGCAGTACCTCATACTAGACACGTGGGCATCACCCCGGCCATCTTCTCTGCTCTCATGAAGCTTAATCTGGGGAGGAAGACAAGTGCTGACCAGACACTTATCTTCCTCACCAGGCTAATTACAAGCACCTAATGCCTGTTTTCTTTGCCAACATATATATAGTTTTTGATACAGTAGGTGGCTCATGGTACACATTCAGTGTATATTTGCAGAGTGACTCAGATTACTAAAGGAGAAACACAGGTTGCTATGGAAACACAAGAGAGAGGTTGGAGGGAGAACAGTTAGAGGTTATTAGAATACAGTAGTCTGAGTGGTGGGCTTTGGGACTTGGATGATAGTAGTGGGATGGATTGCAGTGTACAAATCTGAATATTGTTGAGAAAGTACAATTCATAGGATTAATTGGACGAGGCGTTGAGGGAGAAGGAGTCAGGATTCACTCCCAGATTTCAGGCTTGATCATTTGGGTGAACTGCTCTGGTATGATACAGGGACTTTCTGGAGAATGAGCTGTTTGGGAGACTTAAGATGGCAGGTGCGTCCGTCATAGGGTATGTTAAGTGTGTGGTGCCTTACAGGACTTTCAGGGTACATTTGTAGGAATAACAGTGGATGAAATTACTAAAGGATAGGTTGTAAAGAGAGGAAAGATGCTGAGGCAGATCCTCGAGGAACAAGTTCATTTAAGGATGGAATCGGCAGAGGGAGCAGGTGGAACATTGTTAAAACAAATGCTTGCATGACAAGAACTAGGTAAGACTCAACGACAGTCCATTTATTTATAGAAGCGCTGGAAGCATTTCAATGTAGCAAGGAAAAGAAGCTGGACAGTCTCTTACTGTTTGATGTGAGGCTTTTGACAATGATAGTTTATGAAGTGTTAGGGAAAAAAATCTTACTTTAAAACCTTAAAGATGATTGTATGTCTTAATTGTGGTATGTACTGTCCTGTACTTATGTCATTAACTTGTCACTGCTTCCTAGCTGAGGGGAGAGATTGTCAAATTATACTTGGTTGAGAGGATATAAACTCTTCTATAATTCCTGGTTAGACAAGCTAAATTGTGCAATGTGCGGGTAGAAATTAGGGAAGCTCCACATATGTAATCTACAACTTTCATATAGAACTAAACTATTAGTAACTTATCATCCCATGCTGTCTTCTTTGAGTCTCACTGTTAACGTGTATTTGTGGAAGAACTGAATGCTCCTGGCAGATACAATGCTTACGTAAACTTGCTGAGGAGCTGCTTTACTTCAAACAAAGAACTGAGGGGGCATTTAGAGACTGGAGCTGTCACCTGAGAGCATCAGTTAGCCCTTTGAGTGTAGAGCACCACATTCTCCCCCCACACAGCTGATACTCCTCTTTTTTCCCTTCACTATCCATTGCTTTCTGCGTATTTACTCAGTGACATGGAGTAGACAGCCTCTATTCTCTTTTCAGCAGCAAAGAAATACTGCTGCTCTTTTTGCTGCCTGCCCTGATAGGGTACAGCAACATGCTGGTTAAGGGCTGAAAATTTTTAAAAGCTTTCTATCCAGTGGTTTCAAGAACATTAGGGAGGGGTGAGTAACAATTAAGTGTGGTTTGGCTGCAGAGCTTTTGCTGGAATGGCAGTTGATTCCACCATTCTTAATTTTTTAAATCTAAAATTTCACTGTATTCAACGTTGCTAAAGAATCTGAGTATTTACACAAAAGTGAGATGATTTTCTCTTGTTCCCTTTTAATTTGCAAGAGTGAATAGTTTCTTTTTGTAGTTGTAGTAATAACATGAATACTACAAGTGTGTATAGATTTCCAGGTTCTCCCTTTGTGTATAACTGCCACAGAAAGTTGCCCTGTTTTTTATTTCTTCCATGCATTCGTTGTTAAGTCTTACCTTTGAACTTGAGGAAGATATAGTAATACATTGAAATCTTCGGGTAGCATCAGATTTTGGTTTATGAGTCATTAAAAAAGATATTAGAGAAGATTAGATTGCCTTCTTAAGAGTTTTGATTAACATAAAAGTTGTGCATGCTGTGACCATAATGTGTATAATAAATTAAAAGAATACCTAATTTAAAGAAGTCTTAGGTTTTTGACATTGTTTTACCCAAGTGAATACAAAATGTTTAGAGTCTTTATGCTTTAGCTGGAAGTTTTGGGGAGACTATGTCAAGCCCTGAACCTCGAGGGTTTAAATTAGTAGCTTAATGTTTTTTAAATTAAACTTTGTACTTAGCTAGACCCACTCAGAAAGTCCTGTGTTATATTTTCCTATCTTCAAACTTTGGATAGAGAAATTAAATATATATTCTGTTTAGATACATAATGAGAGTGTTCCCTATCTTTCCCTTTACTGTTTAATCAGGAAATTTAATCATCTCAATTCAAATGAAAATCTTCAACATATGGCATAGACACCGTGGGTGTTGTGAAATCTGTAAGAAGAATCAATGCCGTTGGTATATTGAATGTATTTGTTCTGAAAATAATTTCGGAAGTTACAAACACCCCAGATTTAACCCTTTTGTTACTCTGTGACTAATAAGGAAATAAGAATTTGTTAAAATTTAAGTCGTTGGGGAATTTTAATGCTGTTTTGAATTTTGCCTGAAATAACTCATATCCTACTTTTGAAATATTCAGAGAATTTTTAATTAAAAATAACTCAAACATCTGGTTCACTGAGAAAGATCCTAGTCATTGTCTATGGTGGATTCTTTATGTTTGTAATGGTGACAAGTTAGTATCTTGATTTAAGGGTTTATTTTCCTGACTACAGTGCCTTAGCTCGTTTAAGCAGAAATTGGATTTGGATGTGTTGGTGTTTTTTTGTTTTTGGTTTTTTTTTTTTTAAAGAACTTAGCTAGAACTCTGCAGAAAACCCCACCTTTATCTTTTTTCAATATCCAGGTTTTCATTGTGGACAGTAGGGTAGCAGTAGGGTTTTAAACTGTGACCTTAGTATTACAAATACTTACTAAGGTCACGGTAAGTATACTGATGGAAATAATTGATTTTTAAAAAGAGCTGTATTGAGATATATAATTTGCATACCTGTATTAAGTATATGGAAAGACGTGATTTTTATGTAAAATAAAAACTGTACAAATTACCTGAGCAGTGATTATAAATGTGAAATCCTAGATGCCCAACCTTTCCTTTCCCCCAGATTTTGATTCAGTAGGACTCACAATTCGATAAATTGCACGGTGTTAGGAGATGTGCTAAAATTAAAGATACTGAGTGGCAAGATTCTGAAATTCTAGTTCTTTTTAACCTCTTTATTATAAATCAGATATTCTTTCCTCTGGATTTTAAAACTTACACAGTATATTTTTAAATTTAAAAATCTGAGGGCTTCCCTGGTGGCGCAGTGGTTGAGAGTCCGCCTGCCGATGTAGGGGACACAGGTTCGTGCCCCGGTCCGGGAAGATCCCACATGCCGCGGAGCGGCTGGGCCCGTAAGCCATGGCCGCTGAGCCTGTGCATCCGGAGCCTGTGCTCCGCAACGGGAGAGGCCACAGCAGTGAGTGGCCCGCGTACTGCAAAAAAAAAAATCTGAAATCATTCATTCAGTTCCAGATTACCATAATCCCTAAACGAGTGTTTTAATTTGTAGAGGGGAGAATTAGCTGGACTTTTTCCTCTGCATGCCCAAATTATAATAAAGCAAAGGATTCCCACCTTATTTCTACAAAGTAAAAATGGGTTGTAGCTTCAAAACTGAAACTTGCTTTAAGTATGGATTTGCTGCTAGAGTTTTGTGAAAGTTTACGTATAAATGCTTCTATTATTTTCCTTGTTAGTTTTGGGAGTATTTCGTTGTTACAAGCTGAAACTCACAGTGCACAGTGGATAGGGAAGCGTTAAGACATCCTAAACGGCAGTTGTCATTTGGCTGTGATTTTATAAAGTAATGAGGTTCTCTCCCCCTTTTTTCAGTGGCTGAGCTCCATACAGCTCTTGTCAGGTGTGCTGGGAATTCACCAGTAACTTTTTGTGGAAGCAATCTAATACCCTAACAAAACTTCTCATTTTTCCTTTCATGATGTTCTTAGGGATATTTTAGAGCTCAGAGTAACCTACAATAGGAAAAGGAGACACTTTCTAGAAGTGGGAAGTTTTGTAATATGACAGGTTCTCAGGCAGGGTGTCACTTCTCCATTCTCTACCATCTGACTTGATGGAGAGCTTGGTAACAAGAGTATAATCTTTGGGCAGCTGTGAAATATTTTGACTGTGTTGCTCTACTCTCCATATTAAACAGTTCACCTTATTTAAAAAAAAAAAAGCCATCTCAGGAAGGCAGTACAGTATAGAAACTGTTAAGAGCACAGGCTCTTAAGCGGATCCACCACTTCTAGTTGTGTGACCTTGGACAGATTACTTTTATCTTTCTGATTTCCTATTTGTAATCTATAGATGTTGATACCTACCTCATACAGTTACCGCAACGGGAGAGGCCACAGCAGTGAGTGGCCCGTGTACTGCAAAAAAAAAAAAAAATCTGAAATCATTCAGTTCCAGATTACCATAATCCCTAAACGAGTGTTTTAATTTGTAGAGGGGAGAATTAGCTGGACTTTTTCCTCTGCATGCCCAAATTATAATAAAGCAAAGGATTCCCACCTTATTTCTACAAAGTAAAAATGGGTTGTAGCTTCAAAACTGAAACTTGCTTTAAGTATGGATTTGCTGCTAGAGTTTTGTGAAAGTTTACGTATAAATGCTTCTATTATTTTCCTTGTTAGTTTTGGGAGTATTTCGTTGTTACAAGCTGAAACTCACAGTGCACAGTGGATAGGGAAGCGTTAAGACATCCTAAACGGCAGTTGTCATTTGGCTGTGATTTTATAAAGTAATGAGGTTCTCTCCCCCTTTTTTCAGTGGCTGAGCTCCATACAGCTCTTGTCAGGTGTGCTGGGAATTCACCAGTAACTTTTTGTGGAAGCAATCTAATACCCTAACAAAACTTCTCATTTTTCCTTTCATGATGTTCTTAGGGATATTTTAGAGCTCAGAGTAACCTACAATAGGAAAAGGAGACACTTTCTAGAAGTGGGAAGTTTTGTAATATGACAGGTTCTCAGGCAGGGTGTCACTTCTCCATTCTCTACCATCTGACTTGATGGAGAGCTTGGTAACAAGAGTATAATCTTTGGGCAGCTGTGAAATATTTTGACTGTGTTGCTCTACTCTCCATATTAAACAGTTCACCTTATTTAAAAAAAAAAAAGCCATCTCAGGAAGGCAGTACAGTATAGAAACTGTTAAGAGCACAGGCTCTTAAGCGGATCCACCACTTCTAGTTGTGTGACCTTGGACAGATTACTTTTATCTTTCTGATTTCCTATTTGTAATCTATAGATGTTGATACCTACCTCATACAGTTATGAGCATTAAGGAAGATAAAATCTGGAATGTAGTAGATGCTCAAATATTGGTTGAATGCATTCTGAAAGAATCATACTGGCAGATAAGGAATAGATAAGCACAGGGTATTCCTGGGGTAGGTCTTCTGGTTTTCTACTATATTTTGCATTATATCCATGAAACCAGAATTTGTGCCGCAGGGAACTTGCATTTAGTATTTGCTGTTGTATTAGTTTACTAGGGCTGCTGTAATAAAATACCGCAAACTGAGTGACTTGAGCAGCGAACTTATTGGCTCACAGTTTTGGAGGTCAGAAGTCTGAAATCAAGGTGTTGGCAGAGTTGGTTCCTTCTGAGGGCCGTGAGGGAAGGGTATGTTCCAGGTCTTTTGCTCTGGCTTGTAGATGGCCAATTTCATGTTCACCTGGAGTTCTCCCTGTATGCGTGTCTGTCTCTTAATTTTCCCCTTTTATAAGGATACCAGATATATTGGATTAGGGCCCACTCTAATGACTTCATCCTCACTTAATCGCCTCTGCAAAACCTTATCTCTAAATAAGGTCACATTCTAACGCCCTGGGAGTTAGGACTTCAGCATATGAATTTGGAGGGGGATACAGTTCAATCCGTAATAGCTGTGTGAGACATGAAAGTGAAACAGATTTTTTTACTTACAATATTTCCATTTTCTAAACCATGCTTATTTATTAAACTTTGATGTAAACTGATGGCATAGTAACTTTTTCTTTTGCTAAAACCAAATATTCATTTACTTAAACTTACAGTGAAGTATATCTAGCGCTAGAAGAAAATTGGTAGAATTGAACAAAAGTTCTTTCTTTTCATGGCTCAGTTATTTGGTATGCCACTAAATTCTCTGAAGGCTGACTTAAAGTCATTTTGGCATTTGAGTTGATTTCAGGAATAGTACATATCTTAATATCTAGCAAATACAGAATTTACTGGTCTACATGTTATATGAAATCTTACTTGTGTTAGTTTTTCAAAGCTGCCATATACAAGGTACCATAAGCCAAGTGGCTTAAGACAACAGAATATTCTCACAGTTCCAGAACCTAGAAGTCTGAAATAAGGTGTGGGCAGGGCCATGCTCCCCCATAAGTTTCTAGGGAAGGATCTTCCTTGCCTCTTCTAGCTCTGGTGGCTGCTGGCAAGCCTTAGCGTTCCTTGGTTTGTGGCAGCATGAATCTAATCTCTTCCTGTCTTCAATGTGGCCTTCTTCCCTGTGTCTCCTCTTTCTCTTATCCACTTGTCTTATCTTTCTCTTTATGAGGATACCAGTCTTTGGATTAAGGGCCCACCCTAATCCAGGATGACCTCCTTTTAATTTGATTCCATGTGCAGAAACTCTGTTTCCAAATAAGGTCACATTCACAGGTACTGGGGTTAGGACTTCAACATATCTTTTTTGTGGGAACACAGTTCAGCCTGCAACGTTTGTCCATTGCTTTAAAATGTTAGCTTCTTTTAACTTCTCTAATCTTCCAAGTATTCTTGACTAGTAAATGGACAACTCTGTTATCACAGATTAATGTTCTTGAGCCTCACAATTCAGAACCCTCCCACTGTCTTGATTGTTAAGCCATTACCTTGGTTTTCCAGGGAAAGTATTATGCTTCACTTTCAGCTCTTTGTCCTGTTTCAGTAGTTTGTTGCAAATTCTTTTTAAAGTGCCTTTTGTCTCATACTTTCTTTACCAACTCAGTATTATGAGTTATGTTTGAAATTGTTGAACCTACTATTTTATAATTTACAATAGATTGCAATTCCAGGAGCCTTTTGTAACTGGAACGTGTGTTATCTTACTGCTGAGTGCCTCTTATCTGTGGTACTTTTTATGAAGACACGGTATTCTATACTGACAGAATGGTGTGAGCAGGTGCATGGGGATGAATAGGTTTGGAGCTTGATTTAAGAGCTGTGAAGATTCACAGTTTTTATCTGGGAAGTAAGGCTGAAAAGGTAGAGAATGTGCCCAGGTTCATCTCCAAAACCAGCCTAACAATGAAGTGTAAATAAATTGGGGAGATCTTTATTTTGGTAAAGTGTAACTGACTTCACTTTTTAAATCTTTAAATAAATGTGTGTGTGTGGGTAGCTAAAATGAACTATTAAATTTATCATATACATTTTGTAAAATAAGTGATTTGGGTTTTTGTAGGTATGCTCTGAATGAACTATCTTATAATTTGTCTAATCGTGGATACTATTTTAATAACCTTTTCCATTATATTCCACTCTATTCTCAATATATTTCTGACATACAATAAAATGTCTTGTAGTCATATTCTTTCTGTGTTAACTTTGCCTTATATAAACTTCACAGCCTTTTCAAAGGCATTTGGAAAATGTCAGTTTTGTTTTCTTGTTTTTTTTTTTTAACTTTCACAAATTGGAAATGTCACAGTCAGCTTTTGAGGAGAAATAGAAGGCTTTTATTGTGAGTCAAGGTTTGAACTTTATTTATTTATTTATTTATTATTATTTTCTTCTCATTAGTCATCCATTTTATACACATCAGTGTTTACATGTCAATCCCAATCGCCCAATTCATCACACCATCACCCCCGCCCACCCCACCACTTTCCCCCCTTGGTGTCTGTATGTTTCTTTCTCTACTTCGGTGTCTCAATTTCTGCCCTGCAGACCGGTTCATCTGTACCATTTGTCTAGGTTCCATATATATGTGTGAATATACAATATTTGTTTTTCTTTTTCCGACTCACTTCACTCTGTATGACAGTCTCTAGATGCATCCAAGTCTCTACAAATGACTGAATTTCGTTCCTTCTTATGGCTGAGTAATATTCCATTCTGTATACGTACCACATCTTCTTTATCCGTTCGTCTGTCGATGGGCATTTAGGTTGCTTCCATGACCTGGCTATTGTAAATAGTGCTGCAGTGAACATTGGGGTGCATGTATCTTTTTGAATTATGCTTTTCTCTGGGAATATGCCCAATAGTGGGATTGCTGGGTCATATGGTAATTCTATTTTTGTTTTTTAAGGAACCTCTGTACTGTTCTCCATAGTGGCTATATCAATTTACATTCCCACCAACATTGCAAGAGGGGTTCCCTTTTCTCCACACACTGTCCAGAATTTGTTGTTTGTAGATTTTCTGGCGATGCCCATTCTAACCAGTGTGAAGTGATACCTCATTGTAGTTTTGATTTTCATTTCTCTGATAATTACTGATGTTGAGCATCTTTTCATGTGTCTCTTGGCCATCTGTATGTCTTCTTTGGAGAAATGTCTGTTTTGGTCTTCTGCCCATTTTTGGATTGGGTTGTTTGTTTTTTTGATATTGAGCTGCATGAGCTGTTTATATATTTTGAAGATTAATCCTTTGTCCATTGATTCGTTTGCAAATATTTTCTCCCATTCTGACTGTTGTCTTTTCGTCTTCTTTATAGTTTCCTTGGCTGTGCAAAAGCTTTTAAGTTTCATTAGGTTCCATTTGTTTATTTTTGTTTTTATTTCCATTACTCTAGGAGGTGGGTCAAAAAAGATCTTGCTGTGATTTATGTCGAAGAGTGTTCTTATGTTTTCCTCTAAGAGTTTTATAGTGTCCGGTCTTAACATTTAGGTCTTTGATTCATTTTGAGTTTATTTTTGTGTATGGTGTTAGGGAGTGTTCCAACTTCATTCTTTTACATGTAGCTGTCCAGTTTTCCCAGCACCACTTATTGAAGAAGCTGTCTTTTCTGCTTTGTAAACTCTTGCCTCATTTAGCAAAGATATGGTGACCATATGTGCATGGGTTTAACTCTGGGCTTTCTATCCTATTCCATTGATCTATATTTCTGTTTTTGTGCCAGTACCATATTGTCTTGATTACTGTAGCTTTGTAATATAGTCTGAAGTCAGGGAGTCTGATTCCTCCAGCTCCTTTTTTTCTCTTAAAAGTGCTTTGGCTATTTGGAGTCTTTTGAGTCTCCATACAAATTTTAAGATATTTTTGTTCTAGTTCTGTAAAAAATGCCACTGATAATTTAATAGGGATTGCATTGAATCTGTAGATTGCTTTGGGTAGTATAGTCATTTCCATAATATCGATTCTTCCAATCCAAGAACATGGTATATCTCTCCATCTGTTGGTATCATCTTTAATTTCTTTCATCAGTGTCTTATAGTTTTCTGCATACAGGTCTTTTGTCTCCCTAGGTAGGTTTATTCCTAGGTATTTTATTCTTTTTGCTGCAGTGGTAAATGGGAGTGTTTCCTTAATTTCTCTTTCAGATTTTTCATCATTAGTGCATAGGAATGCAAGAGATTTCTGTGCATTAATTTTGTAGCCTGCAACTTCACCAAATTCGTTGGTTAGCTTTAGTAGTTTTCTGGTGGCATCTTTAGGATTCTCTATGTATAGTATCATGTCATCTGCAAACAGTGACAGTTTTACTTCTTCTTTTCCAATTTGTATTTCCTTTTCTTCTCTGATTGCCATGGCTAGGACTTCCAAAACTATGTTGAATAATAGTGGTAAGAGTGGACATCCTTGTCTTGTTCCTGATCTTAGAGGAAATGCTTTCAGTTTTTCACCATTGAGAATGATGTTTGCTGTGGGTTTGTCATATATGGCCTGTATTATGTTGAAGTAGGTTCCTTCTATGTCCACTTTCGGGAGAGTTTTTATCATAAATGGGTGTTGAATTTTGTCAAAAGCTTTTTCTGCATCTATTGAGATGATCATATGGTTTTTATTCTTCAGTTTTTTAGTATGGTGTATCACACTGATTGATTTGTGTATACTGAAGAATCCTTGCATCTCTGGGATAAATCCCACTTGATCATGGTGTATGATCCTTTTAATGTGTTGTTGGATTGTGTTTGCTAGTATTTTGTTGAGGATTTTTGCATCTGTATTCATCAGTGATATTGTCCTGTAATTTTCTTTTTTTGTAGTGTCTTTATCTGGTTTTGGTATCAGGGTGATGGTGGCCTCATAGAATGAGTTTGGGAGTTTTCCTTCCTCTGCAATTTTTTGGAAGAGTTTGAGAAGGATGGGTGTTAGCTCTTCTCTAAATGTTTGATAGAATTCACCTGTGAGGCCATCTGGTCCTGGACTTTTGTTTGTTGGAAGATTTTTAATCAGTTTAATGAAACAGTTTCAATTTCATTACTTTGTGATTCGTCTGTTCATATCTTCTATTTCTTCCTGGTTCAGTCTTGGAAGGTTATAGCTTTCTAAGAATTTGTCCATTTTTTCCAGGTTGTCCATTTTATTGGCATAGAGTTGCTTTTAGTAGTCTCTTAGGATGCTTTGTATTTCTGCAGTGTCTGTTGTAACTTCTCCTTTTTCATTTCTAATTTTATTGATTTGAGCCCTCTCCCGCTCTTTCTTGATGAGTCTGGCTAATGGTTTATCAATTTTGTTTATCTTCCTAAAGAACCAGCTTTTAGTTTTATTGATCTTTGCGATCGTTTCCTTCATTTCTTTTTCATTTATTTCTGATCTGATCTCTGTGATTTCTTTCCTTCTGTTAACTTTGCGGTTTTCTTGTTCTCCTTCCTCTGATTGCTTTAGGTATAAGGTTATTTTGTTTATTTGAGATTTTTCTTGTTTTCTGAGGTAGGATTGTATTGCTATAAACTTCCCTCTTAGAACTGCTTTTGCTGCATCCCATAGGTTTCGGATCATCGTGTTTTCATTGTCATTTGTTTCTGGGTATTTTTTGATTTTTGCTTTGATTTCTTCAGTGATCTCTTGGTTCTTTAGTAACGTATTGTTTAGCCTCCATGTGTTTGTGTTTTTTACGTTTTTTTCCTTGTAATTGATTTCTAATCTCATAGCGTTGTGGTTAGAAAAGATGCTTGATATGATTTCAGTTTCCTTAAATTTACTGAGGCTTGATTTGTGACCCAAGATGTGATCTATCCTGAAGAATGTTCCGTGCGCACTTGGGAAGAAAGTGTAATCTGCTGTTTTCGGATGGAATGTCCTATGAATATCACTTAAATCTATCTGGTCTGTTGTGTCATTTAAAGCTTGTGTTTCCTTGTTAATTTTCTGTTTGGATGATCTGTCCATTGGTGTATGTGAGGTGTTAAAGTCCCACACTAGGGCTTCCCTGGTGGCGCAGTGGTTGAGAGTCCGCCTGCCGATGCAGGGGACACGGGTTCGTGCCCCGGTCCGGGAAGATCCCACATGCCGTGGAGTGGCTGGGCCCGTGAGCCATGGCCGCTGAGCCTGCGTGTCCGGAGCCTGTGCTCTGCAATGGGAGAGGCCACAACAGTAAGAGGCCCGAGTACCACAAAAAAAAAAAAAAAAAAAAAAGTCCCACACTATTATTGTGTTACTGTCGGTTTCCTCTTTTAGAGCTGTTAGCAATTGCCTTATGTATTGAGGTGCTCCTCTGCTGGGTGCATATATATTTGTAATTGTTATATCTTCTTGGATTGATCCCTTGGTCATTACGTAATGTCCTTCCTTGTGTCTTGTAACATTCTTTTTTGTGTGTGTGTGGTATGTTTGTTCTTTAATTCATCTAGGTCTTTGTTAAACATTTCTTGCATCTTCTCAATCTTTGCCTCCATTCTTTGTCCTAGGTCCTGGATCATGTTCTCTGTCATTATTCTGAATTCTTTTTCCGGAAGATTGCCTATCTCCATTTCATTTAGTTGTTTTTCTGGGGTTTTATCTTGTTCCTTCATCTGGTACATAGCCCTCTGCCTTTTCATCTTGTCTATCTTTCTGTGAAGGTGTCAAGGTTTGAACTTTAAACATTCATCTCGTTTTAGTATAAAGTGTTTTGTTTACCAAGAAGTTAAGTAGACTTCCTTATTACCTGCAAAGCAAGTTAATTTAGAAGGGAAGTATCAAAGCATATGAGTCCTTGTTAAATAATAGTTTCCATTGCTGGTCTTTTCTGTACCTTCCACAATACCTTGTATAGTACTTTCCACATAATTGGTATTCATTAATATTTGTTTTGCAGCTGAGTTGGAATGTCATATGCATTTAGAGTTAGAAGGAATCTTAGATTACTTAATCTAACCTCTAGTTTGAATCTGGACAGCAACTGACAGATGATCCTGTTTGGAAACTCTCACAGAGTTCTCAGTTATTTTGACTAGTTTTATCCAAGTTCTATTCTTTGAGGGCATTACAGACTAGTCCTTTTTTTACATGATGTCTTTTAAATATTTGGGTAATACCTGATATTTTGACGTTTACTACATGATACGTTCTGTGCTAAACATTTCTTCAAACTAAAAGAATGAAAATTTTTGTTAAGCATTATGAATTGCATTTGGTAGCCTTCAAATCTACCATACCACAATCTATCTACAGTTAGTCAAATCCAACAGCAATTCATTTTTGCAGAATCCATGAAGCAGGGCAGAATTCCTTTCTGTTAACGGTAAGATACCTACTTAGCTCTTGTAAGCTGATCCTGCATTGCAGTCCATTTCTAACAACCGATATGTGATGAGCATCCAGAGAATTATACAGAAATGATTATGAAGAAATGATTTTGATTTGGTTTCAAAGGACGTTAAATAGTAAAACACAAAACCATAAAAATGATAAGAATATACGTATGTACTTTTATAAAAGTCTGAATGGAGAAGTTCTCAAGAACAAGTGATTTGTTTCCTGTGGCAGAATGGAGGAAGTTACTTTAAAAAACAAACAAAAAACCAAAATCCTGTCTCCGTCCCCAAATTTTGCTAAAACAGAGAACAGTAATGTATACAAAATGAATACAACAGGATAATGTTGGTATTCAGCGTGGCTTAAAAATTGCACATGCTTTAAAAATTATGAAACATGTGGAGTGGAGTGTTAGTTCAAATATTAGTTCTAATGGCTACTTCAGGGGCTTAGTTCATTGATCACAAATGCAATGTATTAGTCACAAAGTTTGAGGAAGTATTATGTTTTAAAAGGCCATTTGTCTCTTCTGTGATTTCAAGTTTATATAACTTCCTTGTAAATATATATGATAGTCCTATATAGTAGTTAAGATCAAATGACTACAGTATTGCTTTTTATAATGTTACAGCAACACATTTTAAACACAAGAACCACATCAACAATGATGAAATTTAAGAAAGAAAAAATGTGTTTGTTCTTGTTTGGTTTTTTTTGTATGATCATGAGATCAATAAAGCCTTAAAGCTTTATTGTGATACAATAATGCAAAATGAAATATCATGGCATACATATGGGACCAAATACTAAAAATTACATTTTAAGCTGTATACCTACCAGCTGCCAGCATTTACTTTCTGTATAACTTTTTATGTCTTTCATTTTAAGTGTGGGAGTCAAGTGCTCTTACTTTTCTTTTTCTATTGTAGCATTTTGACTATAACTGATTTAAACTAAGAAAAGATTGCTTTAGCCTAATATATCAAAGAGGACTCCAAATTTCAAGATTTCATTTTTCTTTCACAGAAAGGAAAAATGTACATAACTGTAGACTTTCTTTCTAGACATTTCTGGATCCTTACCCTTTCAAAATCTTTTACCTGCTGAGTCTCAGAAATGAGTAAACCATAGCCCTGCCCTTGAGGAGTTTATAGACCTCTAAGAGAAATAGATGACTAGGTCATTTAAACAGATGATGATGGTGGTGGTGGTGGCTGAGAAGGGTGGGCCTGGCCCAGCTTTGGGTGGTCATCAAGGACAACTTCCTTGAGCAGTAATGCTAGGCTGAGGCAGGGAGGTGAATAAGTTAGCTGAGGAAAGGAGCAGCAACAGAGAAGCCTACCCTCTTCATATACATTAGTTTGCCAGTGCCTTTGAAAATGCAACATGCAGAACATTGCCTTTTTGTTCTATATCCAAGCTATAGGATTGTTAAGCAAAAGAGCTAAATTCAGAGTTTGTGAAAATGACTAGAAGTCCTCCTCTAGGTTTGTGTTTTCCAAAGTCAAGAACTCTGACTGTGACAGTGTTCTTATACCCTAGACTGAAAAATGCTGAATGATAGCTCTAATACTCTTAGGTGATTACTTGGTGCTAGTATGGCTTTGGACACAGAAGTAAACATGGGCACTGACATCAATATGGCATTACTTGGTTATAATGTGGTCCAGCATATACTCATATACAAAATAAAATGGCTTTTAATAAGATATATTTTTAGGTACCAGAATAGGTTTACTAAGAATTCACAAACCTTCAGTTAAGTTGTTCTATAATCTTGTTAGTAGGTGGTGTTCAGTTTATTGACTTGCACTTTCTGATCTCCACTTACTGGAAATTGATATAAATGAACAAATAAAAATTCAATAAAAACAACAAAAAGAGTTAGCACTGTTAGGTAGATGAGTAGTAAGACATAGTTCTGCCTTTATGAAACTCAGACTGCTGTGTGATACATGGAAACAAAGGAAGTTATGGATGTGATATTACAAAACTGTAAAAGCCTTGTAGATTCCCAACCTTTTAGAACTTCCTGTTCATCATAATTTCTCAAACATTACTGACTGAAGTTCTGAAACCATAATCTTAAAGTTGTCTTTGACAATGAAAAATACAGAGTGAGAACTAGAATTTTTGAATTGTATCTTTCTAGGTTGGGAACTTCTTGAAGATACATCTTGTATTTCTGGCACTTTACATGTAGTAGACACCTTATAAACCTCTTTTGATTGGTTGACTAGTCATGAAACAGTTACAGTGTTTCTTTGAATGTCTATCTTGGAAGACTTCCTTAAATGTGAAACTTCTGTTCAATTGTATCTATTATTAGAATAAGACCAGTGCCCAATTACTTATCTTGTTAGAAGAAATCTCTGTTTTTATCATATTTTCAACACCAAATGCCAAATGAAGGGTGGGGTTCTGCAGGCATAAAGTTTTATCTTCCAATCTTTTTTTTTTTTTGCGGTACGCAGGCCCCTCACTGTTGTGGCCTCTTCCGTTGCAGAGCACAGGCTCCGGACGCACAGGCCCAGCGGCCATGGCCCACAGGCCCAGCCGCTCCACGGCACGTGGGATCCTCCTGGAGGACTGGGACACGAACCCGCGTCCCCTGCATCGGCAGGCGGACTCTCAACCACTGTGCCACCAGGGAAGCCCCAATCTTTATTTTAGTAGAACTTTCATTTTGCGATTATCTCATTCTAATCAATTATTTTATCCTTCATTATTTACTAAAAATTATAGAACATCATTTAGTTCTGTATTTCAGATAGGAGACTTGTATCTTACTAAAAACTGATTAAAATGGTAATGAAATACATTAGTAGATCCTTTTAAGGGATATTTCATATTATCCATCATTTTATTTTTAATAAGAACCTATAATCATTGTCAATTATGTGATTAGTCTCTTTATTTTTTCCCACATCAAGTGTAGAGTCTGTAAAACAGTGATTTTCATTCTGGATATTTTGAAACTGCCACTACTTTGATTTAGTTTGGGTTAAAATATTTAACATATTTTGAAATTTTAATTTATATTACTGTAAAGTCTGAGATTTTCAGTTTACTTGTTTTTAAAAATGCTCTTAATTTCTTTTTCTGCTGTTTCCTCATTCTTGGAGTCTTTCTTATTTATTTATTTATTTATTTATTTTTGGAGTTCTTATTTTATCTATGTAATTGGTACTTTTATAGAAGGTATAGGATTTGGAAAACTCTCCTCTGTTTTCTCTAACACTATTCTTTTTGTAGTTTTCTTCCTATTTCTTTAAATATCTTCCCTTTCACTTCCTTCTCTGCCAGTCATTATTTAAATGTTTGCTTTCCCCAGGATTCTCTCCCCAATTACATCCTATTTTTCTTTGATGACCGTAGCTACTCAAACTAGTTGCTTTTGCTATCATTTATATGCTTTTGGTTCTTAAATTTATATTTCTAGTCTAGATCACTTGCCTACTACAGGATGTCCCACTTTCAGGTTTGTAACCTCAAGTTTAACATGTACAAAATAAAATTTATTCTCTTTCTGATACTTCCTCCTACCCCCAAATTTGTCTTCCTCTGTTCCTTATTGGACACCACCATCCAACCACTTGTCCAAACTACCCTGTCTGTTCCTTTTGACTCCTCCCTCTTTGTACCTTCTAAGTTCAGTTGGTCTCCAAGTCGGCTTCCTACAAGTTTGTCTAGCCGTTTTTCTCATATTGCAGAACTTTATGTTTGTTTGCAAATTAAAACTACACTCTTGTTCTTCACATGTGGCTCTCTCCACCTAGAATGATAATCCTCCCCCCTTTGCTGAATTCCTACTTCTTCTTCAAGACTTAGTTTAGTTATTACTTCTTGCAGGAAGGTTAGGGCTGCACTACTGTTCTCCTATAGCAATCTCTTCTGTCATAGCTGTTGTCACATAGAGTTATAATTCTCTTTGTATATGATTATCTTCTCTTATCAGACTATGAGCTCCTGAAGGCCAGGGACTGCAACCTGTATTTGTCTTCCCTGCATTTAGCCTAGTGCCTGGGGCATGGCAGGTCTCATGAAAACCTTGCTAAAAGAAATAATGTGATTGTGTATGTGTTTTTTCCAATTAGATATATCTGTTGCTTTTAAGACTGTAGCAGTTGCACCCTTGTTCCCCTCTGAATTTGGAACCAATTGAGAGAAATATAAATATCAGACTGATAAAAGTCAAAATATGAGCTTTATTACTAGTAAAGCTGGGTCAGAAAATATGGTTTGACTTTTGTCTATCATCAGGCTTCCCACTTACTGTCCAGCCAAATCTAGACTTTCCAGCGATGTGTCTAAGGGACATTCCAGGTTGGCAGAGCAAATGCACTTACCAGCCTTCTGCAAGGAGGGCACCCTGAGTTAGACTTCTGGGTAACCCCCTAGTGGCCACGTAGAGATAGCCTTCCAGGACCAAATATACTGATCACGTAGAGGCAGAAAGAGTGACTTGCAGAATGCAGATTTGAAAGAGAAACCTTTGAGAGTGCACTGTTCATTCATTCAACAAATAGATATGCACTCTCCCTATGTGCTGGGCATTGCGTAAGTGCTAAGGATACATATCCGGAGCTTATGTTTCAAGGCACGCTCAGTTCCTTTGTCCAGACTCAACAGTAAAATAAGTCACTCTTCCTCCTTATAATAGAAATTTTCTCTAGGAAAGGTAGGTCAGGAGAATAGAACAATTTTTCCAGACCGTATAGCTCATTCTTTAGCTATTCCATGTAAAATAAATTCCAAGGACTGATAATTTTAAGGACAAAGTGGCATGAAATACAGAGAAGCATACCAGAGCAATCTTTTAGGAAAAGGGGAAATTTCAAAGTTGTGATCATATTTTAGAAAATCATGTGCGACGTCTGACTATGATAATTTGTTTTCCTTTGCTCCAGTACTTGATTTAGGATTTTAAAGGCCATTTAGTGCCTCACCCTGATTTACCTCCAGCATGGTTCTGCCAAGTATTCACTTAACGTAAGTTGCTTAGAAAATCTAGTCCACAGGAAGGTATGGTGGTGGCATCTCACAGTGATGGGGAAGTTCTAGAGACCTCAGCCACGAATACCAGTGCACTGTTGGCAGTGAAGTTCTATCAGGTCAGTATCTTCTGTGACGTTGTTTCCGAATGCCCTAGCATTTATCATCTCTGTCATTCATTTGGTCTCATAAATGGTGCTTTATATGATTCATTTATTATAATGTATTAGATGAACTTAAGATGCCGCCGGTATTATAATTTTTTATCCATTGCGTAAATTAGGTAGTAAGTACAATGTCCTGCGTACCTCAAGTACACAATAAGAAAAAATCATATACATAGTTCTTTAAATCATTATGCAAGGGGAGTGGTTCTTGAGAACTTGAATGGTCATAGTAGGAAGTGGGGGTTATTTCTAGAAATAGGAATTCTGGTATCCCATCTCTAGAGACTGACTCAGAAGGTCCTGGCTGGGACCAGGGAGTATTCAGTTAAAAACATATATTCCAGGAGACTCTTTTTCAGATGGCTCATAGAACCCTAAGGAAAGCGTTGTACTATGGAAACACAGTTTACTTAGGTAGGATTTCTTATGAGGTAACCTTTTATCAAAAGAGAGTAATAAACACATTCACATCATAAAAGCAGAAGAGTTGAGAGTGTTGTTTTAGTTAGGGAAGTTGAGGGTGTTCTAACTGTTCCCTAGAGATAATGTTTGTGTTAAGAGTGTGGTAGAAAAATCAGCATAATTAGATATATATAATTCTACCCGGAAATTGAGGGTGAATTTGGTTACTTGCCATTATGGTTTTGTTTGCATCTGCCTTTTGTTTTTAGTAAAGGAATACTCATCTTGTTTTTTATAGTATTGATTTCTTACAATTTTGTTAGTATTTTTTGTTGTTGCTTGATTTTTAAAAAAAAATTTTTAACATCTTTATTGGAGTATAATTGTTTTACAATGGTGTGTTAGTTTCTGCTGTATAACAAAGTGAATCAGCTATACATATACACATATCCCCATATCCCCTCCCTCTTGCATCTCCCTCCCGCCCTCCCTATCCCACCCCTCTAGGTGGTCACAAAGCACCAAGCTGATCTCCCTGTGCTATGTGGCTGCTTCCCACTAGCTATCTGTTTTACATTTGGTAGTGTGTATATGTCCATGCCACTCTCTCACTTTGTCCCAGCTTACCCTTCCCCATCCCTGTGTCCTCAAGTCCATTTTGTACATCTGCATCTTTATTCCTCTCCTGCCCCGAGGAAGAGAAAAACAGATACCGTATGCTAACACATATATGGAATCTAAAAAAAACGAAAAACAAAAAACAATTTTGTTATATTTTAAAGGTCTTCATGTTAGGAACCAGTTTTGTGACTTATTCACACATCCCATCACAGTCCCTAGCTTCGTACTTTGACTGTAGTAGGCATTTGATAGAACATTAATTACAGATGTGCAGGGAATTTACCAGTTTATAACAAAAATTATTACATCATTTGATATATTATGATTGTAGTTATTATATACCAGAAAAATTAAAGCCAGGTAAACTCTTAAGTTATTATTATTTTTTTAACCAATGTTCTATGTTTCTTTTTTTTTTTTCTTACCTTTTTCTTTATCTTCCTTGGCTGGATTGTTGTTGCTTTTCCTCATTTTGTAGCTATAACTTAAAGCTTGTCTACTTTGTTTGATGCCTTTAGACATGTCCCAGTACTCCATCTAAGAGAATAAGGATAATCCTCGGTCCTAGGTTGACTGTGGCTGCCAAGATTTATATCACTGGTCCTGGCATAATTATTAATAGCATCCTCAAGTCACTCTAGAGATGCTAAATTACTAAGCATCCCTGGGCCTCAGAATCATCTGAATCAGTGATTTGCAAATGGAGTTCTTGCCTTTACTTATCCATAGAGGTCCTTCTGAGGCTCTGCAAGTTTGTCTTTGCTGTGTAATGTTAGTGGCTCTTTCTGTATTTTGATTTCTAATGTGAGGATTCCTAGACCCTGAAGTTTTGTTGTCCTCTAACAAGTAGCACTAGTAGTAGCATCTTTATTTTTATTGAGAATTTTTGTGTTTTTTAAATGTGGAATTTTAAACTTATTTTAATCTTATTTTTGAACTATACAATAGAAGGTTTTGGCTGTCTCAAGAAAATTTTGCCCTTTCAAAATGGATTCTAAATGGGTGAGAGAGAATTCTTGGGCCATTAGCTTATGTCTAGGCATTGATATAAGAAAAACAATGTTCAAGAACACATAAAAAACAATATTTCATGGTGTTCCATGAACATTTGTTCATGTTAAGGGTTCTTTACAAGAAGTTCTATCTAAAGGGAAAGTTGTAAGTTCAGTTTCTTTTGTTCTTTTTCATAGTAAAGGAATTTAGATATACACTGATCTCAGTTTTTGTTTATCTTTGAAGAACACATTTTCTTCTTAATGTAAGATACTCCTGTACTCTTTGGCTAGCTTTGTCATATTACATATTTATCAAGATTTGCTCTGAGAAGTGGAAAGTAAGTTTTTGTACAAAGCTCCAAAGATTGGTTTGTTGAAATATACTACAGAGATGGAAACTGTCAGAGCCCTCAGTTACTTTGCCAACTGTTTCCCTAGCTGGGTATTAAATCTCCTTTTGAAGATAAAGGGTTTTTTGTCAGCTAGAGTTTTTGTCAGACTGTGTTTTAAATAGGACTCTTAAAACACATTTGTGCTTTAGTATTTTACCTTCTCAGTTACGTTATAAATTTTACATAGTCTGATTTGCCTTATGCCCTTCTTCCTCTATCTTAATCATAATCCTTAAATTTATCTTTGACCATTACATAATTCTCTCTTCACCCCAAACATATTAATTGTGCAAAATAATTATCAGTATAATAGTACCATGGTGTGGATTCAAGAGGAAAGTTGTTGTTTATATGCTTTTTTAAACAATTACATATGGAGAAAATGTGATTCCTTTTGTAATTCTTAACAGTTCTACTGACATTATCATAGAGGACCTTTAGTCAGTATTTTATCTATTAAACAAAAAAGGGAATCACATACTATTTCAGTTTTCAGTTCTGCCTCATCTAATTTCTTACCTCCGGAGATGGGGACACCGGAGCGCTGTGTACTCCCTTCCAAGACCCCCCCTGCGTGCACTTGAAGAAGGTCTGTGGCACACAGCCTGGTCATATGGTCTTAGAAGTAGGGATGAAGCATATACACTATGTCTTAATGGTGGTGGGGACAGAGGTGTGAGTACTTTTTTTTTCCTGGTTGCCGCTCGGGTTTCTGTGTCATCCAGTGGATCCTTTCTTATTTGTTTTGGAAACTAAGCCCACATCAGATGAAATGAATAAAGAATTGTATTTCCTTATTTTAATGTTTGTGGTATTTTTTTTTTTTCCATATGAGGATTCCAAAAGGTTTTCAAATGTAATCTTGCAGGATTAGATTTTCTAAAAGCCATGATTCGTCTGTATTTTATTGCTCTTGTCCTTGGGTAACTCTACTGAGTAATATTTTTCTTTTTTCAGTTAAGTATGATAGTATACTGTAAAGTGTAGGTATAAATCTGTAAATTGACTGTAAGTAGGACAATGCCTAATATATTTTCTTCCTTTAAAATTGTGATAGTTGGGGGAAAATGTGTTGAGTACAGACTGATCACTAGTTGACGCAGCAAAAAGCTGTGTTTTCCCT
>NW_006773072.1:2045383-2084378 GCF_000442215.2 Lipotes vexillifer
CCTACAGAGTATCTCAGAGTAGTTTTGTGAAGTGTGCAGTTTTGTCTATATTATGCCTTTTGTAGAGGCAAGTATTGCAATGCAGTGGGAAGACCATCTTTTAAAAAAGAATTGGAGCTTTAATTCCATTTACTGCCTTTGTTGTCCTCTTTTCCATGAAGTTTATGTGCCTGGGAATAAAGAACAAGTAGTGAAATTGAGAATGAAAGGAGAGAACGTATAGAATTACATGCGGAAAGAATCGTGTAATAAAATACTCCTCTAATGGATTAGAATCCTTTCAAAAGGAACACTTTCCTAAAGATAAGACTATTTTGTTCCCATTTTACTTTGACCCCTATCTAATTAGTCACCAAACCCTTTTGATGCTTCCTTTGTGCCGCCTTCTGTGTTCCTTCCTTTCTAAGCTCTGGGTCATTAGAAAACGCCTTTTGGGTTTTCCATGCAGCGTCCTCCACAGTGAAACTTGCACTGTTCCATCTGCCTGTCATCGTCCTCCACTGTCTTCAGTGTATCCTTATAGTTCAGTCTACTTGTTCTTCAGGGGGAGCCCTCAGCTCAAATCCCATGTCCTTCACAAAACCTCCCTTCATTTGACCTGGGAGTGCTTTCTCTCTTCTCTCAACTTCTGTGGCCCTATGGTCATGTGGTCCATTTGACATTAGATGTCCCTTGTCCTCCAGTGTTGTCCAAATCTCGTTTTAAATTTCAGTTTTTAAACCTTTGTCTTTTCAAGTAGATACCTTTTTGATCCTCTGTGGCTCTTAACACAGTGCCTTGTACATGTGTTGAAGTGCAGGAATAGCACCCGTCTTACAGGCTTTATATATGGTGTCTATATGTGTGTATGGTATATGTAAATCTACACATTTTGTTCTGACACTAACTGAATGAATAACTTGACTTTTAATTTTAACCTTGAAGAGAATATATGTGATGCAGACTCTCTTTTTTTGCGGTACACGGGCCTCTCACTGTTGTGGCCTCTCCCGTTGCGGGGCACAGGCTCCAGACGCGCAGGCTCAGCGGCCACGGCCCACAGGCCCAGCCGCTCCGCGGCATGTGGGATCTTCCCGGACCGGGGCACGATCCCATGTCCCCTGCATCGGCAGGCGGACTCGCAACCACTGCGCCATCAGGGAAGCCCTGATGCAGACTCTTTTAAAGGACTTTGGATACCATAGAGCTCGAGGTCTTGAAGTAATGAATTTTTAAAATCTTCTAATAGAAAAACACGCTGTCTCTTTTCACCTTGATTACTGATAGCTTCCACTAGGCCTAAAAATAAAACATGAATTGTTTAAAGTGATTCATTTGACATTGTCAGCTATTCGTTGGAGAAATTACATTGTTCTGGCATTTATTTAGTATTTTGTGGTGGACAGTGTACTTTATCATTTTGATTTTTATAGCACATATCAACAGATATTCATTTTGTTTACCAGTGAAGTTTGGGTCCAAATTCATTTAGTGAAGGAACATTTTTTGTGAATGTCGGCTATATTCCAGACACGCACAACAATGAACAAAACATATGGGCTTTATGTTGGGGTGACTCATTTTCTGGGGGGAAAGACAGACATGTGTATAAATAAGTACAATAATTTGTTACAGATACAATGATAGAAATATCATAAAGACCAAAATCCAGTAATCATAGCCATTCCCATTTGAAAGTATGACACTTAGTAAGCCCTGAATATGCCAGAGAATTCCTAATGCAGTACATGTTAGAATTAACAGAGATAATATAATTGTTTTGTAGAAGTTATAGATACTGTTAATTTCTCCTTTAATAGATCATGAGACAAACCTAATTCAAAATCATACAGTTGGTTCCCATCATAAGATCTAAACATTCTTCAACTTCAGTGACAGTAACTTATTATTTTTGTTTTAGAGGATAGCTTTTTCCCAAGTACCCAGTGCCATGATGGTGTTTAATAATAGACATTAATAGTTTAATTATTAATAATTTAATACTGGAAATATTACTATTTCCAGTTAGATTTAAATTATCATTGGTAATATAGTTAGTTGAAAGCATAAGTAAGTTATTTTAAAAGGGGTCTTAATTAATTATCTAAACCCCTAGACTTACCAAGCTGCATAGGAAAGCAAATGTCATCACAGACTAGGAGTCCTCACTGAGATTATTGGCCCCATTAAGCAGAATTCTCCCAGCACCCCTGTATGCCCATGTACCTGATCCATGGCTTCTGTCAGCTCAGCCATGAGGTTTTCTGTGCAGCTACTCAAGTCCTTCTGTGAATGCCTGTTGGATCAGGACGGGTTGGAAATTATTTCTGACACCTCACCATGAAAGAAGGACGACGATAGAGGTCGATACATTTCACTCCTGCCTGAGGCGAGGACTAGGAGACACTGGTGAATCCACATGGTGTCTTGGGTGTCTTTAAAGAAGAAATGGTTAACTTAGGAGGGCAGAATTTACCAAAAAGAAATTTACCAAAGGTTGTATACATTATTATATATAATGTTTTTAAAGTGGCTTCTATATTCCAGGCAATTTTTATATTGATTTAGTACTCCTAACCCTGAGAGATTGGTAGGATTTTTCTGTTTCCTGACTAAGGCTCAGAGAGCATTATTGAACAGATTGCCATGAGCCTGTCTGCACACCACTGTAAGATGCAGCTTGGCACTTTTTTTTTGGTCATAATTTTTCTTTCCAGCTATGCCCCAGTTCCATTTTCCCATAGTTCACTTACCTACTTGAGACTTCCTGTTTCTCCTCCCGCTGTACCATGCATAGGGTTCTAAATTCCGTATGCTGCAGGAGGGGAATAATGAATCACCTTCTCCTTTATGTGTTAGAATTAAATTTAAAGGAAGAATTCATATTGCTTAGACCTGCCAGTTGCTTGAGGCTTTCTTGTGATATGCTTAGCCCCTTTTTCCTTTGGACAAGACGAGGTTGGGAAGCAGTTGAAAACTGAGGAGTTTGTTGGAAGGGATCAGAAGCTAGGATGAGGAGGAATTAAAGGAATGCTTTAAGAAAACAATATAAGTTTATTTTCTTATTCAAACTATATGAAAATCTATATTTAGTAAACTAGCAATACAGTACTTTAATAGTACCTTGTTTAAGCTGTTTGGCCTTGTCAGCAGAATTTGATAGGGATATTATCAAGTTCTCCATAGCTTTATATTTGATGTCAACACATTAGCTAAGTTACAGTGTATTAGTACCTTCTGCTAATTAATTACAAGTAAAGTGAACTAGGCACTTCCTGCACAGTAGGTAAACGGATCTAAGCAGGAAGATCAGCTAGAAAATCGTCTCCTACAACATGAAGGACTATGTTCAGGTACCTGCAGCTGAACTCGAAAAGCCTTATGAACTGACTTCAGCAAGGGAGTCACCCACATTTCTGTGCCTCAGTAGGTCCAATGACTTTATTTTACGTGTTCTTGTGGTGTTTTTAAGTACAGAATTGTCTTATTTAAAATAGAGTTCTTTCTTTTGTGATTACTGTTACCACTCACTTTCACCTTGTATTACCTTCAGTATGTTATCATTTTATAGAAACCTGAGTAAATTGAAGCTTTCAAATCTAGTTTCATCTG
Organism: Lipotes vexillifer; assembly: GCF_000442215.2. Taxonomy (NCBI): domain Eukaryota; kingdom Metazoa; phylum Chordata; class Mammalia; order Artiodactyla; family Lipotidae; genus Lipotes; species Lipotes vexillifer. Next base: position 2,048,975 of record NW_006773072.1, read on the forward strand.
TCTTCTCTATAGTTGGTAAGTTTTCTTGCATAGTAAGTGGTCAAGAAGTTGTTTTTGTTTTGTTTCGTTTGAACCTCCTGGAGAAGCTCACTGTGATTGTTTATTTTCCTCCACGGCAGTGCATTCCTCATCTGTTAGCCAGACTCATTCGTGCAGTCATGTTCATGGGCAGTGGTTTGTGGAGAGCTAAAATGTTTAAATTAATTTAGAAATTGTCTGGTACTTGAATTCAGAGTGGCAGTTACCCTTTCAAGTCATACAGATCTGCTTGGAATCTCAGCTCCTCTCCTTACCGGCTGTATGATATGGGACAAATGGGCCTCCCTTAGCCTCTGTTTCCTTGTTTATCACACAAAGCTGAAAATAGCACCTCAGAGAGCTGCCGTAGGAATAGATGACTGATGCTGTAAAGTACTTAGTGTAGTGCTGCACACATCACGTTCAGAAAATAGCAGTTACCCCGCTGGTTCTCCTCTTGTTATTGAAGGCTTGTTGTGAACCACATATAAAATTTGTTGGATTTTTAGATGATTAATTCTCAGCCAAGGTTTTCACGTTGTTGGCAATACCATCTCAAGGGCCCTCAAGCACCTCTGCTTACCCCGATTATAAGTACTTACAGCGTTACTAGTAATAACTACCATTTTATTGAATGTTTACTGTGTATTACACCCTTAATAAGAACTTCACGTATAGTTTTATTTCATTTTCCCAATAAGTATGAAGAAGGCGTTATTACACCCATTTAACTGATAAGGAAATGTAGGTAAAATAAGAGAAGGTAACGTGCCTTCCTAGGTGGACAGTGAGAGACCTTGGGTTCACCACAGTCTGTGTGACCCCGGAGCCCCTGCCATTTAACCCCATGCTACCTATGTCTTTTTACTCATCTGTCTCTTCCAGTACACCTAAGCTTCCTGAAAGTGGGAACTAGATATTATGTGTATTTCAAGTCCCCATTTTTTGGAAGCCTCTTTAAACTAAAAGCAGTGTATAATATCAGAAAGTGTCAATGTGAGATATAATACCTTACTAAGAATTCTTTCTTACCTATTGAAAATGACATAATTTACCATTCTGACAGGAAACTTGAAGCTTTGGGACTTGTTTTTCAGTTCCATTCTCTCTTTGCCATAATAGCAATTTGAATTTACTATATTTGGCCTTGTATTAGTGACAGCAAAGTATTCATCCTAATCTTCTTATCAGGTTATAAGCTTCTTTCATCATTGCAGTTCCTAGTTCAGTGCCCTGTATAAGTTAATCACTTGATATGTATTTGATTTTAATTTATTTCAGTGTATTAATATTCATCTGAAGTATTTTTATATTAGGTGTAGTTGACACAGAAATAATGACTTTTGCTTACTTGGCTTTTACCCTTGTTTTTCTTTCTAGTAATCTAGCCTGTGTTTTGCTTTTGGACTTTAAAAGGAGTTCAGGTATTTTGGTGTTAGTCTGAAAAAAATTCCCTATTGGACTCTTTGGAATTTTTTCTTCTATTAAAGTAGAAAACATCCTGAACAATGTATAACATTTTACATTATCAGCATGTAGTGCCTATGTATATATTGCTGAATTATTCACTATTTTTTTTTAATAACAAGTTTATGAACTTCTCAAGGGCAGGGATCTTGTCTCTTATACTTTCTTTTATCTGTGGCATCTAGCCACAGATGGTAGCTAGGGACATAGCAGGTGCAGATGAAATATTTGGATGTTGATTGATTTGACCACTAATATCTCTGGGTTTGTGGAAAGAGCATGAGGTTTCAGAGTTAGACATTGGATTCTCACCCAGCCATTGCTGTTGAGTAAGTTACTTGGTCAGTTCTGCTACAGTTTCCACTCTTGTAAAGTAGTAGTGATAATAATACCTAACAGATTTGCTGGAAATGTTAAATAATGTATGCACAGTGCTTTATGATGACTAAAGATGCTGTACATGTCTTAATTCTGTATTGTTTTTATCAATATAATGGCTCCATTCTATGACAAATCTGGACTCAGTCTTATATGTTTTGGCCTGTTGGGCACTTACTTGACGTGGTATATGACTGCATGCATGAGTCATGTATACTTCATGAGCAGAGTGAGGTCTGGAGAAGTTGTCTGTTGAATAATATTACTCAATAAGATAATAGAAGTCTGCTTAAGTCTGCGTTCTCTTAACTTCTAGCTTAAGTGTTCTCTCATACCATATTTTGGTTTCTAAATACATACAAGTGTACACTTACACACAGACACACATACCCCAGTTTCATAAATCATGGGAAGAATTTTATAATGGCTCAAGACCAACATTCCCATTAAGTTATTAGTTTGTAGGACAAGAAAATGGATCCCTCCTACTTACATAGTTCTTTCCAGAGAGTTGATGTGCCTTACCCAAGGTCATGTAGCCATTTAAGTGAAACAATTGGAATGAACCCAAATCTTCTAATCCGAATCCTTGACTCTTTCCAAAATGCCAACAACTGAAAATGTATAGAGCAGCCTTTGAGCATTTTTTGAAATTCCTGGACTTTCCCTCGATGTTGATTCTCCCTCACTATTGTGGTTCCTTTGTATGATGCATCATATAGATGCAGGTGTTAACTGTTTTCACCAGCTACCCTAGGAGCGAACTGCCATTTTAAGACCATTGTAGCTGGAGCTGAGTGGATTGGGCTGGGCAGGAAAAGTGGGGGTGAGGGAGGTAGAGGTAGGGGTAGGGGCTGCAGAGAGTAGTAGGAAATGAGACCAGAAGGGAGGCAAGGTGGGGTACCAGTTGTGTATATCCTTTATAGGATGAATTGGATGGGTTTTACGTGGATGTGCATGCGTGCGTGTACACACACACACACACACACACACACACACACGCCCCAAAACAGTTTGAACAGTTTGGTTTGAAACTTTGGAATAATTAATTAGCATGTTCATTTTGACCTGGTGTCTTTGGGGAGGGGAGGAGAAATTTAACTTTTTCACTTCTTAATTAATAATTGAATTTGCATGCCTTTTTCTATTTCTGGCTCTTTGAACTTTCCCCCTTTATTTTAAATAAGCCATAAATATTCAGAAACTTGAATTTCTAGGTCAGTTTACAATACGACTAACTGTACTTGGTGATTTTATTCTTTTTGAACAGGAGTGTGTTGCTGCTGTTCTGCTTTGCGTCCTCGCTACAAACGCCTGGTGGACAACATATTCCCTGAAGATCCAAAAGTAATTTGATCTACACCTACTGATCCTTCTCTTTGCTGACCCATCCTTCCCCCCTGCTGACCTCCCTAAAGGTTTCCCTAATTTCATTTCTCTACTTTTACTCCCAAATCTCATCATGTACACTACTATTTTTATACTACTCTGTTTTTTTAACCTTTAAATGATCCATGCTTGCTTGTCTGACTTTCAGATTCTTTTCTTAGATTAAAGCATAAATTCAGAATGATGGACGGATGATGTTCTTTAGTCTGTATAGTTCCTAAATTTAAGTAATACTCACTTACCAAAAATTTATGAACTAGTGTCAGATCATTTGTATGAAATGCCAAGAGCACAACTGTGAATACAGACTTGGTCTTCTGCTCTCACCAAGCTCCTAGACAAGTAAATTGGCAATTACAATATTGTGTGAAAGGATATGCTATGATAGAGAAATAAGTACAGGGTACTGCTGGAGTAGGTAGGAATGATATCTAATCTGGGCTTGGGAGAAGAAAGGCCTGAAGGAAATGAAATCTAGGCTAAGATCCAAAGAATAAATAGGGTTGGCCACACAATTTTCAGAAGAGAATTGAGAAGTAAAGGGAGAATATTCCAGGCAGAGTTTGTTCTCTTTTTACTTAAGTGCTTTTTAATTTTTTATAAAAGTTACTTTATTGTGGAAGACGACTGGTTTCAAAGCAGTTGTCTTTGATTGATTTTGTTTGACACTGTCTTAAATTTTCCAAGACTCCTTTAGTGTAGTGTTAAATGGATAGGAACAAAAAAGTGTTACATGGGTTTGATTTCCAGAAGTTGCTTTATTTTAAAATGTAGCCAACCCTAGAAACATTTTGGTTATCTTGATATTAATTTATGAGATACACCTCATTTTTAATCAAATCTGATTTAAATATCCAGCTATTTGTAGGAGGCCTATCAATTAAATATTTTGGCTGCGTGATATCCTGGATAATTTATGGCATATAAATAACTCTAAGATGTGGTACCTGCCTTTAAGCAGCTTTCCATCCATTTGACTGATATAAAGCGAAAGCATACTAAATATTAAATCACAATGCATAAATCATTAAGAAAAATGTTAAGTAAAACAGGTGGTAAAGTTTCTGCCCTTATATCAGGGAGGTATCACATGGGTTGGCAATCTCTGTGAAGCATTCTCAGAAGAAATGTAATTTGCTGAACTCTGAAGGATGTACACCATCTGGAGAAGCAAAGATTAGTCTCTTTATTGCCGGCAAGAGAAAAATCATGGTAAAGTAAGAGATACATTTGCGAGCAAGAGCCTTCAAATGAAGGTGCCTATAGCCTAATTGAAGTGTAATGAGTGATAATTGTACACAATTCCTGATTGGAAGTTTCAGAAGTATCATTTAATAGACTGAATATTCAGATCATTTCCTTAAGGAATCTGGAACATATGATTACTGAAGATAAGGTGGAGCGCAGATTAGGGAGGAATGTGAATGACAGACAAGGCACCTACTTTATCCCCTGTAACTTACAGGCAGTGAGGGAGCTTTGAACACTTTTGATCATGGGAGTGGTGGCAGGTAAATTAGAGAATGGTTACAGAAAGAATCTTTAGTTTTGCCAAGTATTTAGTTAAGATTTACTTAAATAGCAATCTGTAAAATAAGGTTTAAGGAAAAGATTTACATGAACCTTGCATACATATGGCAACCATAAACCTAATTGACTACATTTCTTATTTTTAATTTATTAAACGAACAAATCTTGTGGTATATCCAAAACACGTCCAACAGTAGGTACCCAGAGTGCAGAGGTCTACATGTCATAGTCTCTGCCTTCAAAGAGTGCTCTAATGAGGGGAACAAATAACCAAACATTTTCTTATAATTACTAAAATATATTCTATTCCTTACATACTATATGCAGTTAATTGAGCTATTTTTATGTAAAGGAAGGTGTTAGAATAATCCATTGCTTGTGAAAGCATATTTAAATGCTTTTCCTAAATGGGGCATTTATTTAACTTTTTGAAAATTCTACATATCCAGAATGGTGATTAGCTCTTAAGAGGCTATATCCAGGAAGGTTCAGCATAAATATGGATTAATTACCAATCCAAAAAGGGGAAATGTTAAGCAGGCAACACTTAGAAATACAAAAAATAAGCATGAAAATATAAATATAACCTATTTCACTTGTTTTTTTTATTTTTATTTTTAGGATGGCCTTGTTAAAGCTGATATGGAGAAATTGACATTTTATGCTGTATCTGCTCCAGAGAAACTGGATCGAATTGGTTCTTACCTGGCAGAAAGGTTGAGCAGGGATGTTGTCAGACATCGTTCTGGGTAAGGAAACTAATTGCTGCTAATATAGTATCTTTGGAAAATTCTTCCTAGGCTAAATCATCCTATAAATTATTTTGCCATCTAGTCAGGGAAAGATAACATATGGAGAATAAAACATTGTAATATCATATAAGGAAATGTGTAATACCGAATAGATCCTGTAGCTTTTATTACTTTCCTGGTGGTCAGGTTTAAGAGTAAACTCATGTTACTTAACAGAGTTGTTTAAGTATCCATTAATTTTTAAGACTTTCCTAATGGAAATAGTAGAAATTGATTCCCTTAGTCTGTCAGCACAGTACTGTAATTTAAAAATCAGTCTCAAAATTGAAAACTATCAGAAATTCTGTTAACGAACTGATTTTTATCACAGCTCCAGTTTTACCTATCAGAGGAGCAATAAAAGAGAGCTATGTTAGGCTTAAGGTTCAGAATATGTAAGCATGCTGATTTGACCTGTGCTAGCTATACATCTACCTACAAATAAAAGTCTGCCATCTTAATCCATTCTCTGTGCTTGAACAGCAGTAAGTTTGCAATTTGGTTTATAAATACTTTTCCATATTGTCATTTTATGATACTAATTTCTTAGAGTGTTCCTTTCTCCAAGTGCTATACTGGCTTTCTCTACTTCTGCATTGTTACCATTTAGAGCATTTGATACAAATGTGAGTCTTGATACAAGTAGTTTTTATAGTTGACTGTTCAAGCAAAGTTATCTGAAGTCTGAATTTTAATTTTTAGTACAAGCTTTAAAATCTGATGAATTATATGGTAAAATGTATGATACCTTTCCTTATAATATTGCTGATACTGTTTTATATACTCATATTTACAAATACAAATAGACTGTGTTAGAAATTTAGGCACATTTCTTATAATAACTTTTGGGTTGGATGCAAAGAAATGTGGTTAAAAGCCTGGAAAATGGAGAATATTTGTGTTTACAAAAAAATTCACATGAAGGTAATGTTAAAGAAACTCTGGGAGAGTTTTTGGTGAGCAGGAGAAAGTGGGATAGTACAGTATAGTTTCTGCATACTTCCACATGAGGATTATTTTATAATCTCAAGATCATTTGTGTTGTGTGAATATTAGGATCTCACTTAGAAGCTGCTAAATTTGCCTTTCTGTGTTCTGTGCATTTAAATAAACTTATTTTAATTATCCCTATGAAAGTGATTAGGAGAATTAAGAGAGCTGGAGATGTGTTGACATTATGTTTCTCTTATATTTAGGTATGTTTTAATTGCTATGGAGGCATTGGACCAACTTCTTATGGCCTGCCATTCTCAAAGCATCAAGCCATTTGTAGAAAGCTTTCTTCATATGGTAGCAAAGCTGCTGGAATCAGGGGAACCAAAGCTTCAAGTTCTTGGAACAAATTCTGTGAGTAAAACTATTCTCTAATTTTAAGTTTAATTAGCATAACTCGGATTAACTCGTTTTAGAGTGTGTATCTGGTAGAAGCAGATGCTCTGGTCAGGGCATTTGGACAACCAGTACAGTGGTAGATGATTAGAACATTTTGTCTCTAGCTTTTATTGTCGCTGCTTTTGAAATCTGGGATGTTAACCAATCATAAGGAACAACAGAAACTCAGTTGGCCATAAATGGAAGGCTTTTCTTTTCCCCCCAGGCCTTCTTACACTACTTCTGAACTATTTCTGCTAACAGCATTCATTTTCTTTTATCCGGAACCATAGTTTGTTAAACGTGTGGGGTTGGGGAAGGCATATCTAATAAAGAAAATAAAATACAGTGATAACCTTTCTCCTCTTGTCTTTAGTTTCATTGTATAACCTTCAGTCTTTCAGTTCCAACTTCATCTCTGAGGAAGCTTTCAGGCATTCAACCAATCTATATGTTCCCATCCAGATTTTTATCAACAAATAACAGAGTCATATACTACCTGCTATTGTTTATAGATAACTGTTTTGTGGTTAGGAAGCATAGGGGGTGACTGACAGCATGGATTCTAGGGTTTGACTGCCTTTCTTTGAATTATGCCTATGACACTTTCTAGCTGTGTATCTTGGGCAAGTTACTTAACCTCTCCTTGTCTTAGTTTTTCATCTGTGAAATGAGGATAATAATAGTACTGATCTTGGTACTCCTGTTGTGTGATATGAGTTAATACAAATAAAGTTCTTAGAGCAGTGTTTGGCACTGTTAGTTATTGTTGGTAGCAATATAATGTTTTTCTCTTTTTGAAGCAAGAGTATGTAAATAAAATCCTCATTAAAAAGCCCTTAATATGATTTTGTCCATTTGTTTCAGAGGGAAAGTATTGGCTATTTCCAAGTGCAGTTAGGTGGTGTGACAGGCTCCATTTCTGGCAACATAGCTACTTATGCTTGTCCTATTTCCTTTACATTTAGGTGAGGAAAGTTTAGGGGAAATTTTTTTTTAAATTTTATTGAAGTATAGTTGATTTACAGTGTTGTGTTAATTTCTGCTGTACAGCATAGTGATTCAGTATATATATACACATACACATAAATATTCTTTTTCATATTCTTTTCCATTATGGTTTATCACAGGATATTGAATATAGTTCCCTGTGCTATACAGTAGGACCTTGTTTATCCATCCTATATATTAGGGGAAGTGTTTTAATGGTTGTGGGGGAAGGAGTTTCAGTGTAAATCTCCAGACGTTTCTTTACTTCAAGCCAGCAATGCCATTAGAATTCCTTTAATGACTCATTTGGGAAAAAGACAAAATTCTCCAGTTACCTACTTTGATTTGAATGAATTGTATTAAATGAAATGCTGTATTATCTTGACCAACATTATTTATATAGTATTCCCTGGAAGTCTGATTTTAATTTCTTAGTGGTGCTAAGTTGTCAAACATTGAAAATTGAATATTAAAAAAATACTGTCAAATATGACTGGTACTGATTTAGTACTTTTGTATTTATTAGTGGTCTTTGTACATTTTATTTTAATTTGTTGACATTTGCCACTTTGTGCTGATGCTGACTCAGTGTAACAGTACAGGATTTATTCAGGTTCTCCTTTGTTTCAGAAATTGTGCTAGGTACGTTTTATTTTTACCCTTTTTTAAAATTGTGAGCTATTTCAAATATAGAAAAGTATAGAGAATAATATAGCATACCCACATAAACGCAGATTCAGGCAAGAAAATTGTTAAGTAGTTAATATATCAATAAATGATAATACATAATTATTGTTATAAATAATAATACATAATAGTAATAAATGTTAACACTCTGCAACATTGGTTCATGTTTTTTAAAAGAAATAATATAGTATATGTTAGATACTTCATATACATTATGTCATTTAATTCTCACAAAAACCCTTCAAGCTTAGAAGTATTATTCCCATTTTACAGATGAGGAATTGAAGCTAAATAACATATCCAAAGACATAGTGAAATAATAGTGTTATTATATAACAGGGATTCAGTGCTAGGCCTTTCCTACTCCCAAGCTTGTGTTATATAAATACACTGTCATTTTTGTGGATTAAAATCTAGGAAAAGCAGAGGTTACTTTCCTTTTTTTCTTCCTCTTGTATTCAATTGATCCATCTCACTTTTCTGAAGCCTATTGCTAATCTTAACCTTTTCTTTAACTATTGTTGACAGTTGTCCATAGGGCCCAGTCATTTAAACCATTCACTACACTAAAGCAGTGATTCTCAACCAGAGACAGTTCTCCCCCCTCACTAACCCTCACTGGACGTTTGGCAGTGTCTGGAGACGTTTTTGATTTTTCACACCTGGGGCTGGGGGAGTGCTAGTGCTATCTAGGATGCTGGGCGTGCTGCTAAACATGCTATACGTAATGCACAGGACAGTCCCCACGACAAAGTTTATTGGGTCGAAAACTTAATAGTGCTTACTGTGAGAAACTACATCTAAGATCACAATGCTGCTGCCTTTTGTTGTACCTTTTAAAACATGTCTAGCTGTTCACTTAATTTTTTTTTTTATTGGAGCATAATTGCTCTACAATGTTGTGTTAGTTTCTGCTGTATGACGAAGTGAATCAGCTATATGTATACATATATCCCCTCCCTCTTGGACCTCCCTCCCACTCCCACACCTATCTGGGTCATCACAGAGCACCGAGCTGAGAGGGGGAGAAAGTAGCAAGGCCTTGTGCTAACTTTTGTTTGGTTCTCATTTGAACTTCTCAACAGCCCTGTAAGTTAAATATTCCATTTCACGGGCCACATATTTTGTTAGTAAATCCAGGATCCAAATCCAGAGCCATCTAACAGAATCCATTCCTAATCTCTGTGCCATACTGTCTCATTTTTTTTCCACTCCTATGTATGATAAGAAGTCAATAATGATAATACCTTTCTTTTTATTGATTTTTCTTAGCACAGGGTATATAGGTTTAGAATTTGTTAGAGAGCTCCCAGAGTTACAGGAATTAGAAGAGCTTTTCCATAAAATTGGGAAGGACGATAATATTTTATGCATTTCCCTGGAACATAGCCGCACATGTTTTATCCTGTTCTTTATGCCAAAGGGCGATAGGAGATGCTTCTGTAAATGATCACTCAGATTGTACTTGAGTATTTGTGACTTTCAATAAGTGAAAAGAGAATAAAGTTTCTCCTAAAAATTTTCTAGAACATTTAACATTTTAATGGCCAAATTTTAAAATTTCTGATTAATTTTTTTCTAATTTAATATGTGATTTTTGGTAGCAAGTTTGGAAAATGCAAGAAAATATGAAAGAGTAAACAAGTTAAAGATACCTGTAATTTCAGTATCCAGAAGTAGTCCTTTAATATTTTAATTTCTTTTTAAAATATATTTTAGAAAATGGGGAACATACTGTATATACACTTGTATGTGTTTTTATCATTTACATTTTTTGAGCATTTCCTGGTGTCATTCAAAGTTTCTTTTTATGAAAAATACAAATATTTGGCTTAATATTTTCTGAAACTCTTCATATGGTCAGTGTGTAGTATGGGAATCTTGAAAACTGGAATCAAACCCCTGAACTGTAATGCCAGTTTCACCATTTACTCACGGTGTCATTTTGGGCAAGCAATTTAACTTCTGAATATCAGTGTTCCTGTCTGTAAAATGGGGATAATGACACATTCTTTACAGGATTGTAGGAATGATTAAATAAGAACTCATGTGAAAACACCTAGTACAGAATATGGTACAGAGTAGGTAATGAATGTCAGTTTCATCTCTACCAGGTGTGGTATTTGTGGTCTTTTTCTAGATAATATGAATCATATGAAATTATAATTTAAAACAGATGACTTGGCTCTGGCTGAATTAATTTAAAATATTTTTAGTATCATAATTTTATTTGTTCAAATTTATTCTATGCTTACTTTAGTTTTGTTTCCAGGACAGCTTTAGGCTATTTTAGAAGTAATAAATTACTGAATAAATGAGAAAGCAAATAAGAAAAAAAGAGTACATATTAAGGAATCATATGGCTAGGTCTGTGACTCATGTAGGATATTTAAAATTTCCTAAACATATGGATATCTCTCTTTTTTTAATCTTTAGAAAAAAGAGGTAGAATAAATTTTACCATCTCAGTATTTTTTCTTCTATATTGAGTTGGTTTTCTTCAGTTTAGGGCCCTTTTTTCTTGTCCCGTCTCATTTGTATAAGTATTATTCATTCATGTGTTATGTAACAACTGTCAAGATTTCCTACCCGAGATTTAAGAAATAAAATTCCCTGAAGGTTTGGACCTGACTGAGGTTGTCATGGAAACACTGTCAGCATCCAGGAAATGCAGAAGAGCTTTAGAATGAGAGCTCTTGAGAGAGTGGGCTCACTCAAAAGAGACTGCATCACCAAGTTGTATTTGATGTTTATAATGCTATATTCTTGATTAGGTAAAGTTCATTATCAAAAACTTCCTTTCATATATATGTGGCATTTGTGATATTTCATATTTCGTTTGCTTTTTACTTGGATATTTCTTGTTGATGTAACAAATAATGAATGAAAATAAATGTGTTTGTTCCACACTGTCAAAAAGGTGATAATACATCTTATTGTTATTTTTTTAGTTTGTCAAATTTGCAAATATTGAAGAAGACACACCATCCTATCACAGACGTTATGATTTTTTTGTATCTCGCTTCAGTGCCATGTGTCACTCCTGTGATAGTGATCCAGAAACACGAACAGAGTATGTATTGTTTTATGGTTTATAGTCTTGGAGTTATTTATTGATGAATATTGTATTTATATATTACATAATGATCACCAAAGGAGATGGGAAAATATATGCTTTATTCCTGAAGTACAACTTTTCACTCCTGTTAGAAGAACTGACTAAAGCAGCAAAATTGAGAGTGGTTTCCTAACTCAGTCAGAATAAAATGCAAAGTCTTTACTGTAACCCAGAATGCTCTTTAATGCTCACCATACCCCAGTGTTAGATCCTGTCATTTCTTCTTCCTTTCACTCTGATCTAGTACATGGGTCTCCTCGCTTGCTTGAATACATGAGGCACACTTCTCCCAGGGCCTTTGGACTGAGTGGTCTTTCGGCCTTACCTCACTTTGTTCAGATTTCTGCTCAGATGTCACCTTATCATGAGAATCCTCCCTCAGCCATCTTTTATTTATTAATATCAACCCTCCCATCCCACTCCCAGTTAAACTTTGTCTTCTCATATCTTGTCTGTTGTCTCTCCTCTATGGAAGATGAACTCCAGGAGGGCAAGGGTTTTGTTTTGAGGACTGCTGTATCACTAGTACTTTGAATATTGCTGAGCACATTACCAGCTCTCAATAAGCACTTTTTGAATGAATACATACATAAATTGAATGAATGAATGACTGTATGTTACGGGATCATTGTCTGACTGAGGTTGTCATGACAACTGATTTTGGCATTTTTAAACATTTCTTCTAGATACATCCTAGTAATAATCTAGAATCAAATACTTATCTGCAAACACAATCGATAGATTGACATGTATATGAAAGTTAAAAATTGAATTCAAAATGACCCTGGTAAATGTAGTTTGAGCTTTACCATAATACACCTAAAAAGAAAGAAACTAACCCAAATTCAGAGTGTTGTCATGAGCAGTCGATAGTCAAGATTGAGCATGTTTTGTGATTTTTACTTTTCTTTTAAAATAAAGGAATATACAGAAATGTAACTAGTTAGATTTAAGTATGCAAGCTACAGTGTTGCTTTACACAAAACCAAATGTAAACGTTACTTAACTTGGAGAAAGAAAGCTGAGCGGTAATGTAATAGTTTCAGATATGATTTATTTCTGTCTGAGATGCTGTTAGTATAATTTTTCCTTGGTATACTATAGGCCATTTAGGATCCTGATGTTATTCCTTTAGTACGGGTGTAAAGCCTTATAGAAAAATAGAGACAACTATAACTATCTTATAATAATAAATTTCCTGTTTCTCCCAATCACTGCTAAAGTCTCTTTTTCTCCCTAAAGGATATTCAAAAAATGTTTTATAAAACTGTTCCCTGTTCTCGGAAGCTGGTATTCACTTGCTTTTGGGGCAAAAAGGTATAAAAATTAGCTAAATAAAATGGCATGTTTTGTTCAAAGTTGTAACAATTTTGTTTTCTTTTAAAATACAGAAAATAATCCAGAAGATAGGGGGTTTTTTTGTTTGTTTGTTTAGTTTGTTCATGTAGGCATTTCCCAATTTTTGGTTGAGGTGGTGAATTTCACATATAAACCAATGTAGGTGAAAAGTGTTTATGATATTATAGTACCTATGAAAGGATGCATTTTAAAAATTCAAAACTTTTACATAGGTATCTGATTTTTAGGTTTTAGCACCCCCTGGTGAAAAAATCTTGTCTTTTGAACATGTATTTTCGAAACATTTTTCAACTTACAAAAAAGAAACTTGAAATTTTCTGTACACAAATGAAAGGTGGTACTTTGTCTTAATTCTTTATTATATAATATTTGATATTCCAAAATAACACTTCATTTGAATCACTGTGAAACAAATGAGTAAACTAAAATGCTTTAAGATACTTAGAGGGCTTGATTTTTTTTTTCTGCTTCGTTTTTAGTAAAAGCCCTTTTGGTTTTCTTCAGGACTATTTATATTCCTTCTAAGGTTCTAACTTAGATAATTATTATAAATCCCTCTATTTTTAGCAATACACTGTCAAATAAAACTTAGGGGGCATGGCCAGTAGGAAATGGGGCTGATAACTGTTAAGATTTTCTTAAAATATTTGACTTGCAAATACTACCTTTGTAGTAATGTTAGGCTTGCCCATTTGTGATAGCTGCAGAAGAGATTTTCAGGACTTCTTTTTGTTGTAGAAAGCAGCATGAATAAGCCACAGCTTTGTAAAAGGCAAGATTTGTCTCCTAGTTCACTTTCTCACCTGTTCAGTGTCATGTTACCGCCGTATCCCATGCTCCACCTGCTACTACTGAATGTCTGCATTACTTCCCAATGGGTTTCCAAGGAGTATCACCCCCTTCCCCACATCTTCCATTCTCTAACCCTATTCGCAGCTTTTGGAAACAGTGCTGGGTAAGCTGAGTAAACTTCTAATGGTGACTATTTCAGGTAGTAACAAAAAAGGAGGGTAAATAACAATCAAATTTGGCCAGAATGAAGGTGTTTCGGGGCAGAGGGGCTACCGTGTTAGCTCTTCTCACGAGATTGTTCTTCCCCAGATTTTATGTACTGTTTTCTAGTTACCTTTCTTCTCATCCTTGAACTGATAGATTTTATTTTTAAAGAAGAATGAGGAAGCGCTTGAGGAAGTTGAGGGCTGTGAATTGGGAAGGGAGGATAAGGCAGCATTCTCTCACAGTATGGATAAATATGGATAAATTTTAAGTCCCATATGCACACAGTAATGTATATATACATCAGGACACACGGATGTATATGTGTATATGTATACGGCTCAGGTTATTGGCACTGCATTTTGATAGTTCTCCTTTGTCATACCTTTTAAGGAACCAGCCTCTTCTTCCATCTAGGTGGACTAAGGGAGGTGAGAGGTTCTCAGGGAGAAACAGTGCATGAAAAGTCTGCGGACGCATTAAGGGTGTTCAGGAACAGTGAAATCCTGTTCTCACTCAGCTGCTGAGACTTCTAGGCAAGAAATGGGAGAGAATCGGGTCCACGTTGGTTTGAATTATTATCATCCACTTAGGAAAACGTAATTTTGTTTTTCATTTTTTTATACTGAAGTATAGTTGATTTACAGTGTTGTGTTAATTTCTACTGTACAGCCAAGTGATTCAGTTACACATATACATGCATTCTTTTTAATATTCCTTTCCATCATGGTTTATCACAGGATATTGAATAAAGTTCCCTGTGCTATACAGTAGCACATTGTTTATCCATTCTATATATAATAGTTTGCATCTGTTAATCCCAAACTCCCCATCCATCCCTCCCCACCCAGCTTGGCAACCACAAGTCTGTTCTCTATATCTGTGAGTCTGTTTCTGTTTCGTAGATAAGTTCATTTGTGTCATATTTTAGATTCCACATATAAGTGACATCATATGGTATTTGTCTTTCTCTTTCTGACTTAGTTCACTTAGTATGATAATCTCTAGGTCCATCCATGTTGCTGCAAATGCTATTATTTTATTCTTTTTTATGGCTGAGTAGAGTATTCCATGGTATGTATATACCACGTCTTCTTTATCCATTCATCTGTCAATGGACATTTAGGCTGTTTCCATGTCTTGGCTATTGTAAATAGTGCTGCATTGAACATTAGGGTGCATATATCTTTTCAAATTATAGTCTTCTCCAGACACGTGCCCAGAAGTGGGATTGCTGGATTATACGGCAGCTCTATTTTTAGTTTTTTGAGGAGCTCCTATACTGTTTTCCGTAGTGGCCATACCAATTTACATTCCCACCAACAGTGTAGGAGGGTTCTCTTTTCTCCACTGCCTCTCCACCATTTGTTATTTGTAGACTTTTTGATGATGCCCATTCTAACTGGTGTGAGGTGATACCTCATTGTACTTGTAATTTGTGTTTCTCTAATAGTTAGTGACGTTGAGCATCTTTTCATGTGCCTATTGGCCATCTGTATGTCTTCTTTGGAGAAATGTCTGTTTAGGTCTTCTGCCCGTTTTTTGATTGGGTTGTTTTTTCATTACTGAGTTGTATGAGCTGTTCGAATATTTTGGAAATTAAGCCCTTGTTAGTTGTATCATTTGCAGATATTTTCTCCCAGTCCATAGGTTGTCTTTTTGTTTTGTTTATGGTTTCCTTTGCTGTGCAAAAGCTTATAAGTTTGATTAGGTCCCATTTGTTTATTTTTGGTTTTGTTTCTATTGCCTTGGGAGACTGACCTAAGAAAACATTGGTACGATTTATGTCAGAGAATGTAGGAGAACCTAATTCCTTTGATTAAATTATTTTTTATTGAAAACTGATACAGACAAAATATGTCTATAAAAGTCTTTTTTAACTTTAAATGTTGATTGTAAAAAGATGGTATTAAAAGTAAGCCTCGGGCTTCCCTGGTGGCACAGTGGTTAAGAATCCACCTGCCAATGCAGGGGACACAGGTTTGAGCCCTGGTCCGGGAAGATCCCACATGCTGCAGAGCAGCTAAGCCACAAGTGCTGAGCCTGCTCTCTAGAGCCCGCAAGCCACAAGTACTGAGCCCACGCACCTAGGGCATGTGCTCCACAATAAGAGAAGCCACCGCAATGAGAAGCCCGCGCACCGCAATGAAGAGTAGCCCCCGCTCACCACAACTAGAGAAAGCCCGCATATAGCAATGAAGATCCAATGCAGCCAAAAATAAATAAATAAATAAATATATTTATTTTTTAAAAAAGTAAGCCTCTTTTGGAACTGCCATATCTCTGTCCATCTTAGATTTTTGAGATTTTTATTTCTTAGACTTACTGTATGTTATTTTTATTGTCTCAAGATAACTATTTATTTGACATCCATTCTCTTAGTTAAGTAAGCAGACTTGTTTAAATAGCTTTTTTTCATGACTCAGTTTTTTTTCTTCTTTTTTATAGAATCCGAATTGCTGGAATCAGAGGTATTCAAGGTGTGGTTCGCAAAACAGTTAATGATGAACTTCGGGCTACCATTTGGGAACCCCAGCATATGGATAAAATTGTTCCATCCCTGCTGTTTAACATGCAAAAGATAGAAGAGGTTGACAGGTATTGAATAAAGATGTTAGGGCTGGGGCTGTGTTACTTTAATATGTGTGTATGTGTGCTCGCTTGCTAGAGTAAGAACGTTTGTCTTTAGTGTTATGTATATAGTAGTCCCGTAAACTTGAGCAAGTTTAAATATGTATCCTTTCTGAAAAAACATCAGCTTCAGTCGTCAAATTAGACTGAGCAGACAGATTTTGACTCAGACACTTACGCTTTTATTTCTTTTAGAATAAATTTTCACTTTACTTTCTGCTTATTATTGGGCATCCACATTGCTATTTGAATTAATACTACTTAAAGCTGCCAAGTGTAAGAAATAGAGATTATAAACTGAACTTCTGTTATTCTTTAGAGATCCAGCATGCTTTTTCGTAGGGAGTTAGTACTAATCAAAATAGTAATAATAATAGCAGCTACTATTCACTGTATATATATTTTTCAACAGAAATACTAGACTATTTATATCTTATTTATTCTTCTAAGATATTTTGGCATGGAATATTGTTTTGGGGTGTATGCTGATTTCTTCCCCCCACCCACCCCAGTAACCTGTTGAACTTAGAATTCTGTACTTTATTCTCTTTTTTCAAATGCCATAAGCATGCTTTCCTCCCCAGTTTCTGTTGCCTTACACAGAGGTACTATGCAACCAAGTTTTAGAACCAGTATTCTCCAGTTTGGCTTACTATGCTGATCTCCCTGATTCTTGCAGTTTAAAGAGGGAAGTCCAAATCAAATTTAAAAGATATTTAATTCTGTAGTTCTAAAATTTTAACTTAATTTGTAATTTTGATGATTATGTGTGCAATATCAAAATAAAAGTGGTCTAGAAGTGAAAAGGTGAAACTGGTAACTCTGCAAGCGCTTATATGTTTATCAAAACTTATGGCAATTACAGCAAGTATTTATGCTAGATTCCTTAGATGTGATTGTCTCCAGCTTTGGAAACCTAAAATGTGAAACGATATATTTTAACACCTTCTGTATTTTTCCTGTTCTTGGCAATGTAGCTGAGCTTAGTTTTTCTGTCTAAAATATTTATTCTTCTAAAGGTACCTGGCTAGTTGAGAATTGACTCCCCATAATTATGGCTCTTGAGGTACAGGATTAGCATAAATAGGATACAGGAATGCTGATACCATTGGTTGCCAAATTTTAAGAAGTTGTGTTTTCTCATGGTTTTATCCCAATGCTACAGATACATGCTTTTTTGAAATTATTATTGCACATGAATACATTAGTCTAAAATAAGGTTTTAAAATATGAACAAATAGTGTCTATCGAAGACATCTACTTATACAAATGTTCTAATTAGCTTTTAAATTTGTATTTTTTATTCAGACTGTGCCATAGTTTTTTACTTGATTTTATTTTTGCTCACTTACCGTTAAACTGGGTGATCTTTGGGCACCTTGTTCTTACTAGGATTTTGCTATAAATGTAGCAGAGTTGTAGGAAGTTAACAAAATAGCAACTACTGAGTATTTCGCCTTTAGAAAAGATATTCTGTTAGTTAGAAACAAATTATACAAGTGAAGTTAACTTTCCAATTTTGAAAGATTATGTGATTAGCTTCAAGGTATTGAGTTCATGAAGTAGAATTAAGCTCTAAAGTTATTTTGGGATAAAAAGAAAATATCATTCTAATATTTCCGAGAAGTAAAAATCTGTTTAACTGTCAGAACTAGTGTCAGAATTCTCGCATTCATTTGTTTGTCTTTATTTTTCAGTCGCATAGGCCCTCCTCCTTCTCCTTCAGCAGCTGACAAAGAAGAGAATCCCGCTGTGCTGGCTGAAAACTGCTTCAGAGAACTGCTGGGCCGAGCGACTTTTGGGAATATGAATAATGCTGTGAGACCAGTTTTTGCGTAAGTAGTTGGTGTTTTCCTGGCTACTTGTTACTGTGCTATATTCATTCTGTTTTAATTTACTTGCAGAGGACAAATACTCTTACCTGTGTGAGTGAGTTATTAATAGAGCCAGTGTAGCAATGTGGGAGGGCACAGGAGTGAGTCAGATAACATCCCTTTGAGCACTTGTTCAACCACTTCACTAGATTTTCCCCCTTAAATAGGAAATACAGTCATGTGCATCATTTCACTAGAGTTTTTATTCACACCTTGAAATGTATATATCCAGTAAAATATTGAAACAAACGAATGTCCAAGTATGATGTATCTTATTTTATTAACTTCTGGTCAGTTCCTCATGTTCCCTGGCTTCTATTTCTTGGCTTTCTTTTTGCCATGGCTGGACTGCCTTCGGTCGCATTCTCTTCTCTGACTAAGTTTTATCTTATACTGAGTGACTGAACAGAGCAGGAATATTAAATATCTTGTTGGTACTTATATGCTGCCTTCCAAGCAGAATACATTTGTGAGCCTTGAGTTTCTCCACATAGACGTTATCTCTCAAGCCTTGTAAACCCTCTGAGTTCTAACTCAGTTGTCAGGTGATAGATTCATATGACATTCTGTGTAATTTCTGGACATTTTTGCTAGTCTTTCTTTTGTTAATCATTTGCCTTGTCCTTTCCCCTTCCTGACTATAATAATGTCTTTATAGCATATGTATAAAGTAGTCAAAATGTAACATCCAGAATTCTTTATTTAGGGCAGATATTTGGGTTCAAAGTTGAGCTTTAGTTACAAGAATCTATAAACTGCAAAATTAAGCATCAGAGAAATATTATAGTGTTTTCAAAAGGATTCCCCCCACCCCACCCCCGACTGCTACCACCACCAAAAAGTTGAGATTTACCGTTTAAAGACTCTGTGGGCTTATGAAAATGCTACTAAGAACTAATCAAATTATGTCAAATATAACTAAAGGCAGATTTATTTTTTCCAGACATGCTGATTTAATATCAGAATTCCAGCTTTTATCTTGTTAACCGAGAGGTAATCTGTAAGGCCTTAAAAATCTAGAGAGCTAGTCTAAAAGAAAGAAACTACCGAATTAACTATACTTGATTACTTGAGTAACTTGGAAGTGGGCCATATTCTTTTCTATGTAGAACTTAGTGGACGTACCTCCTGATCATGTGTTAATCTAATTAAATGTTAATTAAATAGTTAATTATATATTAGCAATTTAGTTAATTAGTTGATTAAATATTAAATGCCCTCTGCAAGTAAGGTACCAGGTATTTTGGTGGAATATATACATGAATAAAACTGTCCTAGTCCTTAAAAACTTGATTGATAATTGGCATTCATAGTGGCTTTTTACCTTGTGTGTTCTGTGAATTTTAATTTTGAGCTCATATTCATTGTACCTTTATTTGTGAGGATTCTTTGAGGCTTGGATTAATGGTGTGTACTCCACAAGAGGCTTTGTTTTGCTTCTGCTGAAGGCATGGGTGCAGTCTTATCCAGGCACCACTTTGAACTACATTCTTATCTTCAGTTTTTTTGAGCCACATAGATACTTGTGAACTCTGTCAACCAAGATGATACTTGTGAATTCTGTCAACAGAGATGAGAGCCTGGGTGCTAGGTGTATGGTTGAATTCTCCAGAGAGACTTTCGTTTTTGTGATTCTTCTCAGAGCCAAGGCCACACAGACAAGCTTTTTGACAGTCTTCTACAACATAGAACATTCCCCCAGATTCACTGAAGGTGTCATCTTTTAAGGCTTGAATTGATGCATGTGTTTCTGATCTGATAGCCACCTTTCCTGGGTGGACCCTAAACTTTGTCTCCAGTCTCCTGTGTATACAACCCTTTAAACCACTAGCTATCAGCTACCAGAGATCTGAAGATGTGCCTAAGACAACTGCTGGCTTCAATGTATACTTACCTCTCCAGATTCTCACCTTCTTGTGGAGTCTGGACTGAGGAACTTTTCTTTCTTGCCAGCTCATGTTGGTATTGAAAAATCATATATATGTATGTATGTATATGTGTGTGTGTGTGTGTGTGTGTGTGTGTGTGTGTGTGTATTCTAGTCTTTTATTGTTACTGTTTTATGAAAGGATTTGGCAGTTGTTCTGGAAATGGAAACATTGACTTTCTTTTAGATAATATTATTTTGATTGGTAGACTTTGCATATTGTTCAGGGTTCTAGAGGAGAAAGTGTAATAACAATAAGGAATTCTTAAAGTAATTTTCTTACTGTTAATTTACAGGCATTTAGATCATCACAGACTATGGGATCCCAATGAATTTGCAGTTCACTGCTTTAAAGTTATAATGTATTCCATTCAGGTAAGGATTGGTTAACTGTTATATTTATATATAAGTAATTTTAGTTCTGTGTCGATAAGCATGTCCTCAGACAGAGATAGAGAACAATGTAGGAGATAAGATGTGTTCTTAATTTAGTTCTTTGTCTCATTTATTTTTATTTACCACTTTTATTCTTATTTGCCAAGATGAAAAAATATCTAATTAAAAAGAACTAAATGAGTTTATGATGACAATCTTTATTGTGCATTTATTAAATACATTATTGAGCATTTATATTTTATGATAAACTGGTATTAGAATTGATATTTATAGTCTTTATATATTGAGGCACCTGATGAGGCACTCTCATCTACTGCAGCGGACAGCCTTGGTTTTCTTAAAACTTGAACAGACCCAGTTAGCTCTTAATTCAAGTGGGATTTTAGGTCTTTATTTTTTAACACTATCTACATTTTTAATGCCCTAAAAAGTCATCATTAATTTAAAGGAGATAAGGTAGTAAGAAGCAGTACAGCTTTTAGTATAGGTCATACCAGGATTTTCATCCTAGATGTGCTGTTTGCTAGTTGCATAGAACTTGGGCAAATTATTTAGCCTCTCTGAGCTTCAATTTCCTCATTTCTGAGAAGGAAATTTTAATGAATTCATTGAATGGTTCATTTTTATATTAAAATAGAAGGTACCATTTATCAAGTGCTGGCTATACCTCTAAATGTGCTAGTAACCTTATGTATATGCTTTATCTCATTAATCCTCCTTATTTTATGAAGTAGATATTGTTATTATCCCCATTTTACGGATCAGAAAACTGACCTTTAGAGAGGTCAGGCACCTCACTCAAGGGTACACAGGTAGAACGTAAGGATTCAAATTCTGGTCATTCTGTTCTAGAACTTTTGGTCTAAATTAAACATTAAGTTTAGGGGCTTCCCTGGTGGCGCAGTGGTTGGGAGTCCGCCTGCCGATGCAGGGGATGCGGGTTCGTGCCCCGGTCCGGGAAGATCCCACATGCCGCGGAGCAGCTGGGCCCGTAGAGCTCCATATTATTAGAAGCTATATATATTACATGCCATAAAAATCTCTTATAAGTTTAGGTTACTATAGCATGCCTAGCATAATGTAGGTTTTCAATGCATGGTAGTTATTATAAAGCTGGTTTGGATGTGGAAGGATAATTTAAAAAATTTTTTTCCCAGTTTTATTGAGATTATAATTGACATATAACATTATATAAGATTAAGGTATACAACATTGCAAAATGATAACCATAATAAGTTTTCTCAAGATCCATCACCTCACATAGTTACACATTTTTTCCCCCTTTGATGAGAACTTTTAAGATCTTTTAATTTAATTTTAGTTTAGTAGGTGAGAAGTTGATCTGGCAATCTGTGGACATAATGAAGGCTGTTCCCCTGGTCTTCAGTAGCCTTGTATTTCTTCATTTGCCTTCCTCATTCAGATTTAGTTACTAGATGAAATTGTTTTTTACAAAAAGTAAAGTAAATTACAAAGTTGAAGAAACTGAAGGAATCAATAAATATTTGTTGGTTAAATGTCTGAGAAATGACTTCTGGTCCACAGCATTGCTTTAGAAGGAGCTTTAAGTGCACCATATGTTTTTTGAGGTCCGTTAATCAAAAATTACATGGTAGTACCCACCAGAATGGGAGTTTCTGTTTAATAAGACTATCCTGATACAATCAAAACTTCTGATAGATTTGATTGTTTTAATTGCCATTTACTATAAAATTGATATAAGAATCATTCTTAGGTAATATTTCAACCTCTGTCCATAAAACATTAAACTAGCTGGCCCTGATCAGGAAATTTCATCAGGTACACATTGTTAAGAGTTTAATTTTGGTAGTGGCTCTTGATTAGATGAGAGTTTTGACTGTTTAGCATTGTTAGATGTCCATGATAAGAAATAGTATGTATCTGGTTGGGTAAGAGAGAAGTACTATAAATGTCATAATCTGTTTTTTAACAACATTTTGTCTATTATCAAGTTATAAGAGTGTATAAATATTCTTTGTGGAATTACAGAGAGGTACAAGGAGAGTAAAAATTTCTCATAAATCTCCCTCTCAGAGATGACCAGTGTTAATATGTAGGCATATATAATTCCAGTCTTATATACTTTTTAAAAAACAGAATTTTATTTAACGTAGTATTTTACAGCTTACTGTTTTTTTTCACTCAGGATATCATAAATATTTTCTGGTATCCCTATCTATTCTTAAAAAGAATGGTTTCTAATGGCTACATATTGTTCCATTAAGTGTCACATGGTTTATCATTCTTATGAATTCTGCCAGGATGCATGTAATTGTTCATATATTTTTACACTATTTTGTTCTTTTAGGCTCAGTATTCTCACCATGTGATCCAGGAGATTCTAGGACACCTTGATGCTCGTAAAAAAGATTCTCCACGAGTTCGAGCAGGTATTATTCAGGTTCTGTTAGAGGCTGTTGCCATTGCTGCTAAAGGTTCCATAGGTGAGTGCCAGCACCCCCCCACAAAAAAAATTCATTAATCTTTTTCAGAATTTTTTTTTCAGTAGGAATAGCAATGTGTGGAAAACTCTTTGAAAATATTTGCAATGTTTTTAAATGTGCTCTAATTTCTCTTGAAATGTTAGGTTCACATGACTGTTGTCAGACTTCCTTAGTTACAGTTAAACACTTCCCTCCAGATCATTCTCTTCTTTCCTTCCTTCTTTTTGCCCAATAAAGATTCTTGAATACCAGTTAGTTATATGCTAAACATTGGGAGGGTACAGATGCAAGAAAGTTATGGTTTACTTGGAGTTAGATGACTTTACCTACACTGTAATACAAGGCAGAGTTTGATCACATATCATAAGAAAACCAGGGTCCAGAGAAGGGAGGGAAAATGGATCAGCAGGAGGCAAGTATTATGTAGCCCATTTGACGAGGACGTATGGTGGTAGTGTGAGGGAAGCCCGAGAAGCGGCTTAAAGTTCCACTTGTGGCCAGGCCACGGGTGTCATTCTACAGTGGACTGACACGAGTTAAAGATTTACTGTACCCTTCATCAGAGATGTGTTATAGAGTAATTCATCTGGCTGCAAAGCGTAGGACACATTAGAAGTCACAGGTGGTTGTCACCATTGTAGGCACAGAGAAAGAACTTGACCTTGATGGCAGCAGTAGAAATGGGAACGTAAAGCCAGCAGGATTTGATAACTGACTGACTAGAGGGGTAACAAGGAGAACGGACAGGTCAGACATCATGCTTTTTCACTCACATGGGATTAGAAGAATGGAAGGGTCCCTAATAAAATTACTGAAGTTAGGAGGAAAATCTAGTTATGGTTTCTTTGCTTCAAAATGAAAGTGGAACTATACATTAGCTGCTGAAATATTCTAATATTCACTCAGTGTCAAATGAGAGTGGGCATTTTGGATATGGACTTGTCATTACTTATAACTTATCTCAAAGAGATGGAAGCAGGTTACTTAATTGAAGAGTTAACTTGAAATATGAAGTGAAACACAGATGATGCATTGACTGAATCGTCTCACCTGCTAATATCTATTATGTGTGAGGTTGCTATGTTTTAGGTTTTGTACATTCAAAGAAGCATTTGTACGTGGCTGCCTGTCCTGGAGAAAGTTGGAATCTAGAGTAGGAGGCAGAAATAAAAACACTGATTAAAGTGTAGTGTGATAGATGCAGTGCCAGAAACACAGGCAGAGTATTTATAGTACTAAAAACAGAGAGCATAGTCAGTTTACCTGAATGTGATAAATTGGCTAGTTTCTGTCTAATAATTGAGGCAAAATTCTTTCTTCTTCAGCCTCAAAAGATGCCAAATAAATTTCTTAGGCCACAGTGAGCTATATTATAGTTCTCTGGATTCTGACCCAACAGTCAGGTTATCCCAATACTGTACACATTATTCTGAGTAGACAAGATTAGATAGATGGAGAGTTTTTGGTAATCTTTGTATGAATATACACATTTTGTGTGGTTTGTACCAAGGATTCAAACAGTGAGTTGCTCAGAGATGCCCAGTAAATGTTTGTTGGAATAGCTAGGAGACTTTCTTATTTAGGTATTTCTCATTTACTTGTTTAATGTGCTAGTTAGTTCATAAATTTTGAAGTATTTCCAAGTACTTAGAAAATACGCAGAAATCTCTGTTGAGAAATACGAGGATTGGATTTGAATGTACGTTGCTAGAAGAATGTATCTGCTTACATCAGGGTTCATTTGCAGGACCCACAGTGCTGGAAGTCTTTAACACCCTATTGAAACATCTGCGTCTCAGTGTTGAATTTGAAGCACGTGATTTACAGGGAGAATCTATAAGCAGTGCCAACTTAAACACAAGTTCCAAAGACAGTGATGAGAAGATTGTGCAGAATGCTATCATCCAAACAATAGGTGAGTACATTTCACTTTTCAAATTATTCTGGAAAACAGTGATTCAGAAAACCCTCACAGAAGGTACTTGTCTCTTACGGGACATTAGTCAAAGGTGAATGATAGCTTAGACTTTTAAAAGAACTTTCTGTTTGGAAAATAAACAAACATAAGAATACGACAAAGAACACTGTATATACCCTTCACCCAGATTCATCTATTAATATTTTATGTCATTTACTTTATCATTTCCTTTCTCTCTCTGTCTGCCTTTCTCCATCCCTTTCTCCATTTCTCTGTGTGTGTATGTATATGTGTGTATATATAGATATACACACATAAGCACATATATAAATATATACGTATAGAGAGACATAGATACATACATATACACATCTACATTTTTTTCCTAACCACTGGATGGTAAGTGCATGGCTCTTTACTACAGATTATTTTTCCAAAGAATAAACCAGAGTACTCTTATATAACCAGAGTACAGTTATCAAGTCAGTAAATTTAACTTTGATACAGTACTTTAGTCAAACTTCCATATTTCAGTTTTGTCATTTGACCTGATAATGTCCTTTATAGCGTGTTTTTCCTTAGGTCCAGGATCCAGTCTAGGATCATTTAGTTGCATTTAGTTGTGATATTTCTTTGGTTCCTTTAGTTTGGAACATTTCCCTTTTATGATATGGGCATTTTTTAAGACTATAGGTCCCCCTGACCCCTCACTTAAAAAAAAAAATATCCTCACATGGGTTTGTCTGCTCTTTCCTCATGATTAAATTCAGGTTACGGGTTCCTGGCTGGATACTACGTAAGTGATAGTGTTCTCAGATTATCACATTCGGAGAAGTACACGTACTTCTCGCTGGTGATGTTAGTTTTGATCACGCAAAGTATTGTTCTATTTCTCTGCTGCACAGTTTCCATTTTTCCCCTTGCAAATAATAAGCAGTCTCTGCGAAGATACTTTTAGGCCGTGCAGATATTCTGCTCTCCATCCAAACTACACCCTAGATTTAGCAACCATTCAAAATTCTTAGCTGAACCAGAGTCTTTACCATGATGGTTACAAAATGATGGCTATCAACTTGGCACTCAGGGTTCATTGTAAGCAAGAGCCCCTCTTTCTCCCTACTTATGTATGTAGGAATACATGTGTTTATCTATTTAAATACAGTGGTATGAGCTCATGGATTTATATTTTTATCTTCATAATTTATTCTGTACTTATTAAATTATTATTATTATTTTGGTGGTCAAACTGTCCCAGATTTGGCCAGTGGAGCCCCTGTTTTTTATATCTTTGTAATATCCCCCCACATTTCTTTTAAGCACAGACTTAGGTTCATTTTATACTTCCTGCCCCAATCCTAGAATCAGTCATTTCTCTAAGGAGCTGTGGTTCCTTTTAGTGGGGAAAGGCACTAGAGACCAGGATCTGGGTACTAATACTCAGGCTTTAATATCATATGCTTCCCCGTCCCCTCACGCACACAAAGGGTAAAAGGGTAAAGAGCTTACTTAAAAAAAAAGAAAGAAAGAAAGAAAGAAAGCCATGGGGAATTTTTTGGGAAATTAAATGATCAGACTGTATATAAATACAAATTAAAGCAATCAAATTCTTCCTACTTTAACCCTCCTCTTCCAATATTTTCTTTAGAGTATCCAGATCATATTTTAATGTAACTGTATGATTTCTAGGATAATTTCCAAATTGAGTTGTATTCTTGGGTTTAGTACCTAACTTCTAGTGGCTACTAATAGTTTCTACTAATAATAGAGTCATATAAATTTATTCTGGAGCTCAGTTTATGCCTTTTATTTGAGTAATATCCTACCTATGGGCCACTTGTTTATAATAGTCCTTTGGAATATTTAATACAGAGTTTTCCTTTGTTTATTTATAAAGTTTTATGGATATGCATACATGCATTACGCATCCACATTCAGCACCTTTTTATTGAACGTATTGAACTTAACACCAGGCCGTATGCTTGGGCTTCTTGATGCACGTGACTCCTACCTTGTGGATGCCTTTGGTTGATCTTCTTGGGGTAGTACCTCTGTTTCACCTAATCACAATCTCATCATGTGCATAGAAATTGTCCTCATTAGGGCAAAGCCCAGGGTGTCTGTGATATTTTAAGATGGTATATCAAATCAGCTAGTCTTGTTTTCAGAGAATTAATTTAAATTGCTTTAGAGACTTCTAGTTAATTCAGTGTCACTGTTTTACTCTAGAGTATTTAATTTATTGTTTCTCAAGTATGTTGTTATAAAATGTATATACCACAAACAAGCAATATTTCTGTGACATAACACATTCAGAGTAACGTGAAAATTAAAACATGAGAGGAAAACAATGCAGTGTGGCACAGTGAATAAGACTTTTATTTAAATCACACTTTTGCTTTCCTCGATATTTTCTTTCAGAAGTTCTCAGTATTCTTTCTTTATCAGGTCACGTGAATATTGGTGGGACACAGAGCAGGGCTGCTGTAGCTTTTGCACTTGAAGACAGGAGGCCTTTGGCCAAGCTCTTTCTTTTAAAATAATGCTCTGCTCTTTTGGGGAGGCTCATTAGCACTTCTATTCAGCAGTTCAAATACAAACAATGGGAATAGAGAATGAGTTAACTTTCTGGCTGTCCTCACAGTTGACTTGTTGGAAAATTTCTGTCTTTGTGGTTAATGACCAGCTTGCTTGGAAGAGAAAATCAGTGCCCAGTTTTGTACAGTGATTAGGAACATATCTAATTGAGTTCTTGGAAAGTTGAAAATACCTTATAGAGAGGAAGCAGAGAGTAATAATAACACACATAGGCTTTGGAAATGTGAATAGATCTCACCTCAGGTCTTAATGTTAGCTGTGTAATTTTTTGTATGAATTCCTAACCTCTCTTATCCTAATTTCCACAAGAGGAAGCTGACACAAATAATAGTACCTGGATTCATAAGGTACTATTATTTGTTGCTGTAAGGATACAAATACAAAGTAGCTTCTTTCCCCATAAATATGTGCTCAAGTGTTAGGTAGAATAATATACTTTATGCTGATTGAATAATGTTAAGATCATGAGATTTTTGATTGCTAGAGTATGTTATAAAGAGAAATGAGTTTTACCCCTAGATCTAATCAAAATGATAAATAGAACAATTTGAATTTATAGAAAGAGATTATTAACTCCAGTAATACAGGCTGAAGAGTTAAGTTGAAAAACTAATTTACTCTTAAAGAAATATTAAAAACGTAGGTTTCTGTAATGATTATGTTGCATTTTAAGAAATGATCAAAAATAACCAGGTTTTAATACCTGTTCTGATATTTCAAAGAAACAACAGGGTTAAAAGTTTGAGTAAGTGATTATTAAGTGTCCCAAGTCTTCTGTGATGAGGCAGTAAACTTTCCAAAGCTATAACAGATAAATTCAAAATATGCACAATACCCAGGAGTTCCTTGAGAAAAATGACAAATAAGTAAATAATTTGAATTATGTATATTGAATTAATACTGAATTAACCCACAGTGTTAGACTGTAAACCTGGCTCATTATAATGACATTCTAGAACATTTCAACAATCCTGGGGAAGCCAAAGTAGTGGACTAATTCTTGACTTTCTTACTAGAACAGGAATTTAGGCTTACAAAATGGGAACAAGGGTTTCATCAGAAATACTATCAAAAGTGGTTTTTTTTCCTTTTTCTAAAACTCCAGTCAATTCAAATTGATGATTTGCCACTGTTAACTGTATGCAAAAGACTTTCAAACATTTATCTTAATCTAAGTATTAGTCCATTAAACACATCTTATAATGTAAATGATTTTTACCAAAGAAATTATCATATCTTTAGACTTACATGTAGCTCAAAGACATTATTTTACCACATATTGAAAGCTGTGGTTAAAAATATATTATGATTTTTTATTATATGGAAAAATAAACTTTTCCATTTGCAAAATTTATCTTAAATTTATCTTACTATTTTTATAGGATTTTTTGGAAGTAACCTACCAGATTATCAGAGGTCAGAAATCATGATGTTCATTATGGGGAAAGTACCTGTCTTTGGAACGTCCACCCATACTTTGGATATCAGTCAACTAGGGTATGTGTATGTAGTTGTTCTGTGTTCTCAAACTGTACAGTTGAATTTAATCTTGTATTGAATTTTATCTTAAATCTATAAAATGTTTTGTCTTTTTACTCAGTAATAAAAGTCCTATGGTGGTGTTATGGCACTAGATTGCTAAGCAGTTGAATCAACATTGCATGCTTGGGTGGGAGGATTTGGGAGACTGGGGTTGACACATATACATTATTGATAGTGTGTATAAAATAGGCAACTGATGGGAACATACTGTATAGCACAGGGAACTCTACCTAATGCCCTGTGGTAACCTAAATGGGAGGGAGGTCCAAAAGGGAGGGGATATCTGTATACATATGGCTGATTCATTTTGTTGTGCAGTGGAGGCTAACACAACGTTGTAAAGCAGCCATACTCCAATAAAAATTAAAAAACAAAACAAAACCAAAAAAACATTGCATGCTTTTAGAATCAGTTTTCAGTATATCATAAATTCTCAAATTTTCTTATATTGGCTAGGTGGAAGGTTATTCAGCCTGGGCATTTTCTATATATGTAGATTATTTAGGGTAAAGTTTCAGGTTTGTCACTGTGGAAGGAATGTTTACTTATTTCTAGAGTTCTAGAACTGAAAGTTATTTTAAAGATCATATGTCTTGACCCCCTCCCCTCATTTTATAGATTTGCTTTGATTTTACAACATACTAAAGCCTTAGTTTGTAAATATGTTTGTATGTTACTAATTTAATAAGGAGATGATACTCTTATTTGACTTATATTTATTTGGCCATTAATTAGAGAACCCTTTCTTCATTTGTTAATTCTTTTTTGAAGAACTATTTATATAAGAATTATTTAGGCACATTCTTACCTGCTTATTAATATATGTTAAATAGATATTATGTTTGTCAATTATATTTGCAATAGATCTGTTCTCCAATTTATAGTATCTTTTAATTGAGGTTGTTTTGTTGTGTATTCATACAACTGACTTTTCATGTCATTACGTGTAGAGGTCTGTTTCCTTTGAGAGCCAATAGCTTTTTAATTTTCTTTGTTCAAATTTGATTTATTTTTTAACATCTAACCCTTTAATTCATGTGAAATTTACTTTAGAGTATAAAGTGAGCCTTGACTTTAGCTAGTATGAAAATAAAATCTGTATAGCTAATATGAGTAGAGTTTTAAAATCAATAAATAATAATGTAAGGAAATGAAGTTAATTACTATTAATAAGATAATACCACTATTTTGTATATTTTAGGGATTTGGGAACCAGGCGGATTCAGATAATGTTGCTGAGATCTTTACTTATGGTAAGGAATTTAAGACAGGTGAAGAACACACTTAACCCTAAATTATTAAAGAGGTTAAAAGAATAGCTTCACATTATCAGTTTCTTTTTCTTGTATTATAAGATAGTATTTACAGTAAGTTTTTTTTCTGTGGTTTATATACTTGAATATAATGCTTTTCATTCTTTAAAATTTTACTTTTATTGTTTATTCCTCACTTCCTCTGTTGTCTTATTTGATCTTCATAATGATGAAACATACCAAGGGCAGGAAGCATTGCCATTTTATAGATGAAGATGCCTGGGCCCAGCTAGAGCCAGATTTGTCAGTCCTTTCTTACAGGATCTTTGCTTTTTTATTTGTATCTTGTTTAAGAGCTCCTTGCCTACTCTAATGATATAAACACATTTGTTTATATCTTCTTACAAAAGGTTTAAAATTCAGCTTTCCACATGTAGAACTTTGATCTGAGGTTTATTTTTGTATGTGGTATAAGATATGGATATATTTCTAATTTTTCTAGGTGGGTAGTAATTGTCCCACCAATTTCTGCTCACTTATAAAATCACCTTTATCCTATAATGAGTGCCCAAATATAAATGTTAGATGTTCTATTTATGCTAGTAATCCTGAATATAGAGATTACCCACATGAAATTTCATTTGGTCCTAAGCCTTTATATTAAATAAATTCCCTGAATAAATAACCTTGTCTCTAATCCTAATTGTACTACGTAGTCAACTGAATGAATTTCTATGTGGTATGGTTAAACTATTTAATAGCATTAAAGTATATGCTAATTAAAAGCTCCAACTTTAGGGCTTCCCTGGTGGCGCAGTGGCTGAGAGTCTGCCTGCCGATGCAGGGGACGCGGGTTCGTGCCCCGCTCCAGGAAGATTCCACATGCCGTGGAGCGGCTGGGCCCGTGAGCCATGGCCACTGAGCCTGTGCGTCCGGAGCCTGTGCTCCGCAATGGGAGAGGCCACAACAGTGAGAGGCCCGCATACCGCAAAAAAAAAAAAAAAAAAAAAAAAAAAGCTCCAACTTTAGACATAGGGATACACTCAGAAATGTCACATCAAATAAAGAATAAAGTACAGCTTTCCAAAATGAAAATGCTTTCCTTATTAACCTAAATTGCTTAATTTAAAATAAAAGAATTATTTGCCATTTAAAAATTTTCAGGTCTTACCTGTGTTATTTGCTGCCTAGTCTCCTTATATCCATTTAGGATTGACTACCTGTTCCATATATTCTTAGTCTCTCTGAGCCTTAGTTTTCTTTTACAAAATGGGGGTACACTAATGCCTAGCCTCATAGGAATATGGTAAGGATGAAGTTAATACACATATAGTGCTTAGATTCATGCCTGGCATATGGTAAATGTGTACTATTATTTTATTAACTCTATGAATGATGTTTTTGTAAATTCAGAAAAATCCTCATCATCTCACAAATTTCCTTTTAGTTTTTCCTTCAGGCTTGTGTCCATACTTGCTGTTTTCTCTAAGCTTATGGTTCTTATAAAACAGCTTGAGAGTTTTACCAAAGAAGGACTCAAGACAAAGGTTTTTTTGTTTGTTTCTTTGTTTTTCCTCCCTATAATCAGGTAACCTCTGGATACAAAGCAAAGACAATAGTTACTGCACTGCCAGGGTCTTTTCTGGATCCTCTGTTATCACCATCCCTCATGGAAGACTATGAACTGAGACAGTTAGTCTTGGAAGTAATGCATAATCTCATGGATCGCCATGACAATAGGGCAAAGCTTCGAGGGATCAGGTAATGTGCTGTTTGAAAATAGGCTTAATGATAGTGTTTTCAGATTTCTATGTTAATATATTTAAGTATTGTAATTTTTTTAATCTAGGATTTTCAGGTTTTATTAATCCAGAATTTTATTTAATTGGTATTGTGACAATTTAATTATTAATATGTTTTAAGATAGTGTTGAAGGTCTTTTAATGTACTTTCAGAGATCTCATCTACTAGTAATCACTAGTTACATAAATTTTATTTTGGTTTTGCTTTAAACTTAGGAATGACATCAGAAGTCAAGATTACGCAATTCTACTTGATTAAACTTGGTAATTTGGTAGTATCATTACATATAGGCTTATTTAAAATGCTCATTGAAATGAATGTTAAATAGTTCAGACTCCTAAGTATAGCTGATTCATCATATAAGATGTGATATTATAACTAAATGTGCTGTTCATTAAAAATGATGCATTGATTGTCTCTAGAATAATACCAGATGTGGCTGACCTAAAAATAAAAAGAGAAAAAATTTGTAGACAAGACACAAGTTTCATGAAAAAGGTAAGATTATCTTCTGAAAAAGAATGCATGACTTAAGTTATAGCCATTTGAATTGTTAGGTAGTTTTATATTGATCGATAACCTTAAAATGAAGCCATAGCATTTTGGAGTTGAAAATGTGAAGCCATCTTCAACTCCCCACATTGCCACAACCGTCCTGATGGCGTCTCTTCTGGCCTGCGTTTAAGCTTTGGGTGGTCAGTCTGCTGTGATAGTTCCAGATTTCTCCCTTTGAGTAAAATGTCTCTGTGATTGCTGCCCTGCCCTCCTCCCCACCCCAAACACAAATGTTGCTTTCGCTTTTAATGGGTCCTTAATAGACAGCCTCAAGCTTTTGAGAATACTTATCATCATTGATTAAATACATATAATGAGTATTTAGTGTGTATTAGGCATTATTCTGTGCATTATTTGGGGTATAAAGGTCAGGTAGGCAGGATCTCTGCCTGTATAACTAGTATTTAGCTAGATTATCATTATGATCACTTCAGTTTTGTAGGCGTATTGGCAAATGGCTGAATTTAGAAAATTATGGCATCTGAAGTTATTTAGTATATCAGATAAACTTTCTGTGCAGTTATTCTTCATCCAAAGCTTGAGTACGTAGTATTGCCAGATGCTGAGCTCAACATTGAGAGGTACAACAGTAAGCATGCCATGTGTGCTAACTGACCTCAGTATAATCACAGTTCTGGTGGATAAATCAGTTTTGGTGAGCCTGGATCTTTAGAGGCGCAGAGAACAACAGACTGTAGGAAGATAGGTACAGATATCTATAATCCCTGATGATCTTTGGCTCTTTGTCAGACCCTGCTTTCTTCCTGTCACCATCTTTTATTTTTTTGTCCTTATCCATTAATATCGATTGCTGTGTTTCAAGTTAATGGCCTCACAGTTTAAAAACTTCATTTGAAAAATAATTTACAAACTATCACTGTTCCTAAATTAATGTGAATAAAAAGAATTCTTTTAAGTTTGACTGTATTGTGTATGAAAAAAGTGGTTAATAATAGGTCAAAGGCATTAACTCTTTCCAACTTTTATTTTTTCGATATTTTATATCATCTAGTTAATCAAAGAAATTATGCCCCATAATTGAGGAACTTTTAATCGAGTGATAGAATGAGTTTTAAAAATTTACTGATAGTTAATTTGGGGTCTTTTTACTTTAACATCATGACATTAAGCAATCCTGAACTTTGGGACTGGATTGATTTTATTTTATCTAGTATGATAGAAATAATCCTTTGTGCTTAATTTTGCTAGCCAATCAATTTGAAAGAGTATGGTTTAACTGAAAGGTTAGATTATTCCTTGTTAAATTTTGAATCATTAAACTATTCTCTGAATTAGTTTTCCTTCCATTTTATAATTTAAAATAAACTGGCTAAGCATTTGCTACCATTAGTATAAACCATTTCTTTAGTATATTTTTCTTTAGGAACAATCTGTTCACATTTTTCCTTTATCAAATTTTATTTTTACAGTTGGACACCCTTTTTCATTTACTTTCTAATTTATTTTATCAGTAAAAATGTTGTTTGGTTTTCATATGCAACTTTAAGTAGCCACTTATGGAAATTTCAATGAAGACCTGAAGAAAAAAAATTGAGGTCTATAGCCAGGGGACTGTGGACTGCCCTTTGGTTAAGAGAAGCTTGCAGTTTAGAATGGACAGTACCTTTGGCTTTTCCATGCAAGCATTATGTCCAGGCAGCTGTGTCTCAGGTGACTGCCCAGCCTAAAACTGCTCCATCTGACTGTTTTAGGGACATCTTAGACATTGGATCTAAGTTTGAAAAATTGTCCCAGGGCAAGGTGCCCTTACAAATTACATTGGGAGGTGCCCTTTCAGCTCTAATATCCTAATGAAGGTGTATTTCCAGATAAGAGAAAACAGCTGTTTCCTCACCTGCCAGGGCTACTCTCCTAGAGCTAAATTCCTGGCAGAATGTCACTGTATGAAAGAGCTCTTGTTAGTGTTTTATCAATTAAGGATTATGTAGAAAAAAAGTACTTCTGGGGCTTCCCTGGTGGCGCAGTGGTTGAGAGTCCGCCTGCCGATGCAGGGGACGCCGGTTCGTGCCCCAGTCCGGGAAGATCCCACGTGCCACGGAGCGTCTGGGCCCCATGAGCCATGGCCGCTGAGCCTGCACGTCCGGAGCTTGTGCTCCGCAGCGGGAGAGGCCACAACAGTGAGAGGCCCGCGTACCGCAAAAAAAAAAAAAAAGTACTTCTTATTATGAAATGTAAAATATATAGGCATTATTATTTTAATTACTTTTAAGTGAGCAGCAGTACAGCTAAAAGCATCCCACATGCCCATCTTGTTTACAACTCCATCTTCTCCCCAAGAGGTAATCACTGTCCTTGCTTTCATGAATATTATTCCTTGCTTTTTTTCCCTA
>NW_006773072.1:2084388-2122491 GCF_000442215.2 Lipotes vexillifer
CAGTTTTGCCACCTATCTGTATATCCCTGAACAGTACAGTGTCGTTTTATCAGTTTTTGTATTTTGTGTGAAAGGAACCATACCTTATATATTCTTTTATGTTTTCTTTCTTTCATTTAGCTTTATTTTGGTGAAATTCATTCACATGTGTAGCTTTATAGTATTTTATGACATGAATATACCACAAGTTACCCATTCTGTTGGTGGACATATGAATTGTTTGCAGTTTGGGTTTGTTATGAACAGTACGGCTATAAACATTCTTGTCCATGTATTGTGCTGTATATAACTCATTTCTCTGATGCCTGTAGGAGAGAAATTGCTGAGTAATAAGTTATGCATTCTTCAAATTTACTAGACAATGCCAAACCACTTTTTGAAGTCATTATGTCTATTTGCACTATAATATTATAATATGTAATGTTAGATTTTAATTTTATCTAATATGGTAGGTATGTAGTAGGTATTTTTTTAAAAATAAACCTGAATTACTAAGGAACCCGAAGTTTAAACTCCCATGTGTGTAAGCACTGCTTTAATGGTTGTTAATGACGTTTAGGAACGTCAGATTTAAGAATAGGATTGGAGGTCATGAAGAACCTAGGGGCAAGAAGGGAATAAAGACACAGACCTACTAGAGAATGGACTTGAGGAAACGGGGAGGGGTAAGGGTAAGCTGGGACAAAGTGAGTGGCATGGACATATATACACTACCAAACGTAAAATAGAGAGCTAGTCGGAAGCAGCCGCATA
The DNA here is from genome assembly GCF_000442215.2 of Lipotes vexillifer. NCBI lineage: Eukaryota > Metazoa > Chordata > Mammalia > Artiodactyla > Lipotidae > Lipotes > Lipotes vexillifer. Next base: position 2,085,142 of record NW_006773072.1, read on the forward strand.
GCACAGGGAGATCAGCTTGGTGCTTTGTGACCACCTAGAGGGGTGGGATAGGAAGGGTGGGAGGGAGGGAGACGCAAGGGGGAAGAGATATGGGGACATATGTATATGTATAACTGATTTACTTTGTTATAAAGCAGAAACTAACACAACATTGTAAAGCAATTATACTCCAATAAAGATGTTAAAAAAAAAAAAGAGAAAAGGATTGGAGAGGGCCCGGTACATAGACTGTTATGCACCAGAGTATAGAATCTTTTGAGAGAGAGACAAACTCTGGGTTCAGAAAGATGGAAACCAAAATGTCAGCTTCAGAAATAAAGAGGAATCTGTTAGGAGAGCATACATAGCTCTGTATCTGTAGCAAAACCCCCCCCCCACTTGCTAATACTGAACCACAGACCTAAACAGACTTATTTAACCAGTCACTGGTGCAGCTGGAGGACTATGGCCACCCTCACGTGGGTCCATGTGCATGTTAAATAGAGAACAGAGCAAAATGCGTACCTTTAAAGACAGGCTGGCTTCCAGAGACAGTGCGGCTGTTGCTTATTTCTTTCTCCTAAAGTGAGGAAGCAGATGAACCTTCTGAGAAACAGAAACTTGAGCTTGGAGTGTTAAGCTCAAGCCCCTCCACGTGGAATGAGTAGGCCTTACCCTGGCTGCACATTACAATCACCCGGGGAGCTTTATGCTTTAAAAACACCGATGCCTGGGCTTCACCACTGATGGGTTAAATCATATCGGGAGTGGGCAGTGGTGACTACTGGGGAGGAAGCATGGTGGTCCTTCCATTTCCCAGTGATTGTAGCTTACAGTTTGTGTTGAGAACCAATGCAACACGTTGAGTTAATTACCACATAGTAACTTGAAATGGGAAAAACTCTCTTATTTCTGTTAGCTCTCACTTGGCAGTTAGACCTATACCCAGGAATGCTTTAGACAGCAAGGCTTTTATATTCTTTATTAACATATTTAGATTAGTTTGGTTTAGAGGGGACCCTCTCGCAGTCCCGGGGTGTGTCTGTAACCTCTCCCCTGCAGATGGGCTTATAGATGTGCCATCGTCACTTCAGACAAAAGTGTAGCAGAACCTGGAGATGCTCTTCCCTGGACAGCTCTTAACTCACCTCACAGGAGGTTGTTCCCTAAGGCGGGAAAGCCTGAGTCCATTTCCTCTCAGCCAAATGTTCTTTATCATTGCCAAAGCCCCCATAATTCTGCCGTTCATTTCAGTTTTTCTCAAATCAGTCTATAATTTGCTTGTCTTTTCAAATTAGTATTAAAAGCATTTTCATTGTTTACACTGGAACTATTTCTTACTTGCTGTTTTTACTTAAGTTTGTCCTCAACTCCAATATTAGTTTGTAGTTATATATTGGTGTAGTTATTGATGTTAATAATTGGAATATAATTTGACCCTCCGAATATCAGCCTAAATCTCTTCCGTGTTAAGTTATGTAATAAGATAGCTACTTTTTAAGAGGTTATATGTGCATGTAAAATCTGCCTTGCTACATTTTAAGCAAAATTATCTTTTTCCTCTGTCATTCCCCTTTTCAGAATGGGCAACAGCTATATCGGCACATATATTTGGGCTGTAAAGAGGAAGACAATGTTCAGAAAAACTATGAGCTACTTTATACTTCTCTTGCTCTTATAACTATTGAATTGGCCAATGAAGAAGTGGTTATTGATCTCATTCGATTAGCCATTGCTTTACAGGTATGTTTTCATAACCTTTCCTTGAAGAAAGGATTCTTTCATGAATTAGACACCATCTTTAAAATATTATTGCCTTTATCCAAGGACATGAGTTTTTTAAGTGAGATGTCTAGTTTTAAATCTAAAATACTCAAGGCTATGATCCCATTCATTTATTCTTTTAACAAATGTTGAGTAAGTATTGACTGTGTGCTAACTGTCGTTCAAGGCCACAGGAATACTGTGATGAAAAAGACAGCATGGTCCCTGTGCCCATTCCTAGCGGGGAAGATGGTCGTTAAATAATAAGAATTACATATATGTAGTTGTTTAATTGGAGTTTAAGTGTTACGCAATAACAGGACAGTATGCAACGAGAATATATATATTTATTTTTATATATCTTATATATATTCTGCCCACGCCCACGTTTCCTTTAGGAAAGGCTTTCCTAAAGAACTGTTTGAATTGAGAGATTTAAGTCTCTTATAAATGGGCATTTATTCTCTTTTTAGAATTTTTTTTTAAAAAGCTTCTTATAAGGGGACATTTTTGTTAGCATTCCAAACTACCTGCAGTTTTTTAGTATAATCATAGAGAAAATGCTAATGAAGCATAAGACCTTGATCTGTCAGTGTTTGTTTTTTGGTTTTTTATTAAAGGACAGTGCAATTATCAATGAGGATAATTTGCCAATGTTCCATCGTTGTGGAATCATGGCGCTGGTTGCTGCATACCTCAACTTTGTAAGTCAGATGATAGCTGTCCCTGCGTTTTGCCAGCATGTTAGCAAGGTAATGTATTTAGAAGAGCCCTTGAATTTGATTTTTATACAAAAGTGGCGGCTTTTCTTCCAGTGATGATTATTTTTAATTTTGATGATTATGTACCAAATTATTAAGATAATGCTATAAAAGTATGCATGACTTTTTCAATAGTGCCAAAATCGACACTACAGCTCTAACTATGACTAGTGTTATGTTTTCTTTGATGCCTGTTGTTGTATTAGAATTTTTCTGTGTAATGGTTGAGGAGAATATATGATTTTCTTCTAAAATACTTCATGTGATTTCTTATATAATTGTTTTCCTTTTAAACCATTATGAATCTTAGTATCTAATATTTCTTTAATTATACTGTTTTTGTTATTATTGTTTTTATTTTATTTTATTTTATTTTTTATTTTATTTTATTTTTTTGCTGTACGCGGGCCTCTCACTGTTGTGGCCTCTCCCGTTGCGGAGCACAGGCTCCGGACGCGCAGGCTCAGCGGCCATGGCTCACGGGCCCAGCCGCTCCGCGGCATGTGGGATCTTCCCGGACCAGGGCACGAACCCGTGTCCCCTGCATCGGCAGGCGGACTCTCAACCACTGCGCCACAAGGGAAGCCCTGTTATTATTGTTTTAAACCAGTCTACTTGAGTTAGATCTCAAAAGTTGAATAATTAATATGCGTCTCAGAGATTTGTCCTGTGTCATTCAACTGTATTTAGCTTTCTCGGCAGTGACTCATTAAATAGTTACTGGCATGATTTAGTATACATTTCAGAGCTCCTAACTTGCCTGGCAGAAAAAGTCCACTGTAGTTTTTATTCTTTAAACACATCTTTAAGGGAGAACCTCAGTTTTATGAAATTGGAAGCACATCTCTCAGTCCTTGCTAAAATGTAGGTTTTTAGAACATTCTAAGAAATAAAACTCATTCATTCATTAAACAAATGTTGAGTGAATATTTGACATCTGCCATTAGAGATACAAATGCTATGAAAGCAGGGTCCCCCTTTAAGTGGCTCCCAGGTGAGTGGAGGAGCCAGACTTCACAAGAGCACTGAGACCACCTGCACGTGCTGCAGAAGGTGGTGCAGAGGAGGGGGGACAGCGAGGGCCTGGTGCTTGTGAAGGCATTTCCCACATAGGGCATTTGAGAAAGTACAGCTTCTAATCCCTCTGTAGTAGGTTTAATCAAATGTAATGTATCCATTTTTTTTTTTTTTTTACAACCCGTATTATTTTACTATCACGATTTTGTTACCTGCTGACTTTTTAAAATAATAAATGTGAAAACAAAATGAACTCTGCTTTTGGGCTCTAAATGTAGTTTAAGTTCCAAAATAAAATGATGGTATTTCGTATAAATGTTTAGATTCTGTTTCTGTGTTTTTAGTTTTCCAAACTTTCGTGGCAGGGTTCTGAGGAGTGAGGTTTTTGATTTTTATCTTGTTTTGTTTTTGAATATTTTTCAGGTTATTGAAATTCGAACTATGGAAGCCCCTTATTTTCTACCAGAGCATATTTTCAGAGATAAGTGCATGTATGTTAATTCTTTACATTTTAAGGAAGGGGCACTGACTTGGGAAACCAATCAGTGATAATTACAAAGGAGTAAACTACTGTTAGAATAATTTTCTGGTGTTTTAAAATATTCATCGTTTTATGTTTCTGCCATTTAATTCATCTAACTTGTTTCTCTTGCTATAAAAGTTCTTGTAAAGTATAAATGTAGACTTATGAACACATGGAATCAATCTTTGATGAAAAAAATTTATCTTACCTTTTTTTAATATGGAGGTATATCTCAAATATAGCATGTTCTGATATATAAGTGAACACTCCTTTAAGAGAATACAATATCCTGTTCAAGATTCTCAATAATAGACAACAATATTAATAAGCTGTAGGAGAAACAATGTATTACGGAAAATCAGTGTTATACCCTGAATTTTTTTCTTGCTATCCAAACAAAAAAATATATATGAAAAATACTTTATTCAAACTTTTGGGCTCTAAAACCAGTTTAATATTGAAAGCATGCACATAAGATAATATTAAACAGTTTGAAAGGAAAGTGAAACTGTAGGTCTTAGCCAAGTGCTTCCTTTTACTCAGTTGGCTAATATCTTCTTCATTAACAGTCAGGGGACTTCAGTTTTATTTTCTTCTCTCAGTAGGTTTTTAATTAGCATGAAAGTTAAAGCTGAATTTAGTTCTCTTCATCATTTAATGTGTGAATACCAGTGGAGTCATGTAAGGCTGACTTCACAGTTGGGACATTACTGGGGAAAGAAGCAGCAGGATGCTTCGTATATGGGTCCACATAACCATATGTTTTTAAAGAGCTCAAATTAGCCACTTAAAATACACTGATTTTTCTATTACTAATTACAGTTTAAGTTGCATTTATATTTATATTTAGGCCTTGATCTAAAATGTTCATATGTTAACTTATTTTTGCTCAGTAATTTAAATAATACTAAATGACTTCTTTTTTGATCAACTTGACAGGCTTCCAAAATCTTTAGAGAAGCATGACAAAAATTTGTACTTTTTGACCAACAAGATTGCAGAGTCACTAGGTGGTAGTGGCTATAGTGTTGAGAGATTGTCAGTACCGTACGTACCACAAGTAACAGGTAAGAGGAAGGTAATTAGAACTCTTACTCTAGTGATTATGTGTCAGCAATTTTTCTGTTAGCCCAGTTAGAAAGTTAATTATGTGTGTATACTTACTAGCTTAAGAGAGTTTACTTCTATTTTAAAATTTTGCTCTTGAAAACCTTTAGTAAATCTCTAAAAACATGTATATGATTTTATCATGAGCATATTGAATCCTCAAGTGATTATCGTTATTATACTTCATATATTACTGATATTATATTATCCTGATATTATATATCCTGATATTATAATATCCTGAATAATATTATCCTTTAAACAAAGAAGCAAAGTGAGATCTTTACTCTTTAAGCAATATTGTGTTTAACTTAGGGAAATCGGTGAAAATTGTTTAGTTAGTGATTTGTGACTATTGACCTTAATGAATTAGGTAATTTTTGTCAAGGACTACAGACTATTTGCTATGTAAAGAAATCTGCAAACTTTTTAAGTTAAGGATATGTTTTCCTCTGTGCATTATGTATTTCCTTCTGTTCTTTTCATTGCCTGTGATAATTCTGTTTTGTTTCAAGGCAAAACTGCACGGTGTCTTGCACTCAGTTTTTACTTTGAAAACTAAAATCGAAGAAGTTTTATCTTACACCTTCACTGTCATTTGATGACTGTATAAATATTGAATTCGGCAGAAAAACTAGTTCTTCCTTTGGGGACACCTCTGTTCTATAAGAGAACTGTTTGATTTCAGTTAGGTGGTCTTCTGGATTAATCACTAGAAGTAGCACAATCTTTGGGAACAGCTACCTTTTTATAATGTGGATCCAAAATATATACATTTATTACAATGATAGTTGTTTATAATAGTCTGAGATGTTAATGAAAGATTTTGCATTTTCTTTTAAATTCCATAGTATAGAAAATTCTATTCCTCATGAGTTCCTTGGGAAAATAAAAGTGCTAAGAATAAAACATGAGTAGAGCTTTGTAATTTAAAAGAATTTTTAAAACAGACTTTTAAAATATTTCATTCTTATAACTTGGATTTAGCTCTCTTTCCTTCAGGCCAAAAACCTTATAAACCCAGGCACAGGTACAAAGGTAAATCCAAGTGTCAGTTTGGCTTGCCCTTTTCCCCACCTGTCCTCTAGGGAAATAGCTTAATACAATTTGCCTTCTAGAAAATGGAGCCAGTGGCCTGTATATTTTATATAGTTGTGAGTTCAGTTATTATTTTGCTCTACGTTCCCCATAGCTGTAGTTCATTTTCATCCCTTGTTATTTCCTTTTACCCTATTCCTTTAACTGTAAACAATTTTTAATGAAAATTATGGTACTTTCTTTAACAAGTGGTTTGCTCTTCCCATTTCCTCCCACTCCTGAAAATGATTATTCTCTTTCTTAATGCCTCCCTACCATTGACTAGGAGAATTCTGAGTATTTCAGCATGTACGTAGTTATATAACTGCACAGAAATCCCTCAGTATAAATAAGGTTTTTCTGATTTATAAAGATTTTGATAGTTTAGAACCAGTCCGTGGCATGTGTGTCCTACCTTAATCCAGAAAGAGTCAGAAGATACAGTGACTTTATGGGATAATCAATCCGTTATTAAAGTTTCTTTTTGCTGTATAACCATCAGGTATTCATTTTAAAAAATAAGGGATTTAAGAACAGTATATCAAAAGGAAAAAAACAAAATAGTTTGTTGTGTATCATGCATATACACCCATCATCATCAAAATATAGCTGCCATTTATTATGCACTAACTGTATGCCAGTCACTGTGATTAGCACTTTGTACTCATGTTTTCAGTTAATCTGTAACATAGTTTGGTGAGGAAGGTAGCACTGTCTTTGTTTACAAATGAGGATAGTGAGACTGAAATTAAATAACTTGGTTAGGTAAGACCACTAGAATTAACTGCCTTGCCTGTTCAGTTAGCTTAATAAATGTGTGCTCAAAGATTGTTCAGTCATCCATATTGATCCAGGTTTATTTTTTTATGTATTCCACAAACCTTTACTGAGAGTCTACTATATATCAAGCACTTTTCTGACTTTGGGGGGTGGAAAGATGTTAAGATTCAGTCCCTATCCTCAAGGATTAAAATCTGGTGGAGAGGGCTTCCCTGGTGGCGCAGTGGTTGAGAGTCCGCCTGCCGATGCAGGGGACGCGGGTTCGTGCCCCGGTCTGGGAAGATCCCAAATGCCACAGAGTGGCTGGGCCCGTGAGCCATGGCCACTGAGCCTGCACGTCCGGAGCCTATGCTCCGCAATGGGAGAGGCCACAACAGTGAGAGGCCCATGTACCGCAAAAAAAAAGAAAAAAAAAAAAATGTGGTGGAGAAGACAGACAAACGATTGAAATATAATGGTAACTGGTTCTAAAGAAAGAAGAATAGTCTGCCTAAAGCTCACTGAACTGTTGGTGACTGACATATAGTAAGTGATCAATAAATGTTAGCTGAGTATTGCATTTTCCTTTTATCTCAAATCAACCTATAATTTGGGTTAATAGCATATGTCTAGGTGTATGCTAAATGCTCCTGTATGAGGGGGTACAGTACTTAATGAGTATTTACAGTGTGCCAGCTGCTGTGCAAACAGAAGCAAAAATGAGCAAGGCAGATGGAGGTTTCTGCTTTCACAAAACTTATAGTCATTCCTGATGGGTTCCTCATCTGGACCACAAAACACAGAAGATGACTTTTTTTTTTTTTTTTGCGGTACGTGGGCCTCTCACTGTTGTGGCCTCTCCCGTTGCGGAGCACAGGCTCCGGACGTGCAGGCTCACCGGCCATAGCTCACAGGCCCAGCCACTCCACGGCATGTGGGATCTTCCCGGACCGGGGCATGAACTTGTGTCCCCTGCATCAGCGGGCAGACTCTCAACCACTGTGCCACCAGGGAAGCCCTTAGAAGATGATTTTGATTGACGTTTTTCTCAGTTCTCCCAAGATGGCACTTCATCAGTTTTATTCGAGATGCATAGGAAAGAAGTTAATTCATTATACAATTTGTCTAACAGGACAGTTGCAATATGCCTTAAAGGCTATGATCAGAGAGGTTTGAGGTCCTCAGGCAGCACCTAGGAGAGTGTTTGGTCCAGGTTTGGTGAAACAGATGTCTTCCAGAGGAAAAAGTCCCTATGATGAGCCTGAAGCAGGTGTTAGGCAAGTGAACTGTGTTTCATGCAGAAGTAATAGCCTATGTGGAGGAATAGAGGTAGGCAAAACATGATTCTTCAAGGAATTAGTATAAAGTTAGTCTACTTGGAGTGAATTGGAAGAGTAGGGTTGGGAATTGTAAAACCGGGTTAAATAGTTTGAACTATCCTAAAAGCAATGGGGAGTCATTAAATGATTTTAACAAATGATTTAGCAAACTGAAGACGGGACAACCATTTAGAATACTCCTCAGTAATCTCCAGGAGAGGTGGCAGTGACCTGTACTAAGGAGGTCCCAGTGCGAATACAGGAAAGTGAGTGGACTCTAGAACACTGCAAGAGAGAATCTATAAGCAGTTGAGTGATAAGGTGGGGGGCAGGGAGAAAGGCAAAGATTTTGTCTAGGGCTCTACCACGGCCATTTGGGTGCTTGGTACAGCACCAGGAGGAAGAGCAGACAGAGCTTGTTTGCTGCTTCATTTGCTTGCTTTTTGTTGTTTTTGTTTTAGGAGGGACGGGTGGTGTGACTGGGTTTAAGTGAAGAAAGAAAGAAGTATGCATTTCAAATGTAACTGTCTATAAGTAGTTTTGAATCTTGTGTGATAGAAGGATGGACTTTTTATTAACAGAAATGAATAGGGAAGAGGGGGTAGTTTTGGAGCTCAGACTTTTGTTGAGTGTCTTGGACAGTGGAGCATCCAGGTACAGTAGGGGTCAGGACTGCATTTTGTGTGAGAGATTAGAGGTTATGATGAGAATTTTGAAATTAGCAGTATAGGGAATTTTGCAAGAGCTTTCAGGAAAGATGACTTCTCAAAGTGAAGATGTGAAGAGAGAAAAGAATAGCTTTTTTCTACCCTCGCTATGTGGCCTTGGGCATAACCCCTTAATCTCTCAGTGACCCCATATCCTCATGTGAAGCGAGGACCATAGCCCTGAAGCCATTTCGCTCAAATGGGATATATACATGAAAGTACTTATAAAAACTACAAAATGCCATATCGATATAAGAATGGTATTAGTATTTTTTAATGTCTTAATCTTCCAGTTGGCATTTTGACTTTTGTTAATTTGTTTTATTGATTAAAAGCACTTATAACACATGGATGCCTTTATCTGCTTTATCAAAACCTCCATTATTTTCCAACAAATATCTGCTTATAAAAGTATTTTCATGTATATATCCCATCTCTCCTTGTAGAGGTTTTGTTTTAAAGCTTGTTTTAGAAATAAAAGATTGTCTTTTATATTACACTGACTTTTTTTTTTTTTTTTTTTTTTGGGTCCGGGAGCCTCACACTGCTGTGGCCTCTCCCGTTGCAGAGCACAGGCTCCCGACGTGCAGGCTCAGCGGCCACGGCTCACGGGCCCAGCCGCTCCGTGGCATGTGGGATCCTCCCGGACTGGGGCACGAACCCATGTCCCCTGCATCGGCAGGCAGAGTCCCAACCACTGCGCCACCAGGGAAGCCCTACACTGACTTTTTATTCATGGTGACAGTGGTTTTTTAGGTTCTTTTTATTTTATAAATACGCATTAGCTCTAGATGGAATTTTGTGTTTTTCTATAAGACCAAAAAAGTATATCTGTATAAGTAGTATCAGCATTAAACTGACATTTTAAATTTCGTGTAGATAAATTATCTGTGAAATTTCATTTTGCCCCAGTTAGCTTTTTCATTGAACCTGAATGGTATAGTAGCCCTAATTACATTTATGATTTATTATATACAGTTAAGTAAGTTCCTACACCTTATTTTTTATATAGCCATAGAAAATTATATTGAATAATTTAATGTAGTTCTGTGTTATACTTGTATTCAGACTGTTTTCTCTATTCTTTAGCCATCTGAATGCAGTTATATACATTACACACAGATACACCAGGTGGCAGCAAAGTATCACTGAAGGACGTTAGGCCTCTCTCTCTCTCTCTCTAAGTATTACTTCTAAAACCCAGGTTCTAATTAAAAACAAAAAGAAAAAACAGTGATTACCATTGTGAATGGCAGATTATAGGAAGTGGAGAGGGAGAAGGGGTGGGAAAATGAAAGGGCATAGAAAGTAGTGTCTGGGACTACCCCAAACCAACTTCAGGAAGGGAAGCAAGGGCCTCCCGAGGGGGTGCATACATCGGACACTGAGATGGTGACAGGGTAGTTCTCGAACTGGCAGGACAGTGCAGTCCACAGAGGCTGCAGTGATGCTGCATTCCAGCAGACTTTGAAAGGCAGGTCAGGAACCGATGTGGGCAGCCCATGGAAACAGGAGAGTTATCTTTGGTAAGCTCTATTTTGGAAAGCTTACTTTTGTGTAGATGTACAAGATATCTGATGATAGTTGTATCTGGGCTTTTTCTGTCACCTACAAGCAGGTTGCTCTATAGGTCAAAAGAAAGAACTTTCTGAGAATATAGTATTAGAGTTTCCCACTGAATTTCATTTTCTTCCCTAACCTCTGCTCATTATACTTCCCTTCTGTTCTTGTTGATCTTTGTCACTCAGTAATCCCTCTCCTGCCTCTGTACTTCTCCTTTCCTTTTTATTTTTATCTTAGGCTTCAATTTGACTTTCCTCTACAACCCATCAGCCTTTGTATATTAACCTAGAAAATCTTGTGTGGGTGGGAAGCAGGCTATTATTTATTCCTCATTTTGAATTCTGGTAAGACCTTGAAAGTTGGTGTGATTAGAGGGTAAAAAAGCAAGTCAGCAGTGATGACCACATACTACTGTGTGGCAGTTCCACTGATGTTTGGTCTTTAGCTTTGGTGATTTACATTAGTGCAAATGATCATGAAGAAAAAGAGGAAGTTCAGTATCTAGGCTACCTCAGTAATGGCCCCTGTGCAGGAGATATAATATTTCCAGCCTGAAAACTGTAGAAAAACCATAGGTAATAGCTTGCCACAGATATAGGTCTGTGTTCCTCCAGCCTTCACCCGGCAGAACCTGAGTAACTAGTGTGTGCTAGATGCAGACACAGAGTCTGCCCCTGAATTTCTTGTATACTTGGGGACATGAGACATTAATTCATATGTCTGCACTTCAAGGCCCACTAGCTGACTAAAGGGTGATGATGATTGAAGAGTGACAAGGAGAGATCAGTCATAACTGAAAGTAAATTGCTGTAGCTAGAAGAAAGGGGGATAAGTAAAAATAATTAGAGTGATATTTAAGATTTAAAGGAAGCGATGTAATGTTTAACCAGGGCCTGAAAGATAAGAATCTTTACAGTGGGGAGGACATAAGCAAGGGCAGGTAATAAAGGGCTTCCAGCAGGAGTTTCTGTTTGTAGAAAAGTGTGTAAGGCAGATGTGCCAAAGCCTGCTCAGGGGTTGGAGAATAGGCACATTTGCCTTAAACACGAGATAAATAAGGGAGCAGCTCTGAAGTTACTGTTGGCAAGATCTGACTGGAGAACCCAGATACCTTTTTACTTCATCAAGCAATGGGTAGATTTGCTTGGAAGAGTGATGTGGTTAGTGTTTAAGAAGCTCATGGTGGCATAGAGGGAAAATTCTAGAAAGGTCTGTTATCAGTCAGGATAGACAGGGTCAGTGGTTCTCAACTGTGGGTGATTTTGCCTGTCCCACGGAACATTCGTCAACCCTAGAGACATTTTTAGTTATCACCACTGGGGCAGGCCTACTGGCATCCAGTGGGTAGAGGTCAGGGATGCTGCCGAACATCCAGTGAGGCACAGGACAGTCCCCTCGGCAAGAATTACCTGGGCCAAAATGCCACTAGTGCCAAGGCTAAGAAACCCTGGCTAAGTTGTGCTGTGAGAACAGTCACAGGTTCTTAGTAGTTTAAACCAGTGAAGATGTGTTCATCGCTCCAACTAACTGTGCATAACTTCATGTCATCCGTATTCTGGAATCCAAGCTGACAGGATAGCCGCGATCTGAAATGTTACTCATACTTTACTGGCCAGAGCTAGTTACACAGTCCCTCCTAACCACAAAGAGGCCAGGAATTGCAATCCTACTATGTCCCAGAAAGAGAGTAAACTGCCGTATTTGATTAACAGCATTAATTACTGCCATGGAAGGCTACCTTGGAGTAGAGGAGTAGTCAGTAAGAAAGAAGCTAGTTTCTTTATGTTGGCCTTCTTTTAGTTCATTATTCACCCCTTCAGAAGGATAAAATCACAGTACAGTTGATCCTTGAACAACACGGGTTTGAACTGCATGGGTCTACTTATACACAGATAATTTTCAGTAAATACCTACCGCAGTACTATATGATCTTAAGTTGGTTGAATCTGTGAATGCAGAGCCATGGATATGGAGGGCCGACTAAAGTTATAATGCAGATTTTTGACTGTGCAGGGGTCAGTGCCCCAAGCCCCCATGTTGTCTAAGAGTCAGCTCTATATACAAAATGAGATTAGGAAGATGGAGTGTTGCCAGATTATGAAGTGACTGACTGTGCTGTCGACTAAGATTCTAGACCTGAGCTTCCCAGTTGTTATTGGGAGCTTTACAGGTGTGTCTGGATATTTATCTCCTTAGTTCTTCAGGTAGCTGGGTCGGGCCTGGGGTAGTCAGCTTGCAGTGAAAGCAGCCTCTTCCTTTTATCTCCATATGCCTTACATGTATTATAATTATATATATGTGCTTTGATGTGAAAAAACTTGCGAAGCTCAGCATTAGTCAGTGGGCTGGATTTGTTTTTTTGTTGTTTTTTTTAAAATAAATTTATTTATTTATTTATTTATTTTTGGCTGCATTGGGTCTTCATTGCTGTACGCGGGCTTTCTTTAGTTATGTCGAGCGGGGGCTGTTCTTCGTTGTGGTGCGTGGGCTTCTCATTGCGGTTGCAGAGCATGGGCTCTAGGTATGCGGCTTCAGTAGTTGTGGCTCCTGGGCTCTAGAGCGCAGGCTCAGTAGCTGTGGCGCCTGGGCTTAGTTGCTCCTCGGCATGTGGGATCTTCCCGGACCAGGGCTCGACCCCGTGTCCCCTACATTGGCAGGCAGATTCTCAACCACTGCGCCACCAGGGGAGTCCCTGGATTTATTTTAAAATTATAGTTTAGTGTGAAAAAGATATATTTTAGAACAACTCTACTGGTAGTATAGGAGGGAGTGTTGTATTAGACCAGTTAGTAAGCGATCCTCAGATCTAGGTAAGAAAAGATAAAGATTTTTGAATGATGGCACTCTTGAAAAATAAATATGGCATTGTGGAGATAAAGGAGGTTTATTAGAGATGTTAAAATTGGGTTTAGAACATGTCAAATAGAATTGGTTAATAGAGAATTGGGAAATTTGAACTGGATGTGGAACTGGAGATGTGGAGGGCCAACTGTAAAATGCTCTGCTGATTTTCGGCTGTGCAGGTGTCAGCACCTCTAACCTCCATGTTGTTCAAGGGTCAGCTGTATTACAGTGAGTTCACCCATCAGTTTTATTTTTTTAATCTGCTTCATGAAATATAAAAGTCTGAGAGCACACTGTTTTATATATTTAGTAAGAGCAAAAAAGGCAAACTGTCTTAATTTTCTGAAATTTTAAAATCCGAAAGAGGTGGAGTTTATAAATGACATATCATTCTAACTAGCAAATAATGGGGGAAATTTTTTAAAATTTTAGATGAAGATCGGCTTTCTAGAAGGAAGAGTATTGTGGACACCGTATCCATTCAGGTGGATATCTTGCCCAGCAGCAGTCCTTCCGATGACGTGGTGAGTTGCTGAAGGTTTATGATGAAGTACACTGTCCTGAGATAGACAGACATCACTTTAAAAGAGCTTCCTGCCCCTCCACCTTTTAAGCAGGATCAAATACAGGTCTGATTTACCCCTAAATCAACAGAATTGTCAGTAGATGTTAATCTGATGTAGCCTTGAACTTATTTATAATTTATTTTACTGAACTCATTTCATATACCTTTAAAGATACATAAACTTAATATTGCGTGTTATGATATCACTAGATTTCACATTGTAGTAAAAGGAACCATAAGATAGAACTAAGTATGTTTTTTTAATAAGTAAGAAATGCCACACAAGGCCTGTTATTAAATAAGTAAGCCCTCTAGTCCTATTTATTTTTAAAGATTTATGAAACATCAGTTGTGAGAATAAATGGAGTTATACACTGTCATGTGAAGCCAAATGCTCACTACTTTTAGAAAGTTTCAAAATTTCACGTATGAGAGAAATTTTTTAATCTTTCTGGATAGTAAATGTAATGAATTTAACATAGGTTAAGCTGTATCAGTGGCCTGTGCACTCTTCAAGGAGTTATTTGAAACATCACAGATTTAATGTTCTCCTTCTGTTTCAGTAGAGCACAAGCGTGCACCCAACTGAGTTACAGGGAGAAAAAGCGCCAGTATTCTCTAGGACTTATCCACACAAATCAGCAGAGAATTTTTTGATAGTCAAGTAAAAATTCCAGTGTGACAGCATGTTAAGTCAGCTTCCTCCTTGCGGTTTATCCATTGTTTGCCTTCCTAGGTATTTCATTATTTATCATTGGTACAATGTAAATAACTAAAAGAGTATCCATGTAAGAAAAGAGGAAGGAAGTTGTCTGAATTCGTGCTTTCTCAGCCTCCTTTCTCCCTCCTGCTTCCAATCCCTGTCACTTAATATGTCTTCAGGAATTAAAATTATTTGGTGGCCACGGTACAGCCAATTAATTTATATCTTTCATGCTTTTAACTCCCTGTTATGTAAACTTAATCAGTTTTATCAATGAATTATCTGCAGAGCATCAGAGTAGTTGGAGTAGGCAGTTAGTGTTCATTTTGGAACTTGAGGCTTTAAGGTTTGGTTTAGAGTTTCTTACCAGTTTAAGACTCAGGAAAAATCATCTTCCCTAAATTTCACCTCTTCAAAGCCATTTTAATTTTTACACTCCTTACTAGCAAGAAGAATATCTTGCTAGCTATATCTTTCAGTGATTATGAATTTGCTGCTATTACCTTTTGAGGGAAGAAATTCATCCAGAGCCTTAGTTTATACTTGTCAAGAGTGCAGTCTATTTTATTGACTGGTATTTTTCCATTTGCCTTTTGTTAACCATTTTTATTTCTTTTAAAAATACATATATAGCCCTTTAAAAGGTTGCTATAGGAGAATCAGTCTATTTTGATAAAATGAACTGAAGAAACATTTGCATGAAGACAGTTTAGGAGGAAGACTCTTGAGCATGAATTTTACATGAAAAGTTCATTAATACATTTGTTAACTTATTAAAGATCCTTTTGTTTTATCTTTGCTATAACTATAAATCCTAAGTCAAATATGCCTCACCCTGAGTATTTGAAAAGTTAAATACAGTTTAGTATATAAGATTTACTTGAGCACATTGGAGTTTCAAACTCATTTACCATTATGGTATCTGATTTTGTGTATTAGGAATGGTCGTTGAAACACCAGAAGACAGAATAACAGTACCTTCTAGGCTAAAACTAACTAATTTCATTGTGTGGACAGGAGAAAGTGTCATCAGTTAGGTATTCACCAGTTAATGGTGTAACAAAATATCAAACTAAGAATAAGTATATTTGCTAACAATGAATCAAATTTAAAAATTGCTCATTTGAAAAATTGCTCATAATTTCATCAAAATTACTTGAAATTGTATATACATAATCCCACTTAGTCCTCAAGTATATTTGATACCTGCTTTTAGAGCTGGTCATGTTGTTTAGATGGAGATCATAGGAAAACTTTTGTTTTCCCTAGATATAACTCAGCTTATTACTATGGTCTATTAAAATACCTGGTCCATTTCTGAGGTATGTGAGTTCTAACATTTGCAATTCAAATTTTAGCCCACCATGAATCATTTAGTGAACTTCTCCTAAAAATTGCACTATATATGTATAAAGATACCTAAATTAAATTCAGGTATTCAGGAAGTTAAATGGCTAAAACATTTATTTATTTCAACGGCGTCTCTGCCTCCTGAAATTAAATCATCAGCTTGACTAATAGAATAAAGCACCATAGGCATGATTCTTTGATGCTGGGCAAATGCATCATCATTATCCAAATTAAGGAAAACAACAAACTGAGAAGAGTTATTAGATAAAGTACTCTAGCTTTTCACTTATCCAGGATTGAACAGGTAATAAGTAAAAATTCTACGTAGTAAGAATTCTGGCCTTCTAGCTTCTCCTATGTTCTTTGTCCTATACTATAGTTGTTTCTCAAAAGTCTTAAGCTCTTAACCAGTTGTAAGAACAACTTTGAAGTACTAGATTGCTTCTAGGTACAAATAATTGACCAGCCAGAGCCTAATCTTATATGTCTGCTCCAAATATCTAGAACAAAGCAACTGAAGATTCCCAAGTTTAATCTGACTTCAACTAGAAATATGAGCCCTCAGTAGAAAAACTGAGGTAGTGGAACTCTTGCTGCTTTGATTTCCAGCTAAATCCTTTGTACAGAGAGCTAAGATGCAAAGCATGAAGTCTTTTGCTTTCACTAGTCTTGCTGCCTTAGGCTTAGCAAAAAGAAGCTCATGAGCTAAAATTAGGGATGACCAGAGTCCAAGGCAAGTACTCACATATCATTTCTTAACTTTTATTCAGAGATACTATAGTATTATTCCTTCTGAAAATGTGCTAGTGCCACAAAAAGTATTACTGACTTTTTATGTAAGCACTTGATTTCACACCTTTTACATGTCTCAAAGCAAGCGAGATTTGAAAACTTCAAGTTAAAGGGAGTTTCTGGAGAATAAGACTTGGTGGTTGACCTTAAAAGATCCAGAATATAATATATATTATTTTTAAATGTTGGTTAACTGTACTCATTGAACACTTCCCGAAGTAGTGACTTTTTTGCTTTAAAATTTTTGCATTTAAAGTTCTAGATTATTTCATTTTTGATTTTTAACCTGTATGTGGTACCAAAATTATAAAGGATATAGAATACTTAGTTTTCATTTATTACGTAGCTGAAGCTGCATTTATATATAATCTCTGCCTTGAATATTGGTTGGGTTGCCTTAAAGGTTGCTAATTCTGCCAGCCTAACATCAATCTGTAGACTTCTTTGGGGAACCACTGTGGTAGGCCATTGTTAAAACCAATGAAAACATGGAGATTATTTGATACTGTTGAGTGTGATCACAAATCCAGCCAACACAAAGAAAAGAAAATATTTGTCACAGTTCTTAGATTACTTGTAACTAGGTGCAGGTGTCATTTATATTGACTGTTCTTAACTCTTTATTTTACTTAAAATCACTTTTCTCTAGGTTAGTAACACTGAAGAAATCACCTTTGAGGCGTTAAAGAAAGCAATTGGTAAGATTTTGCTTGTTAACTCTCCTAGTATTTTCTAGCTTATCTATATCTTAGTACTTGTTTAAATGCCAGAATTAACAGAGGCAGCATGGCAAGTGTATATACTATCGATTTCTATATAAATATATAATCAATTTATTAGCTTATGTTCTTTAGGCTTTTGTAATTGTCCTGTCTTGTCATAGATAATTATTTTCCTCTCTACAGACTGACTTTTCTAGAATTATGAAAGCATATCACCATGTATTTGAATGCTGCCCTTATTTGGTGGCCAACATTGAGGCTGAGTGAATTTATGAGAAATAATGAATGTATTTCCTTTTATAGGAGATGGGCAGGTGAATAATTCTGAGAGAATTACATAGAATGATTTTTGGTAGGCATATAGCAGTGTAATTAGAAGCGTGTTTCTAATGGGGTAAGAGAAAGGAGCTGGCTGAAATTGTTAGCAGGCACAATAGAGTCACATTAATCCTTGCTATTTTATCAAGCAAGGCAGAGAAATTAGCAACTCTCCTGAGATCACATAGCTAGTAAATACTGGAGACAAATTTCATACCCAGGTCTGACTGACTCTAATCTTTTCACTTATCTTTGCATAAAATAGTACTCTGATTTTTTTGTTTCTCCTGTAGCCTTTATGGAATTAAGTTTTACCTTATATAATTTGCCTCTTTAAAAAAAGTGCTCTAGTACCCATCATACATGAAATAAAATCTGACCTTTTTCAGCTTAATCTCTTAGAGGATTTTTTTTCTTATTGTAATAACAAATTTGCCAAAATAAAATTAATTGAATTTAGTAAGCAATTTTTGAACACCCATTATGTACAAGATACTATGAGACATTTAAAAATTAATAAGACATGTTGAGGAACATACAGTCTGGCAGTGGTTCTCAAAGTATGTCTTTGGACCCCTGGAGCTTTGGGGAAGACTCTTCCAAGGGATCCTTCAAGTCAAAAAGTATATGCAGCACAATACTAAGACATTATTTGCCTTTTTACTGCATGGATTAACATGAATGAAGGCAGTGGCGTCAAACTGTACTAGTGGTCATTGAATTCTTCAGCACCATACATCCCCAGTTTTTTTTTTTTTTTTTTTTTTTTTTGCGGTGCGCGCACCTCTCACTGTTGTGGCCTCTCCCGTTGTGGAGCACAGGCTCTGGACGCGCAGGCTCAGCGGCCACGGCTCACGGGCCCAGCCGCTCCGTGGCATGTGGGATCCTCCCGGACCGGGGCACGAACCCGTGTCCCCTGCATCGGCAGGCGGACTCTCCACCACTGTGCCACCAGGGAAGCCCACCCGTTATTTTTAAAAGGCAAGATTTCTCTTAAGAATGCCTTTGAAGAATCAGTATATATGATTAATTTTATTAATCTCATCCCATGAGTACATGCCTTTGGGAAGCACATATAAAGCACTTCTTTGATTGCTTTTACTTGCAAGCAGAACTAGTTGGTTTTTTAAGGAACGTCACTTTTACTTAAAAAAAAAAAAAAAGAAAACCTGTGGTATTTGAAGGGAAGCTGTCACTTCAAGAGAAAAAAACCACCCTGACAGTTTTTGCTCCCAGTGATAAAATTAGCACTTTTTAACAAAATTAGAGTTTTGAAGCTTATGTCTGCCAGAGCAAGTTTGACAGTTCCCCAATATTTATTTAAAGACTTTTCTAATGAGATCAGTGATAATAACTAACAAATGTGATTTTAAAGAGTATTTTACAGTGAAATATGTCTACATTTAGAGGGTCTGCATAAATCAGTGGAGCAATATTCCAAATGACCTTGCATGATGTTACAAAACCATACATGAGTAAAGCTCTATTAAAACTGTAGAACAGACCAATAGATGTTAATATAACCAATTACAAAAAGTTCATTAATAAGGTTTCAAATTCCATATTGCAACTAACTTTTAAGAAACTACAGTTTGTCATGTTTTGTTGTAGTGTCCAAGAAGAAATAGCTACAATTCTGTGAAAAGGCTATTTATTGAATTACTGTGAGTTTAGTTTTTCTTTATATACTTCAACCAAAATAACATATTGCAGTGGATTGAATGCATCTGCAGGTAGAATCCAACTGCTTCTATTAAGTCAGACATTAAAGAGATTTGCAAAAATAGAAAACAATGCCATTCTCTTCACTAAATCTTTTCATTTTAGAAAATGTCGTTATTTTTTCATGAAACAATTATTTATGTTAACATATAGTGGTTTCATTTCTTTAATGCATTTAATGAATATTTTTTAAGTCTCTCATTTTTATATTGTAATATGGAAAATATCAAATGATGTAATACATAAAGAAAGCAATTTGGCTTTCTTAATAATTTTTCAGAGTATAAAGGAGTCTTGAAACAAAAAGTTTGAGAACTACTGGTCTAATGCATGGAAAAGAAACTTGCTGCCTGCAGGCCAAATTTAGGTAGAAGTATTATTTTCAGAAATTGGATTTGAATAAAGACCAGGGATGTATGCTCAGCTTGCCCAAGTCCTGTTTTTCTTACCGCTTTTAAAACATTTATGTTTCCTGCCTAGCCTCTGGCACATTTGAGCTTGTGACCCTGATCTAGTGAACACGAGAGATGTGATCATAATTCTGTATTATAGTCATTCAGAAAAAGTACATAAATTCGACAACTTTGTTAACCTGCCACAATTTCAGAGGGGGGAAAAGAAACCTATTTCGTTTGTACCTGATATATCCATTTTTTAAAACTAGCTAATTGTTACAGTTTGTTTACCTGAAGAGAAGCTTTGTTTTTGAAGAACCTTGAACAGATTGTGTTTCATCTTATGAAATTCTTGACCAGGATAAAAAAAAAACGCTGAAGAGTTACTGAGTTGTTACTGTAGACCATCAATAAATAAGCCATTAATTAGCCTTCTTTTCAGATTCTTAAGCAAATAGACATAGCTATTATATGTATCAAAATGACAGACATTTATTATTTTATTATCTCACAAACTTTGGCCAGACCACACATCATCTTAAGATTTTAAAAAATCCCTTTTCAATTTGTGGAAGATAAATGGAAAAGGCTAAAACAGTATGGTTCCGCATGACCCTATCTATATTTCAGTCACACCATTCACTATCAAGTTTAGCAGACTTTTAATTTAGTACCTCATATGTGCAAGGGCATGATTATTAATAAAAGAATCATCCTTCAGGAAGGTCCTTGAAGTTGTTGAACTTGTCATGCTTCTGCTTTTATTTGGTAAGAGAGACAAAGGTAGTCTTATGAAAAAGGATTTTGTGCTGTGTAGTTTTTAAATTTTTTTTATATGTGGGCTTTCTAGCCTTAACTAAGACACTTCAAGGATGTCACACCTTTTGCTTTTTTCCCTATACAATTAGTCCTATAAATTACCCTTATTTTTTATTTATAGATCATTTGCTCTTATGGTCATTGGCAAGTTTCTATGAAATTTTGTATTCCTTTTAATGGGTCTTTTTAAACATTTATATAGATACCAGTGGAATGGAAGAACAGGAAAAGGAAAAGAGGCGTCTAGTGATAGAGAAATTCCAGAAAGCACCTTTTGAAGAAATAGCAGCACAGTGTGAATCCAAAGTAAGTGAACACATGGTGAAGGGGGTGGGGGGTGGAGTTTGACTTCCTGGAAGCTGTCCTGGTAATTGGTAGGTAGATTCCAAGTTTCAGGCAGATCAACAGAATCCACAAGGTAGTGGATTTGATAGGGACTGAAAACTGAAGACATAGCTATGAAGCCTAAATAATGTTTTTGTGTAATGTCAGCTGATGGGAATGGCAGATCCCAAATTAAATGTTAACGATTGTTACTGCTTTGAAACTGTTTTTGCAGTGGTTTTCAATGATTTTGCTGTAGGTATTTTGTGTGTCTATCGATTTTGTTTTTACCAGTGAGACTAGGAAAGGAATAAAAGAAACTTTACGTTAAATTCCAGTGTATGAGACAGATAAAACCAAAACATTAAAGCATTCTGTACCATCAGGTTAATAGAGTTATGTTTTGTCCTTTAAATCACACTTGTATTATTACGTATGGGTGTTTGGAAAATAATAAATCCATTCTTAACATTTTTTTTCTCCTTTGTAGGCAAATTTGCTTCATGATAGACTTGCTCAAATATTGGAGCTCACCATACGGTAAGAGTTTTGGTGCTACAAGAGCAATAAAGCAACAAAATAGAAACCGTTAGATCCCTATAAATTTGTGGCTCTTTAAGTAATTGTGCTTTTCATTTAGGGTAAACACAAGATCATACAGGTCTCTGTCTCAGTGGTTTTCCTGTTTACTGGATTGTCTGATACCATTTCTTGTCCAGGGGGCTTCTAGCTTTTCTAGCTTTCCTTTTTAGATCATTTATTCCTTTAAAATGGTCCTATAAGGACATTTGAGTACTTGGAAGACTCTTATTCTAATGATATGTTTAAAAAGGTAATTTCTCAGATTTAACCATTGTGACCTATAAAAACTACAGTTTTATATGGTTCAACCTCATAGTTCTTTCCAGGGCAATAATGATTCTACCTATGCAGATGGCTCACTTGAATTATTAAATTTTACTTGAGTTTTCCTAAGTCATGTCTGTTTGTGTCCTGTTATTAGTTATAGTCGGCCCTCCATATCTGCAGGTTCTGCATTTGCAAATTCAACCAACTGTGGATCAAAAATATTTGGGAAAAAAAAATTCCCAGAAAGTTCCAAAAAGTAAAACTTGAATTTGCTGCATGCTGGCAGGTATTTACATAGCATTTACATTGTATTAGATATTATAAATAATCTAGATACAATGTAAAGTATAAGGGAGGATGTGTGTAGGTCATATTCCAGTAGTGCTCCATTTTATATAAGGGACTTGAGCATCCAAGGATTTTGGTCTGTGTGGAGGGTCCAGGAACCAATCCCCTGTGGATACCATTGAACGATTGTATCTTATGCTCCAAAAACATAAGGTGTCTAATATCGGTTTTTCTGTCTGTCGGTTGTTAAGTAATGAAGCACATGACAGAGGGAGAGAAAAACTCCACGTTCCACCTAAGGAAAGAACCTCTGCATATTCTTATATTGACTTCAGTGTGGAGACTGGTCTGTGTATAATGTGGCACAGTAAAGGAGCCATAGACAGAAATTGTGCTTCTGAAATTTTTTTTTTACATCGCCGTATCGTTTATATTTTCAACTTGATTAACTAAATCTGTTTTGTTTCAAACCCTGTATATATCCTTATAAACAGAATAAACAGGTAGATGCTCGAGTTCACTTGCTTTTTTTTCCCCAGCCTTTTTTCTGCCTTCATACGTAAAGCATGTTTTCATCACTTTAACATCTTATTCTAGGCATTTACCACCAGTACTGCCCACCCCCAACTAAGTTGAGAATCACTTTGTAAAAGTTCAGAACAGAGAATCAGACTAAAATACACAATATACTCTATACCTTAGATTCAGAGAAAATTGCTGGTTGTGGACATTTACGCACAACCTAAAAGTTGAGAGTTAAGTTTTATTTGGGGACCTTGCTGAGGACTATAGCCCGGGAGACAGCCTCTCAGGTAGCTCTGAGGAACTGCCTCGAAGAGGTAAGGGAGGAGCCAGGATATATAGGAGTTTTTGGCTGGAAAAAACCATGTAGTCAAACATCAAAAGATCACTGCTAATCACAAAGAGCAGACATCTGAGGTTGATGATTTTAGTGCTTTTCTATGCATGGGAAGGTGCAAGGATCTGGGTTCATTGAAATTATTCCTTAGATATGCATCTTAACTGTCTAGGGCCAGTATCCAAAGAACAGAATGCTCCCTGTTTTTCTCCATCCTGAATTCCCCTCAGGGCGCACCATCGTAGGCTACTGCAGTGGCTGATGGCTTGATCTTGCAGAAATGAAATGGCAGGCAACACTCCCTGTCCACAGCTTCTTTGGTGCCTGTTCATTGTAACAGTAAATATCTGCTGCTTTATATCTGTTGTTTTTACTAATCCTCCCCACAGTCCTGAAGTTAGGTAGAGCCTTTCCCCCCGACCCCAGGTAAAGACACTGAGGCTTAGAGAAGTAAAGTAACTAGCTAAAGTTTATCCAGCTAGTGAGTGGAAATAATCAAAATTCAAATCCATAACTCATGTTCTTAAAAGAAATGTTGCTAGAGACCACCATGTTACATTTAATCACACTGTCATAACTATATAGATTTAATATTTTAGAATAAGTATTATGACTAATTTGGTTTCATTGGTACTGCAACTACTACTAATAATTTGTATTTATTAAGCCTTACTGCTAATAGTTATTTACTGAACACTTATGGTGTTCTGGGCACTGTGCTAAGTGCATTCTTTCATTTAGTGTTTACAACAGATTTTAAAAATATGTAGTGATTATTTTTACTTTGCAAATGTAGAAACAGATGCACATAGCAGTTTGGTAATTTATCCAAGGTCACCTAGTTAGGAAGTAGCAGTTTTGGGTACCTTACATGATACAGAGAAATGAAATAGACTTCTTAGTGTGCCTTCAGGGTTTTCAGTTTCTATTTGATGTATTTCCTCTTGTTCATTTGCCTCATTCGAACTACCAGATAGAGAAAAGGGTTTGTATGCTTGAGACAAGGAACAAAATAAGCAATATTATATCTCAGTTTCCATTGTTCCTTCATTCACTTTGACCTTAGTACAATAAGAAAAAAATTACAAGAAATGCAAAGGAGCAGGAAAATACAGAAAAAGAATAAGCAGCCCCACAGATGATTGATCCAATTATTGGAATTAGACAATGACCTTAAAAGAACACACACACATATCAAAGAATTTAAAGGAAAAAATATGTATATTTTAGGAGAGAAATGGAAAGTCTAAAAAAGAACCAAATTGTAGTTCAAGAACTGAATGTTATAATATCTGAAAGAAAAAAAATGTCATTGGATGGGCTTAATAGTATTTTGGACATTATAGAAGAATTCGCATGTATTGCTCATAGGAGTATAAATTGGTACACTTTGCAGAACTTCGGCAGTGTCTTATAAAGTTAAACATATACCTGCTCTTGATCCTGTAATCCCATATCTCAGTATTTGCCCAGAGAAATGGAAACTTAGATTCACAAAAAGACACGTACGTGAATGTTTTAGCAGCTTTTTTCATAATTACCAGATGCCCATCAACAGGAGAATGGAGAGAGAGTAGACAAATAGTGGTACTCTTAATATAGTGAAATACTATTCAGCAGTAAAAAGGAACACATTTTGGGGGTAAATTTTAAAAAATGCATTGAGCAAAAGAAACCAAACATAAACGAGTATAGCTTGTATGGACCATTCCTATAGGCTGTATAGACCATGTGAAATGCAAAAACAAGTGACACTAACCTTCAGTGACAGCGATCAGAACGTAGTTACTGTTGGATGTGGGTGTATGTGTATGGGTATGTGGGAGTAGGGAGAAATTGGTTGAGGACACAAAGGACCTTTTTTGAATGATGCAAGTGTCAGTATCTTTATGGTAGAGATAAGAATGAAGTAATGAATTGAGGGAAGAACATTGGTATCATATGACAAAAGATCAGTTTCTGAAACTGATAAAAGAAAAATATCTGAGTAGAAATACAGGCAGTAGACTCAAATAGACAATTCATTTTAAAAGAAACACAGAATGGATACTAAATCTACAAAGGTATGTAGCATTAGTAGTAACCCAAAATGTGAAAATGAAAGAATGAATTCCCTTTTGCCTGCCAGAGTGCCAAAGATTAAACTAACAAGGAAGAATGATTATACCCAATATTTATAATGGTGTAAGAGGATGGGTACACTCAGATGTTGAAAGTATGAATTGCCAGTATTATGGCAATGTGTACCAGTCTCAAAAATGTAAATACACTTGGATGCAGAAATTCTGTGTGTAAGACTATAAACCAAGGAGACAGGATAAAATTATGTATAAGAATAGACCTAGGGGCTTCCCTGCTGGCACAGTGGTTGAGAGTCCGCCTGCCGATGCAGGGGACATGGATTCGTGCCCCGGTCCGGGAAGATCCCACATGCTGTGGAGCTGCTAGGCCCATGAGCCATGGCCGCTGAGCCTGCGCGTCTGGAGCCTGTGCTCTGCAACGGGAGAGGCCACAACAGTGAGAGGCCCGCGTACCGCAAAAAAAAAAAAAAAAAAGAATAGACCTGTCCGCATTATTTATGACAATGAAAAATGAAAATGAACCTACGTCTGTCCGTTGAAGTAAATCAATTATAATATATCTATATATTGAAGTACCATGCAGTGGTCATCAAAAGAAGTTAATATATGTATATATAAGATTTTTTACTAGTGAAACAAAGCAAGCTTACATGAGTGGGTATAGCGTAATCCCACTGTAAAAATTATATATACATATATCCAGAGGAGAATGTCTAGTGTAGACTTAAAAACAGCTTGGTACCACTGTGATCTATGTGCCGTGCCACCTTGTAGCTGGCCCGCAATTCCATCACACTGATCCCTGCGATGAAGGAGCCTCACTCTGCTGCTGGCAGGTAGTAGCGAGAGTGCTCCGTGAAGTGAACAGCTTTGCAATGCACCTGTTGACGATGCCTCGCTCTTTTACAGCCCTCCTCCCAGTCCATCAGGAACACTGACCATTACTTCTGGGCACGCCCAATACCAGTCTGTCCCGGTCTACGAGATGAAGTTTCCAGATCTGTGTGTGTACTGAGTGGCTTACGAAGACCTCAGCATAAAGCCTAAAAATTAGGGCCAAGCTGAGTTTTCAGGGTTTACTTAATGTGTGTTAACATACTTCTTGAAAATTATGATGGAATTTATCTTTAACCAAATGCTTGGCATATCAGATTAGATATTTTGCAGCTATATTTTATGATTTAGAGTACTTTTGAAGATAGGTTTATGCCATGTTAATTTTTTTTTGAGGGTCCTGATGGCTTTTAAAATTGAACGTATATTGGTCTCACATTAATTGTTAAATAGTATATTTAAAAATTTTCACAAACATGTAATTTTAAAAAAAAGCCTACAGAGGGTTGAAGATGTATCAAGTGTCTACTGTATTTCTTAGACATCTACGCAACTGCTTAAAATTAGAATTGCTGTTGTTTTTCTTTATCTGCAAAAGCAAAAGCATACAGATATATTCCTAACCCTGGAGCAGCAGAACGGTTCTGTGGCTCTTGGTCCCCATGTTCTAGATGTCGTGGTGCGCATCCCTCTGTTCGTTCGCTGTAACAATATGTGACAGTCATTCCTCAACTTGTTTGTGGAGATGACATTTACTGAGTAATATTCCTAGAATATGACCCTAAAATCTCTGACTTCAAAGTGTCTAGTTCTTGTAATACTGTGTTTTCTGCCAAAAGTATGACCGTTCTACTTGAGAGTCTCAGAGCTCACTCTTGGAGTACTGAACTGTGCAATATTTTTTACATCATTAGATGTATTAGTTTACAGACTATGCTTTGAAATTATAGTAGTATTTTGCTGTGGCTCCATTAATTAAATGAGCTATATATTTAGTATAGGAAAAAAAGACATTTAAAACAGCTACTAGTTCACCTGTGAAGAGTGTGTACATTTTGATTTCTGTTGAGAGCATATTAATTTACATTTTAATATTGTGCAGTTTTTAAATCCTTATAGTCAAAAAATGCCCCGTATGGACTTTCAGTTTGTAAGATTTGAACTGCAACTTGTATGCATCTCTGTTTAGGATTTGTGATATTACATTTGAAAAGAGTGCCTATGGGTTTAGCAATCAAGTGTGCTATAGATCGTCAATTTAAGCTTGTATTGATTTAAGCTACCAAGATTACATGTGCTGACAAACTTACAGTGTTCTTAAAATTGTGTACATTTTAGTGAATTCCATCACATGGCAAAAATGAACAATTTTCTTTGCAACTCATAAAATTCTTTTAGGACATTTTTATAAAATAATCTGTTTATAATTCTACTACCTTTTCAGATTTGATTCCCTTTTACATAAAACAATATACATATCAAAAATTGTAACCCAAAAATTAATTGCATTTTTAGCGTTAGATTTTGTTTGAAAAATTGCAGTGAAGAAAGGCATGTTATTACTTGGTGTTTACAATTATTGGGCACCTTTAGTAGAAACAGAAAAGTGAGGAAGTAATAATAGAACAAGCATACTCAAAAATTTTTTGAATATTTAAACCAAAGTACAGCATCTTGAAACATCTTGCAGAAGATCCTAGTCTTTTTAAACCTATCAAATGATACTCAAACATCCTGGGTGGTTTACTCACTGTTGATAAACAAGGCATTGTTTTCCAAGTGATAGTGCAGTCAGTCACCACTTGGGGGGTTAAATGGCCCCATTGCAGCTGTCACTGTAACTTTACCTCTTGACGAGGTAAAATGTTTCACCATTTAATAGGCCAAGTTTTACGTTTTTTTAATTTCCCTTTTTTTCTTCTGTATTTTTAAAGAAAGATTGTGTAAAAATCTAAGCAGGGGGACATGCAAAAATAATCATCATCCACTTGGATGTCATTTTATAGATTAACACTGTGTGCTTTTGTATGAAAAAATATATATAATTTAATAGTATAAGAAAAGATATATATTCATTTGCACTCATGCAAAACAAACTGCTCTACAAAATTTCATGTTTCTCTGTGATTTAAAAATGCATGTATAGCATGTAAAGGAAAACTATTTCAGTTAATGTTTATCACACCTCTCTCTTGGTCTGTTTTGTAAACTGTAGATTTGGGTTTTGTGGGATTTTTTTTCCTGTTGTAGTTGTTTTTAAATCACAGTAGACTTCGGTATATCCTAGATTACTGAGCTGGTCTTGTTAACAACGATTCCCAAGAAATGAGGGGTCTTTTCTTAGGCTTTCTGTTCCTTCCAGGTGATTGCAGGAGATCCTGCACGTCATAGGTATGCCTACTATATTACAGCCAGTTTGGATACTGAAAGTTTAGGATGTGTTGAAGTTCACTGTATTGCTATATTTTTGTAGATATTTAAAACTCTTAATAAAAACTGTTAATCATTCTCTTTTGGCTATATACTGTTGCTTGTATCATTCATTTTTTTCCTTGACATTGAATAGTTGACATTGAAATGTTCCTCCTATACTTGTGTTGTCTTTGCTTATATAGTCATTGGAGTTAACCTAAACACACACACACTTCCTTAATACTTCTGAACTCATTATCTTTTAGAATCATAATACTGTATTAACCAGCAGTTAACTTCCCCTTCCTCTCAATATCTCTTTTCTTCCTTTCTGAAAATGGTACTAATTTGTTTTATTCATGCCAATATATGTACTAAATGTAATGAATTGAGTTTTTTGAAATGTAACAATTCACTGTGCAATTCATATGTAAGCAATAAAACAAAATCAAATTACTTCTGTATACGTACATTTTTGTAATAGCCATTGCATTTATTAAATTAAACGTATTCACTATTTTGCTTTAGTTAAAAATGAAGAACTTCAGTGAAAATCAAGCTGCCAAATGGATTCGTCCTCACGTTCATCGGAAGAATCAGAACCATAACTGCAGTCGTGGTAAGATACAGCTAACATTAAGCTCTTAGTGTGTGCCTGTGAAAGCACGGTTTCCACATCAGTCTTACTGTTTGTATTTTCAACCCTACCCCTCTGCTGTTTAAGTTACATGAAGCCTCTCTCTAAAACAATAGCTCCTCTGTAGTACCCTCTGCCACCTGGTCTGCTCTCCTGCCACTGGCAGGAAAGCCCACCATAGCCAGATGGGCTTCAGGGACTTCCTTTAGCAGTTTGGCAAAGCAACGAGGAGCACGGGCTCTGGCTTCAGACCCCACCCTGCCACTCCTGGCCGAGTAGCCTTAGGCAGTGACGGAACTTTGAGCTTTGAAGTCTGTAAAAGAGTATGTTCTGCCCTCAGAGGTCATCTGTTGAGGGGTAAATGAATCACTTAGAAGAGTTTCCTCGTGTCATGCCTACATGGCACAGCCTAGACACTGAGTCAGTGTTTGTCATTAATAATCCTTGAGTTCACCATGCATAGCGTCTTAAGCAACCTGGGCAGCTGTCTCAGTTCTGCAGTCTTAGGTCAGTCACTCCAGTTTTCTGAACCTGTTTTCTTTAGGTGTAAAATGAGCAGCCAGTGTGATACACTCTCTCATGCGTTTTCTTTTCAACTGTAATTGGTTGCGTCCTGTTCTCTCTGATACATAAGTTCACATGAATGAAAAAGCAGAGCCAGTGTGTAGCATCAAGCTCTGCCTCTTAGTTTTGCTATATTACATTCGCCTTGTACTTACACTTTGAGTCACAGGCAGACTTGGGAAGCCAGTAACTTAGCCTAGGTTCTCCCAAAGCAGAGCCGAAGACAAAGGCTTACATGTAGGAATTGCTCTGGGAAGTGATTCCAGGGAACCCCAGCAAGGGACTGGACCAGTGAAGTGGAATGAAAAAAAGCTCATTAAGAGGGTTTATTTGTGAATTGCCAGCACCATAGGTGCCTGGAGATCCATCCTACTGGACAGTCTAAGGAGTCTCATAAAATAATCTCAGAACTGTCCGCCCAGGTGATGAAAGCTGGGGAAGCATGTATCCTCGGCTTCTGTTCTTCATGGTCAAGGGTGGCCCTGTTGACATTAACTCCCCCACGTTTTTGGATTGTGTGTGCTTGAGTGCTGGGCAGTTTCCCAAGGCGTGCCATGCCTCTTTCTCAGAGAAGTCCTGTGTCCCATGCACGGAGTGTAGAAGTGCAGAAGACAGGCATTGTCAGCTTCCACCCCCGTGCATGGGGCAGGTTGAAGCCTGTGTGGAACTGGCTGTCACGGCAGGATCTGGAGTAAGGTAGGGTTGGATGATGTGAAGTCAGGCAAAAGATGCCCAGTATAGCACCACCTAGTGTTGTATTTAAGGACAAGACTAAATCTAGGAGCATCAGGTTTATAATTTCATGTTTCCACCATCTTAGTTTAATGAGTCAAGGGAGAGATTTTTTAAAGATGGGAGACTTTAGGGCATGTTTGCATGCTGATTAGAATGATACAGAAGAAGAGAGGGATGAATTGATATAGAATAAAAAGGAAATGTTTGCAGGAATCAAGCCCTGGAAAAGGCAATAGGGGCGTACTGTACCCAGAGCGTAGGTGGAGGGGTTGACCTTTGACATGGATAAGGAACACTTTTTTCACTGAAGCAAGAAGGAAGACAAAGACCGCCAGTAGGCAAGAAGATCAGGACATTCCCACGGGAAAACTTCAGTTTTCTCAATGGAGTATTAGGTGAGGTCATTGTTGCCATGTGCCTTGCATTTCTGCATGTCTTGTGAACAGAGACACTATCTTTATTCTGGATTATCTTTTTTAAGGATATAGTACATCCTACAGACTTGGAACACAGAGATGGCATCTCCCTTTGGAGCCAAGGACAGACATGCTTCTTGTCCTGTATAATACAGATCTCTTTTCTGGGAGGCTTGTGGCCAATTATAAATATTTTAGGTTCCCTGTGTAATGAAACCCACCCTGTGTGTAGGTGTTACCTGACCCTCTTTGCATTGGCCCAGGGCTTGAGGAACCAGCATAAATTATCATACTCAGGCTACTGCCATTACTGTAAGTAATAAAGTCCTTTGTCTCTGACCCAAGCATCTCATATCTTCTGCCAGTATCCATGAAATGCAGACCAACTTGTTAAGTTACAAATAAGGTAAAAATCTCAGACCCTTCCGCTCTGGACAATTCTCAGCTGAGAGCAAGGGGAGGTTATGGAAGGTTTGAGGAGAGGAGGAAAGGGACCAAACAATTGTCTTGGAGAGCAGAAAACTCAGCTTACTAAGAAAAGGTCGAGCGTCCATTTGAGGTTTTTGTGGTCATGAGCTTCAGGTGAAGTGGGTCAGCTCAGTTGCTTTTGTCCTTCAGCAACATTCAGCTGCCTCAGGTGAAGGTGTGGAGAAGGCAGGCAGTCACCGTACGTGTGGGCAGCCTAGCACGGTGCCGGCCATGGGAAGCGGGCACTTAGCACACACCTGCTGGGTTAAAGGAAGGGAGTGCCATTGGTGGCACGCCTTGCCTTGACCGCTGTAATGCCTGCGGGCTGATTGCCAGCCACTCTCACCTGCATTTCTTTGCCTAAAGGCTTCCTCAGCCTCCAGAGCCTCCGGCTCCCAGGTGCAGCAGGCAGGAGACATCGCCCTCCATGGGAGTAAAGACTGATCTGATAGAAGGTGGTCTGTCTCCTCTCCCAGCGGTGTGTGTGTGCGTGTGCGCGCGCGCTATGCGTATTCTACTTCCAGGGGCAACTGCCTTGGTAACGCAGCTTTCACTGGCTACCGTCCTTCTGCCGTCTTATCCCTTTGCTCTCCCCTCAGCGTTTCCTGTACTTTCCAAATAAACCACTTGCTCTTAAGTCCTTGTCTAAGGGTCCACTTCTGGGAGGACCCAAATTTAAGCTGTTACTTAAAAGGTCACATTATTCAAAAGATTCCCACGAGAGGGACTTCTCTGGCAGTCCAGTGGTTAAGACTCCACGCTCCCACTGCGGGCGGCACGGGTTAGATCCCTGGTTGGGAAACTAAGATCCCACGTGCCAGGCAAAAAAAAAAAGATTCCAATGTGTTGGATTCATCAAAAGGTGCTCATCAGGTGATTTCCCTGGAAGGTAGGGAAGGGTATCAACTGCTGGCTTGGCACCACGACCTTTTGATTTCTTAAGGTTTTCAGTTCTTTAACGTCAGGATAGTTCCACACCATGAGAAGGTCACGAACACGAACTCTTCAGAGGCTCTGCTTTCCCGCCTGTCTGAGGAGCAGGCAGGGACCCTGTATCGTCTCACTGCAGGACACGTGATTTATGGGAATAGAGAACCAAGGATGTGATGTGAACTATAGTTCGTGTCCTTATGAAATATTGAAGGGGATTCCGGAAGCACATTGCCTTTTTGCCTGATGCACAGTAAAATCTCAATAACTATCAGATGGGTGGGTGGATGGATGGATGGAGGGATATAATTTCCATTTTTTTGTAATTCCTATTATATTTGTCTGTGTCTGAGTGGACATTGGCATCCCCCAAACTTCCAGCCACTGGGATAAACCCTATCATTTTTTTTAAAAATCAATTTAATATTGCCAGACCCAAGACAGGGTTATCAGTGATTCTTCATGGAGGTGGCTGAGGCCATTCTCTTAATAACATACCGGAAGAGCTGTCATCTCAGTCCTTGGCATATGTCTTTGCTGGGTTATTGGTGACCCATAGGTGATCTCATAAGATTGATTAAACATACTCCCTTCTGTATTTTTTTAATAGAAGATTGTGATTTCAGTGATTGGGGAGTGAAGATATCTTTTCCCCCTCCGTTCCTCTGCCATCTCACCTTTGCCATCTATTCATGTACCAGCATCTTCAAAACCAAACCAAAGAAATGTTGATGGGAATATTTATTGAGCCCCTACAGTGCACTCCAGGAAACATATAGCCACCCCCTCGTTTGCCTTCTCCAAAGACACATTTGGATGTGAGCTGACAAACATCACAATGCACATGTGCAAGGGTCTTCCTGCCTCTCCCCACTTTGAGCCTCTGCTGAGGACAGAGAGGATGGAGATGGGCCCAGAGAGGTTACAGTAGCAGGAGGGACAGAACGATAGGGTGTGATGGTCATTTTCTCTGGGAATCTATCTGGGGCCATGCTGTGGCCTGGTCCCCAGGAGACCAAGTGACTTCCCCAGGAATCTTCTGGTTCTTCTCAGGCCCTCCCTGGGCGGCGGGGCCTCCACGCTGTTCTCCTCAGAGCTGGAGCCAAGGGATGAAGCTGAAATCCTGCCGTCCTCGCAGGACGGCCGGTGGCCCTGGCACTCCTGTCTGCCAGGTGACTTGAGGCTTTGGTTGTAGAAGGCAGAGGCCAGGCATTCAGCTGCTGTCTGGTCACAGACACAAAGCAGCTTCTCACACAGGCTCTGCCCTACACCTTAGGGGGCAAGGACAGAGTAGCAGACCTGAGACACCGCAGGATGCTTGCCCCTTCCGCTGTGTACTCCCCGGCTCCGTCCTGAACCTCTTGGTCCTGCGTCCACTGAGTCCTCTACTGGGAATATTCTTAACTTTCTCCTCCTGGTTAGCGCATACTCATCCATCAGGAATCCACCCGGCATCCCCCACCCCCCACGTCCAGAAAGCTTCCTCCAGCCCCTCTGGCTAAAGGGAGTGTCTTTCCTGTGGGTTCCCATCGAATCCCACCCTGTGGTTCGTACTGTCACAGCAGAAATGCATGTATTTTTGCTATATCTGTATTTTTATTTGCTCAGTCTGGTGACCCTACTTCATTTCTTGAAGGTTGCAGTTGCATGTAGTGCGGGTTGGCATGCAGAACATGCGTGTGATTCAGAGGAAATAATGTATTTGAAGGTGCTCGGACATAGGCAAGCATTCTGCAAACGTTATCCTTGTCTGTGGTTTTCAAAGACGTATTTGGTCCGTTTAATGTTTTTTTGTCTGATCCTACCGCGAAGTATTCATCAACCAGAACAACCAGACCTTTCTCATCACACTGACCCTCCACATCTCCTACCCTGGCCTTCACATCAGCCCCAGGCATACTCATTGCATCTCCACAGCAGGAGGCAGAAAGAGGAGACATGGAAGAGCAGAGCGGACCCAGACCTGAGCCTGTTCCCCAGAGCAGCTCTGCGCTTGGGCCCCTGTGCCTTATGTGGGGTGGCCCAGAGCAGGCTCCGAGATGCCCTCATTTCTCACAACCCGACACCTGCAGCTGCTACAGGACACGGTGCTCAGGGCTCACAGAGGGTCGGAACCAGTTCACGGAAGCCCAGTAGGAGTTCGAACGACACACACAACCTTCCTGGATTCAGTGAGACCAGAGGGATGAAGGCATCTTTAGCTGAGCAGTTGGGACCTCAAGGCATGATTGCATCACACTCATGGGTTCTAAACCCACCCCTGGCTTCTCACCCCCTATGGGACAAAATGTAAATGTTTCAGCCTTGGGTTCGTGATCTGGTACCTGTCTCGCCAGCCTCACCTTGCATCACCATGGTCCCGTGACTCCCACTATCTCTTCCCAAAATACAGAACCACGTGTCATTCCCAAACTGCCAGGAGTTCCCCAAAGGCCACAGTCTTTCTCTTCCTTTTTCTTGGAATACCCACACCCAGCGCGGCCACCTGGGAACCTGTTAACCTCTTGGAAAACCTCCTTCACTGCCCTTCTAACTTCTCCCCAATTCTCCCATCCTGGCTGCTGTATTCCACGGGCTCAAAACCCCTTCACCACAGTCCCGGGCACCTGTACCACCTCGTAGCAATACTAATGATAATAGAAGAGTCCCTTGCTTGTCTCTCTTCCTTGCGGGCTATGAGCAGTTTGAGGCAGGGATCATGTCTGTTCACTGTGTTCCTAGGTCCCGATGGAGGTTTTTTGGATAAGCAGATAATTGGGTGAATGAATGAATGAGTAAGTGACATGTAAAGCACAGAGTTCCCTCCTGGGAGGTGAGAGGCACACACGATCCTCCAAGGCCGGGATTCCTGGAGGCCGAGGGAGGAGGTGGCACTGAAGCCTCAGCCTGGGGCTTCCCCAGATAAAAAGTGAGGGTGAGACAAACCCTCTCAGGGCTCTCGAGAAATGCTATAGGGACCATTTCCTTTTAAACTGCAAAGGGTAAGGGAAATACATCCACTGACGTACATGGGGAAGTGCAGCCAGATAATGGAGATGAAGCCAGTTGTAAAGCAAGCCCAACAGAGTGAGGCTCCTGAGGGTGGGGCTGTTTCCAAATATCCCCCCTCCCCCGCCCCCACCCAGGCCCTGAATGGCCATGGAGGCACCTCCGGCTTCCACACCTGGGAGGAGTGGAGATGCAGGCCCACCTCTTCCTTCAGCCGGAGACACTCCCCTTTTTATGGGCTTCCTCAGGGGACCTCACTTGGGAAAAGCGTTCTGCTTCTCAGGAAAAGAGACCCACTGGCACAGTGAAGACTTGGTTCTGGGTCTGAGGCTCGATGGTTTCACAGTTCCAGCCCCAGTTCTATCACCTCCTTCTACCTGTGTGGTCTTGGACCTCAGTTGCCACCTCTGTAAAATGGGAAGTCTCGTGGTGCTACCTCATAGGATTGGTGTGAGGATGAACTCTGTTAATACACATGAAAAACTCAGAAGAGCACATGGGAAGCCCTCAGTACGCATGGGTAATTTACATTATTCCCCGTCTGCTCTTACTGGCTCTATGACTTTTGTCAGCTGACTTAGCCTCTTGAACTTGAGTGTCCTCCTCAGTGGAGTAGGAGTACTAACGTGTGCCTCAAAGTTAAGAAACGTTTTAAGTCACATTAGAGATGAACAAGTGCTTGGGAAAGCATCTATAAGATGAGCTGTGGTCCTGATGCTGACTTGAATGAAAGAACAACACACTATACTGGCTCACAGCACTTACACTTGGGGGTACCATCCACGCATACCACTGGTGACCGAGGAAGCCTCTTGAGCAGGCAGTCCAGCCTTCTCACCTGCTCCAGGCAGCAGTGATGGGACAAACAGCACCTAAAAGCAAGGAAAATCGCTTACTGCCTAGAGCCCCAAGCTGTCCCCAGAACTCCCTCCAGGCCTGCTTATCCCATACCCCCTATATTGATGAGAGAAGCCAGTGCCTCCTTTCCAGTGCCACTGGACTCATTTATATACATCCCAAGGGCCACCATGTATGGTTGTTCAGGTTGTGGACTGCACAAGGATGCCACATCTAAGGCAGTGTCCATCACACTGGATGTATCTTACTCTTTTTTCAAAAACTTGTGACTCTGTTGACTGAAAAGATGGGTGACTTGCATATTTATTACAATAATTTTCCAAAAGATGGAAATAAAGAGTCTTGAGGAAGGGGTACCACTTCTAGCATACCATATGGGCTAAAAATAACCCACTCCCTCCAACCTTTTACATAATAGAACAGTTAATCTCACATCCATAAGGTACCCCCTTTGTCCATAGCCTTAAAAGAGAACAGAGTAACTATCTCGAACGTAAATAAAGAACTGCATCTAGGAAAGTGTCCAGCAAAGAGCAAGACCTCAGGAAATAGATGAGAATGGATCATGTTCTTGCTTTTAGACCCACCCACCTGGCCTGATAAAGCCTCACAGTGTGCCCCCAGCTGATGGACACCCCGAGGGAACTTGTGATGGCTCCAACCCATAGGGGGCTACAATTGCTCCTTAAATCCTCTCTTTTCAACTCTCCCCTGTCCATTAACCACTCTCACTCGGTCCTGGAGGCCACAGCCGGAGGCGGGTTCAGGCAGACTTGTGGCTTTTCGGTAGTGCTTGTGCTTGACCACATATGGGCTTCACCACCCATTCCATGGTGCCGGCAGTCGGAGGAGGAACAATCCACCTCTCACATCACATTAGCCTGTGTGGGATGAGAACTGCAGCCCCCATTCTGCTGTTATGACAGCCGAGCCACTGTCTTGTGTGGCATTCAGCTGGGGTGGGTGGCGGTGGATAGTTAATATAATAGTTAAAATCTGAAGTCAGTGAATCAGAAATCATATATGATCCAACTACCCTTGAAAACCATTCAGATGTCTCAGGATATAAAGTATGCATGGTTTGGAAAAGACACCGTTGCAGAAAATAATATCATTTTGACTAACCCTTCCTTGTTCAAGGCTATGGCTTTCCATGTTTCCATTTCTTCCTAATGGATGTCAAGGAAGCTGTATCATAGCTCACTTGCTGCCCGGTCAGATCTCACATTTTTTGTGAATTATGGTCAGTAGTCAGGAAACCTCTTCGACAGCACCCCCATATTCTTTCCGTAGGGTTCAGC